>NC_140007.1:27368501-27966150 GCF_964263955.1 Coregonus lavaretus | reverse complement strand
AGAGAGAGAGAGAGAGAGAGAGAGAGAGAGAGAGAGAGAGAGAGAACACAGATGGTAATAATGGTAATAATGGTAATAGAGGGCATTAGAGAAAGAAGTAGACAGGAATAGACAGAAAAGGAGAAGCATTCAAAGACGAATAATATAATGAAAGAAAGGAAGAATGTGAGAAAAAGTCTCTTCGAAAGAGAAACCAAAAGAGATAGTAGAAAATGTACTGAGAAGAAAGAGAGACAGTAGAAAATGTACTGAGAGCAGTGGTTTGAACCAAAATAATTGTCCAATCATTTTGTTCTAAACAGAACCACTATTTTTTTGGGTTTCGTTCCACTGTTCCGACCAGCAAAATAAAGTTCTGAAAAAGTACCAGTTTATATCGTTCCTTTCTGTTACTTTTTTAACCTGTGAAATCAACCGTTTAAAAAAAAACATTTAGCTCATTCAATTACTTTACCAATCAGTGCGGATAGAGAAGACAAACCTAGTTGTTTACATGGGTGATGGACAGACAAGTGTATCTATGGCGCAAGATGCAACTTAAATTTTGCAGGTGTGGAGAGAGCGAGAGAGGGTTGAGGAGACTTGAAGCGCTGGGCATCGTGTTATGACACGCATTATCTGAATTAGGTCCACAGAATTATACCTAGGAGGAGCAGCTTCTATGGAGGAACTTTGAATGTCCTTTGAGCTAGCTAGCTAACAAGCTTTAACTAGTTAGCTAACAAGCTTGTGTGTGCAGAGTGGCATCAGAATTAAAAACACTTACCTTTATGTAGTTAATAAATCCAACGTGAAGCGTGATAACTAGGCCTATAGTATTATTGACTAGCATTGAAAAAGTTAATCCATTCTTCTTAAAATTCTCTCTCCCTATCTTTTGAATCAAGCTTGTAACGTCAGTACAGTAGGGGGGAGGGGCAGGTAGCCTAAACACTTACAGGAACAAGATTTTCAGTTTGACAGAGTGAGGGCTTTGCACAGGCGCTTTGTTGCGTTTTGCTGTGAAAAAAGAAAAAATGCCTGGAATGTAAAATAACGTTATTAACCGATTCCCATGCTTTTAAAATAACGGTTCTGTTTCGGAACATTATGGATGACTTTCGTTCCAGGTTCCGTTTCTGTTCCATGACATTTTTTGTTATTTTCTGGTTTTCTGTTCTGTTCCTTGAACCGGTTCCTACCCCTGCTGAGAAGAAAGAGAGACAGTATAAAATGTAATGAGAAAAGAGACCGTAGGAAATGTACTGAGAAGAGAGACAGTAGGAAATGTACTGAGAAGAGAGAGAGACACAAAGGGCAAACCAAGAAGGAAAGATAGACAGAGACAGTGGTGCAGGATGAACGAATGGGTGAGCAGTGAGTGACAAGCCGAGGGCCCTGTTCCACAGTCCTATCAGCTGGTGATGTATAGCTATCTTATCTCAGAGGACCAAACACATTATCAAAAACACTAAGGCAATGGGTCAATACGTCTCATGGCTGGGACATGAAAAACAAATAAGGGGTTGTCAGTGACAGTTTCTGCCTTGCCTTAGCCATGGTTAGTGATGCTTGCCTTGTGTTGGCAGTTTTGCTTTCGCTCCAGTGACTACACTCTAAAAAGTAAGGGTTCAACAAGGGTTCTTCTAAGATCTTCAAAGTTCTTCGAAGAACCTTAGGGTTCTTGGCACTGAAAATTGCACCCAAAAGGTTCTTCCAAGAACACCATAGGAGGTGGGATTGATCGAGGAACCTCCTAAATTGGTAGGGGTTCTTGCAGGAACCTAACTGCCCAACTGAAACATTTGGATTTGAATTTGAAAGGACAGCAGGTGCATGCACGTACAGTGGGGAGAACAAGTATTTGATACACTGCCGATTTTGCAGGTTTTCCTACTTACAAAGCATGTAGAGGTCTGTAATTTTTATCATAGGGACACTTCAACTATGAGAGACGGAATCTAAAACAAAAATCCAGAAAATCACATTGTATGATTTTTAAGTAATTAATTTGCATTTTATTGCATGACATAAGTATTTGATCACCTACCAACCAGTAAGAATTCCGTCTCTCACAGACCTGTTAGTTTTTCTTTAAGAAGCCCTCCTGTTCTCCACTCATTACCTGTATTAACTGCACCTGTTTGAACTTGTTACCTGTATAAAAGACACCTGTCCACACACTCAATCAAACAGACTCCAACCTCTCCACAATGGCCAAGACCAGAGAGCTGTGTAAGGACATCAGGGATACAATTGTAGACCTGCACAAGGCTGGGATGGGCTACAGGACAATAGGCAAGCAGCTTGGTGAGAAGGCAACAACTGTTGGCGCAATTATTAGAAAATGGAAGAAGTTCAAGAGGACGGTCAATCACCCTCGGTCTGGGGCTCCATGCAAGATCTCACCTCGTGGGGCATCAATGATCATGAGGAAGGTGAGGGATCAGCCCAGAACTACACAGCAGGACCTGGTCAATGACCTGAAGAGAGCTGGGACCACAGTCTCAAAGAAAACCATTAGTAACACACTACGCCGTCATGGGTTAAAATCCTGCAGCGCACGCAAGGTCCCCCTGCTCAAGCCAGCGCATGTCCAGGCCCGTCTGAAGTTTGACAATGACCATCTGGATGATCCAGAGGAGGAATGGGAGAAGGTCATGTGGTCTGATGAGACAAAAATAGAGCTTTTTGGTCTAAACTCCACTCGCCATGTTTGGAGGAAGAAGAAGGATGAGTACAACCCCAAGAACACCATCCCAACCGTGAAGCATGGAGGTGGAAACATCATTCTTTGGGGATGCTTTTCTGCAAAGGAGACAGGACGACTGCACCGTATTGAGGGGAGGATGGATGGGGCCATGTATCGCGAGATCTTGACCAACAACCTCCTTCCCTCAGTAAGAGCATTGAAGATGGGTCGTGGCTGGGTCTTCCAGCATGACAATGACCCGAAACACACAGCCAGGGCAACTAAGGAGTAGCTCTGTAAGAAGCATCTCAAGGTCCTGGAGTGGCCTAGCCAGTCTCCAGACCTGAACCCAATAGAAAATCTTTGGAGGGAGCTGAAAGTCCGTATTGCCCAGCGACAGCCCCGAAACCTGAAGGATCTGGAGAAGGTCTGTATGGAGGAGTGGGCCAAAATCCCTGCTGCAGTGTGTGCAAACCTGGTCAAGACCTACAGGAAACGTATGATCTCTGTAATTGCTAACAAAGGTTTCTGTACCAAATATTAAGTTCTGCTTTTCTGATGTATCAAATACTTATGTCATGCAATAAAATGCAAATTAATTACTTAAAATTCATACAATGTGATTTTCTGGATTTTTGTTTTAGATTCAGTCTATCAAAGTTTAAGTGTACCTATGATAACAATTACAGACCTCTACATGCTTTGTAAGTAGGAAAACCTGCAAAATCGGCAGTGTATCAAATACTTGTGCTCCCCACTGTAACTGAAAAATTTAAAGATCTCCTCAATTTAAGGTAAGGTTTGTCCCTTGTATGATCTAAATTGATATTATTTTCTGATGACACTATCCATCTTTTCATATTTGTGAAAATCTTTCTAAAACGGACACAATTCAATGGATATAATTCCACAAAGAGGTAAGAATATGTACTGTAGGCTATAAGAATATGTTGAAGGCTAGCTGTATTGGGTGCAGATGACTGAACTGCTCACTTTTGTGTCTGTGTCTTCAGGTATACAGACGAGGAGGCATACAAATGTATGTCAATTAGTATTGGTATGTCATGCAGATCACATGTACCATCCTCCTCCCTTAACTCTTCAATGAATATACCACTACATTATGGACAAGGTAGGTGTATGAATACCATTATTAAAACAGTTTTTTAAATTCACATTTACCAAGGTATGAATACTGTCATGTACATGTTTTGTTAATCATCTGTATAACTACTATTTTGGGGATTCACAGACTTCACCCTCCATACACCTCTGATGAAATATAACAGGAAACCTGCTCGATCACCATGCACTGCAAAATCATTCTGGCTATGGATATATGGATATATGGATATATGGATATACCCATTGGACTTGGGGCTCTGCTGGGAGTTTACCTCATATTTCAATTTTTTTTATTCTGCTTTGCCACTAAAATCATAATAAACACTGACAACTACAATATTGTGTTATTGTTGTTATTGTTAAGCGTATCATTTATAATAATATTAATAGAAAATTAACCCCAAAAGGTTCTTCAAAAGGTTCTTTGAGGATCATTAAAAGGGGTTCTTTGAATAAACCTTGTTATGTGGGTTATGTGGGGTGTTATGTGGGTTCCCCCACAGTTTCAATTTGAAGAACCCTTAAAGGATTCTCCAGGAACCTTTACTTTTTAGAGTGTATGGTGCATTATATATTGTGAGATAGAAAATCCTATGAAAGCATGACAACACTGAGAAAAAACTGGAATGAAATGTCTTGAGGTCAACCGTGATGGAAACGTTCAATATAGCCAAGGCTGTCACTGAGGCTGTCACTGCTTTTTAGACTTAGTGATAGTGTTCATGTACCAATTCATGCTGCGTCATATGAATTGCTGGGTGATCCTCTATAGTGAAATGTTTTGTCAGTGCCTATTGCAGTATTGTTGTGGCAATACAGGCCAAAACATTAATTTCAACCACTGTTAAAAAACGGCTTACAATAGACTCTGCTGCTGCACTGAGGTGGCATTGCAAACGCAGTGGAGCCTCATCCGATTGTCATGGAGACAAGGGCTGATTGAAGCTAGGCCATGGATGTTGAAATAGGCAGAGGGAGAGAGGATGGGAGAGAGCGAGAGGGAGAGAAAGAGAGAGAGGGATGGAGAGAGAGAGAAAGAGGGAGTGAGAGAGAGAGGGCTGATTGAAGCTAGGCCATGGATGTTGAAATAGGCAGATGGAGAGAGCGAGAGGGAGAGAAAGAGAGAGAGGGATGGAGAGAGAGAGAAAGAGGGAGTGAGAGAGAGAGAGAGATGGAGAGAGAGAGAGAGCGAGAGAGAGAGAGGGATGGGAGAGAGAGAGAGATGGAGAGAGAGAGAGCGAGAGAGCGAGAGAGAGATAGAGAGAGAGAGAGAGAGAGAGAGAGAGAGAGAGAGAGAGAGAGAGAGAGAGAGAGAGAGAGAGAGAGAGAGAGAGAGAGAGAGAGAGAGAGAGAGAGAGAGGGGGATGGAGAGAGAGAGAGAGAGAGAGAGAGAGAGAGAGGGAGAGAGAGGGATGAGAGAGAGAGAGAGAGAGAGAGAGAGAGAGAGAGAGATGAGAGAGAGAGAGATAGAGAGAGAGAGAGAGAGAGAGGAGAGAGAGAGAGAGAGGGATGGAGAGAGAGAGAGAGAGAGAGAGAGATGGATGGAGAGAGAGAGAAAGAGGGAGTGAGAGAGAGAGAGATGGAGAGAGAGAGAGAGAGAGAGAGAGAGAGAGATGGTTGGAGAGAGAGAGAAAGAGGGAGTGAGAGAGAGAGAGATGGAGAGAGAGAGAGAGAGAGAGAGGGGGGGGGGGTGGAGAGAGAGAGAGAGAGAGAGAGGGAGAGAGAGAGGGAGAGAGAGAGAGAGAGGGGGATGGAGAGAGAGGGATGAGAGAGAGATTTGTGCTCTAGCCTTGAAGAGAGACAGACAGAGAGATGCATCAGGCTGCACACAGAGAGAACACACCACACTTCTCTCACTCACCAACTTTACTCAGGTGATCATTCCATCCATCCATTCATTTAAAAGTGCAGAATAGATTTCCTTTCATCAGATGAGCTACTGTGCTGCCAATACTTTTAGGAATGTGAAAGTAAAGGGTGCACAGACAGGGGTGCTTGAAAGGCAATTAGATGGCAGATTTAACCAGCAGCACTTTGTCATCATGTCTGAGACCGAGGTATCAATGAAGAGCATGATCAAAGACGAGCCAGCTGTCTTAGTGATGTCATGTTGGAGCTTTTCTGCTTCTGTATCTTATGCAACAAAACCATTGGCAGTTTGACCTCAGATTTGGGCCCTTGCATGCTTTGTGTTCTGAGAATTGTGTGCACCTTGCCTCCCTCCATCCCCTCCCTCCCTCCCTCCCTCCTCACAAAAGCAGAAGTTATATTGTGCATTACAGTAAAATCACTGGAAAACTCCCTCTACCCAGGGGCTTGATCCACAGCCAACAGAGGTAGCATGGCACAGAAGTCTAAAAGCTGCACAATGGTTCACTGTACTTCACAAAGACACAAACGTTGTGTCACAAATTCCACCTTATTCCCTTTATAGTTTTGACCAGGGCCCGTAAGGAATAGGGTGCCATTTAGGACGCAGACAAAGACTTCCGAAAGAAGATCCCTACCAGTCCACAGTCTATAGAACAGATGTACCAGATGCTGGTCTCTGACTTCCAGTCATATTCAATAATTGCTGGTAGACAGACACTAGTACAGAAGGATCCGCGTTAGGTACATGGTGCCACACATACAGTAGTGTTAACTAATGCCACAAAGCTTAATGACCTACTTTAAACATGTTGACTGAATCACTTCACCACCAGATGGAGGAAAGAAATGAGTTTACACTTTCTCTCTCCACTATCAATTAATGCACACACACACCGGCTCTGACGCTCGTCGGATGTAGCAGGGGTTGCAAACTATCACGGATTACAAAGGGAAATACAGCCACAAGCTGCCCAGTGACACGAGCCTACAAGACGAGCTAAATGTCTTCCATGCTCATTTTGAGGCAAGCAACACTGAACCATGCGTGAGAGCACCAGACTGTGTGTCATGCGCTCCGTATCCGATGTGAGCAAAACCTTTAAACAGGTTAACATTCACAAGGCCGCAGGGCCAGACGGATTACCAGGTTGTGAACTCAGAGAATGCGCTGAACAGCTGGCAAGGGTCTTCAATTACATTTTCAACCTCTCCCTGACCCAGTCTGTAATACAGTGAGGGGAAAAAGTATTTGATCCCCTGCTGATTTTGTACGTTTGCCCACTGACAAAGACATGATCAGTCTATAATTTTAATGGTAGATTTATTTGAACAGTGAGAGACAGAATAACAACAACAAAATCCAGAAAAACGCATGTCAAAAATGTTATAAATTGATATGCATTTTAATGAGGGAAATAAGTATTTGACCCCTCTGCAAAACATTACTTAGTACTTGGTGGCAAAACCCTTGTTGGCAATCACAGAGGTCAGACGTTTCTTGTAGTTGGCCACCAGGTTTGCACACATCTCAGGAGGGATTTTGTCCCACTTCTCTTTGCAGATCTTCTCCAAGTCATTAAGGTTTCGAGGCTGACGTTTGGCAACTCGAACCTTCAGCTCCCTCCACAGATTTTCTTTGGGATTAAGGTCTGGAGACTGGCTAGGCCACTCCAGGACCTTAATGTGCTTCTTCTTGAGCCACTCCTTTGTTGCCTTGGCCGTGTGTTTTGGGTCATTGTCATGCTGGAATACCCATTCACGACCCATTTTCAATGCCCTGGCTGAGGGAAGGAGGTTCTCACCCAAGATTTGACGGTACATGGCCCCGTCCATCGTCCCTTTAATGCGGTGAAGTTGTCCTGTCCCCTTAGCAGAAAAACACCCCCAAAGCATAATGTTTCCACCTCCATGTTTGACGGTGGGGATGGTGTTCTTGGGGTCATAGGCACCATTCCTCCTCCTCCAAACACAGTGAGTTGAGTTGATGCCAAAGTGCTCCATTTTGGTCTCATCTGACCACAACACTTTCACCCAGTTCTCCTCTGAATCATTCAGATGTTCATTGGCAAACTTCAGACGGGCCTGTATATGTGCTTTCTTGAGCAGGGGGACCTTGTGGGCGCTGCAGGATTTCAGTCCTTCACAGCGTAGTGTGTTACCAATTGTTTTCTTAGTGACTATGGTACCAGCTGCCTTGAGATCATTTACAAGATCCTACCGTGTAGTTCTGGGCTGATTCCTCACCGTTCTCATGATCATTGCAACTCCACGAGGTGAGATCTTGCATGGAGCCCCAGGCCGAGGGAGATTGACAGTTCTTTTGTGTTTCTTCCATTTGCGAATAATCGCACCAACTGTTGTCACCTTCTCACCAAGCTGCTTGGCGATGGTCTTGTAGCCCATTCCAGCCTTGTGTAGGTCTACAATCTTGTCCCTGACATCCTTGGAGAGCTCTTTGGTATTGGCCATGGTGGAGAGTTTGGAATCGGATTGATTGATTGCTTCTGTGGACAGGTGTCTTTTATACAGGTAACAAACTCAGATTGGGAGCACTCCCTTTAAGAGTGTGCTCCTAATCTCAGGTCGTTACCTGTATAAAAGACACCTGGGAGCCAGAAATCTTTCTGATTGAGAGGGGTCAAATACTTATTTCCCTCACTGTACCTCTCTGTTTCAAGCAGACCACCATAGTCCCTGTGCCCAAGAACACCAACATAACCTGTCTAAATGACTATCGCCCCGGAGCACTCCCATCTGTAGCCATGAAACGCTTTGAAAGGCTGGTCATGGCTCACATCAACACCATCATCCTAGACACCTTGGAACCACTCCAATACCACCCCACAGATCCACAGATGACGATATCTCTATTGCACTCCACACTGCCCTTTCCCACTTGGACAATAGGATCACCTACGTGAGAATGCTTTTCATTGACTACAGCTCAGAATTCAACACCATAATTCCCTCGAAGCTCATCACCAAGCTAAAGTCCCTGGGACTGAACACGTCCCTGGGGCCACCCCCAGGTGGTGAGGGTAGGCAACAACATATCCGCCACACTGACCCTCAACACGGGGGCCCTCATGGGTGTGTGCTTAGTCCACTCCTATACCCTCTGTTCACCCACAACTCCATGGCCGCGCACGACTCCAACACCATCATTAAGTTTGCCGACGACACAATGGCGGTAGGCCATATCACCAACGACAATGAGAAAGCCTTTAGGGAGGAGGTCAGAGACCTGGCAGTGTGTTGCCAGGACAACAACCTCTCCCTCAACGTCAGTAAGACAAAGGAGCTGATCGTGGACAACAGGAAACGGAGTGTCGAGCATGCCCCATTCACATCGAAGGGGCTGTAGTGTAGCGGGTCGAGAGCTTCAAGTTCCTCGGTGTCCACATCACTAAGGATCTATCATGGTCCAAACACACCAACACAGTTGTGAAGAGGGCACGACAATGCGTCTTCCCCCTCAGGATGCTGAAAAGATTTCGCACGGGCCCTCAGATCCTCAAAAGGATATACAGCCAGTCAAGGGCATCTTGACTGGCTGCATCACTGCTTGGTATGGCAACTGCTTGGCATCCGACTGCAAGGTGCTACAGAGTGAGATGTGTATGGCCCAGTACATCACTGGGGCTGAGCTCCCTTCCATCTAGGACCTCTATACCAGGCGGTGTCAGTGGAAGGCCCAAAAAACTGTCAAGGACTCCAGCCACCTAAGCCACAGACTGTTCTCTGTGCTACTGCACGGCAAGCAGTACCAATGCACCAACACTGGAATCAACAGGACCCTGAACAGCTTCTACCCCCAAGCCATAAGATTTCTAAACAAGACTGCTAAATAGCTAATCAAATGGCTACCCGGACTACCTGCATTGACTCTTTTTTTGCAATAACTATTTTGCACTGACTCTATGCACACATACTGGACTCTACCCACACATACTTACACTGACACCCCAACACACACATACACTCACACACACTTTCACACACCACATACGCTGCTGCTTGTCACTTTACCCCTACATACTTAAGTTGGAGTCATTAAAACTCGTTTTTCAACCACTCCACAAATTTCTTGTTAACAAACTATAGTTTTGGCAAGTCGGTTAGGACATCTACTTTGTGCATGACACAAGTAATTTTTCCAACAATTGTTTACAGACAGATTATTTCACAATTCCAGTGGGTCAGAAGTTTACATACACTAAGTTGACTGTGCCTTTAAACAGCTTGGAAAATTCCAGAAAAGTATGTCATGGCTTTAGAAGCTCCTGATAAGCTAATTGACATCATTTGAGTCAATTGGAGGTGTCCCTGTGGATGTATTTCAAGGCCTACCTTCAAACTCAGTGCCTCTTTGCTTGACATGGGAGAATCAAAAGAAATCAGCCAAGACCTCAGACATTTTTTTTACACCTCCACAGGTCTGGTTCATCCTTGGGAGCAATTTTCAAATGCCTGAAGGTACCACGTTCATCTGTACAAACAATAGTATGCAAGTATAAACACCATGGGACCACGCAGCCGTCATACCGCTCAGGAAGGAGATGCGTTCTGTCTCCTAGAGATTAACGTACTTTGGTGCGAAAAGTGCAAATCAATCCCAGAACAACAGCAAAGGACCTTGTGAAGATGCTGGAGGAAACAGGTACAAAAGTATCTATATCCACAGTAAAACTAGTCCTATATCAACATAACCTGAAAGGCCGCTCAGCAAGGAAGAAGCCACTGCTCCAAAACCGCCATAAAAATGCCAGACTACGGTTTGAAACCGCACATGGGGACAAAGATCGTACTTTTTGGAGAAATGTCCTCTGGTCTGATGAAACAAAAATAGAACTGTTTGGCCATAATGACCATCGTTATGTTTGGAGGAAAAAGGGGGTGGCTTGCAAGCCGAAGAACACCATCCCAACCATGAAGCACAGGGGTGGCAGCATCATGCTGTGGGGGTGCTTTGCTGCAGGAGGGACTGGTGTGCTTCACAAAATAGATGGCATCATGAGGAAGGAAAATGATGTGGATATATTGAAGCAACATCTCAAGACATCAGTCAGGAAGTTTAAAGCTTGTTTGCAAATGGGTCTTCCAAATGAACAATGACCCCAAGCATACTTCCAAAGTTGTGGCAAAATGGCTTAAGGACAACAAAGTCAAGGTATTGGAGTGGCCATCACAAAGCCCTGACATCAATCCTATAGAACATTTGTGGGCAGAACTGAAAAAGCGTGTGCGAGCAAGGAGGCCTACAAACCTGACTTAGTTACACCAGCTCTGTCAAGAGGAATGGGCCAAAATTCACCCAACTAATTGTGGGAAGCTTGTGGAAGGCTACCCGAAACGTTTGACCCAAGTTAAACAATTTAAAGGCAATGCTACCAAATACTAATTGAGTGTAGGTAAACTTCTGACCCACTGGGAATGTGATGAAATAAATAAAAGCTGAAATAAATCATTCTCTATTATTATTCTGACATTTCACATTCTTAAAATATAGTGGTGATCCTAACTGACCTAAGATAGGGATTTTTTACTAGGATTAAATGTCAGGAATTGTGAAAAACTGAGTTTAAATGTATTTGGCTAAGGTGTATGTAAACTTCTGACTTCAACTGTAGATACCTCAATAACCTCGTACCCCTGCACATCCTGCACATGGACTCACTACTGCTACTCCCTGTATATAGTCATGTTATTTTCTACTCCCTACATATAGCCATGTTGTTTTTATTTGTAATTCACCGTGCCACAATTTAATTTTTTTATCTCATCTTTAACTCTGCGTTGTTGGAAAAGGACCTGTAATTAAGCATTTCTCCTTTAGTCTACACCTGTTGTCTATGAAGCATGTGACAAATACAATTTGATTTGATTTGACACACGCACAGACAAGCACACATGCATGGAAGCATGTATGGAAGTATGCATGTACAAAAGCACTCACACACACGCACACGCACACACTCACACACACACACACACACACACACACAAACACATTCTCAAATTCTCATATCCTTGGGAAATGACAAACAGGGGATCTGCGCTCCAGCCATCTGGGGACAATGCGGCAGCAGCAGCAGCTCCATTACAGTAACAGGGGCTGGCATGGCAGGCAGGTTCAGCTGAAGGAGAGGACAGGCATTGACACCCATACTAATGAGACTAAACTAGGCAGTCAGTAACCGACCATGTAGCATGCAGGACGCAATGACAGCAGAGACAATCACATCTCTACGAGAAAGAAAGCTATTATCTGACAATAGAATCCCCCTCTCATACCCATTCAGAAAAAGCTATTTGCTCTGCTACTTCTATCAGTTCCTTGAACCACTGTACTGACACATTCCCATAGCTCTACTACTATGGTCCGAGCTTTCATAAAAGCACACCCCTAAACCTCACTGATGTTCACACTGATGCAGAGATCCACAGTGGATGTGTTCGATAGTGGATCCTCATATCGCTATCTATTGTATGTGGCTTACGCCTGAACCTTAATGACAATATCCTGAGTGACTGGCACTGACATAACTGATTATGTCTTCATTTGGGCAGTTGAGTAATTATCAGATTGTGTGTGCGTGTGCGTGTGTGCATGAGAAATGCAAATAGGTGAGGTAGTCAGCAACCTTCGAGAGCCCTTGAAAACCTCCAGATGAAATTCATTACATCCCCCAACGGTTTAATAAGGCGCAGCATTGCCTTATTATGACAGACAGATGCTTTCCATGCAGGGAGGCAGCCACTGATCGACTTGGTTCACTTATTAATGTCAACTCCTGAGTCCAGTCTGTGCCTCCCCCAGGTAAAAACACATTTGAAGACCTATACATCAGAGTCTGGGATGATCTTATAGATTTTATCACATAGCAGAAAGCCACATTGTACATTAACTCCAGTCCGAGGGCTAGCCACAAAAGGACATCCATTTGGGGACACTGGCATGGGGTGGGTGAGTAGACGGTGTACCTTTGCACTGCCTGTGCCAACCCAAACCATCAGTCTACCCCCCGGTCTCCAGTGGAGCGAGAGCCCCATTGTGCTGCTCCCATTACCTGCTTGTCTTAAGGAGGGAGCAGCTGTGAATTATGCAACAGCTGTGTTTCTGTTTACAATATAAGTGCAGTGCTTCGGTAATCACACAAGGACATCTAACCCCTACCTACGGCTGGGTCTGGACTGTCTTGTCCTGCCGTAGGTAGGGATGTCAAACAGACAAAACTCACACTGACCTTAGGCTAAAGTGTGCGTGCATATGTGCATGTGTGTGTTTATCAGTGCCAACTCAACCCATCATTCCCTAGCAAGAGGAGAACTGAATTCCTTGCCTAGGTTGCAAATATTGCCGCAGTACAGAACTAGAGTGGATGAGTTAGTGTATTACATCATGCTCTTCACTATAAATCCCACAAACGTACAGTTACCTCATGCTAATGAATGGGGAATAGCATAACTTAAGTGAATTTGTGGTTCCGACCTGTAAGTTATGTATTGCCGACGAGAATATGGTGGTAGGCTACAGCTTTTTCCATCCTATCTCCATACATTCTTTATCAATGCAGTGGTGCTAAATGATAATGACTGAGCAATCCTATGAGTTGTTCAGATGAGTTGTTCAGGTGAGTTGTTCAGATGCTTGTGCGTGATTAAGTATGCCTTCTATGACTTTGAGTGCTTCTTTGTCTTTCAATACTGAGTATGTGTGTGTGTGTGTGTGTGTGTGTGTGTGTGTGTGTGTGTGTGTGTGTGTGTGTGTGTGTGTGTGTGTGTGTTTGTGTGTGTGTGCGTGTGTGTGCGCTTGTAAATGTACAATAAAGGTACAATGAATGTACAGTAGCATAGCATAAAAATAGGGGAAACAATTATATGCACTAATGCCATCATTAACATTATGAGTGTGAAGATAGGACCATATTTTAATGCAAATAACGCTGAATGCTTAGACTAGATAAAAGAAGGCCAGCTGTGAGCTATGCTAGGGCTGTGACTGTTTGTATCGGCTTAATTTGATGAAGATTTCTACCTCAGGGATTAGTAAAGAAAAACCCTCTGTTGTTGAGCAAATTCAAACAGCCTCCAGGAAGGAGAATATCTTTTCACAAACAGAACTGTCTGTGTACGTGATCAGCTATTTTTCAGCTCCTAATTGGGCATATTCACAGCATATTACAGTGATAACAACAACAGAGATAACTGAGAAGAGAATAGAGAGAAACATTTCGGGGTATCCTTAGGGAGACTTTGTAAATGCTACTAAATGCAACAATCTACATGATTCATGCATTGTGTGAGTAAAAAATGTTTTCTTATTTGGTGCGATTGATGTGCATATAAATACTGCAGTCTATTCATATGACCCATTGTTATCAAATAGCATCACATAACTTCTTCAGCATTTTATGGTTTATATGATAAGAAATCCATGTTAGTCACGGTCTACAGTAATAAGTCTGTAGGCTATGTATTATGATCGTCTTAGTACGACTCCAACACCATCATTAAGTTTGCCTATGACATGACAGTGGTAGGCCTGATCACCGACAACGATGAGACAGCATATAGGGAGGAGGTCAGAGACCTGGCCGTGTGGTGCCAGGATAACAACCTCACCCTCAACGTGATAAAGACAAAGGAGAAGATTGTGGACTACAGGAAAAGGAGGACCGAACACACCCCCATTCTCATCGACGGGGCTGTAGTGGAGCAGGTTGAGAACTTCAAGTTCCTTGGTGTCCACATCACCAACAAACTATCATGGTCCAAACACACCAAGACAGTCGTGAAGAGGGCACGACAAAGCCTATTCCCCCTCAGGAGACTGAAAAGATTTGTCATGGGTCCTCAGACCCTCAAAAAGTTATACAGCTGCACCATCGAAAGCATCCTGACTGGTTGCATCACCGCCTGGTATGGCAACTGCTCGGCCTCCGACCGCAAGGCCCTATAGAGGGTAGTGTGTACGGCCCAGAGTGGAGCAGCGGCCTAAGGCACTGCATCTCAGTGCTTGAGGCGTCATTACAGACCCCCTGGTTAAATTCCAGGCTGTATCACAACCGGCCATGATTGGGAGTCCCATAGGGCGGCGCACAATTGGCCCAGCGTTGTCCGGGTTTGGCCGTTGTAGGCCGTCATTGTAAATAAGAATTTGTTCTTAACTGACTTGCCTAGTTAAATAAAGGTAAAATAAAAAAATAAAAAATCACTGGGGCCAAGCTTCCTGCCATCCAGGACCTCTATACCAGGCCCTAAAAATTGCCAAAGACTCCAGCCACCCTAGTCATGGACTGTTCTCTTTGCTACTGCACGGCAAGCGGTACCGGAGCGCCAAGTCTAGGTCCAAAATGCTTCTTAACAGCTTCTACCCCCAAGCCATAAGACTCCTGAACAGTTAATCAAATGGCTACCCGGACTATTTGCATTGCCCCCCCCCTCTATGCATAGTCACTTTACCTCTACCCACATATACATATTACCTCAATTACCTCGACTAACCTGTGCCCCCGCACATTGACTCTGTACCGGTACCCCCTGTATATAGCCACGCTACTGTTATTTTACTACTGCTCTTTAATTATTATTATTATTATTTAATTATTTTTACTTATGTATTTTTTACTTAACACTTATTTTTCTACACCTGTTGTATTCGGTGCATGTGACAAATACAATTTAATTTGATTTGATTTACAGTGGGGAAAAAAAGTATTTAGTCAGCCACCAATTGTGCAAGTTCTCCCACTTAAAAAGATGAGAGAGGCCTGTCATTTTCATCATAGGTACACGTCAACTATGACAGACAAAATGAGAAAAAAAATCCAGAAAATCACATTGTAGGATTTTTAATGAATTTATTTGCAAATTATGGTGGAAAATAAGTATTTGGTCACCTACAAACAAGCAAGATTTCTGGCTCTCACAGACCTGTAACTTCTTCTTTAAGAGGCTCCTCTGTCCTCCACTCGTTACCTGTATTAATGGCACCTGTTTGAACTTGTTATCAGTATAAAAGACACCTGTCCACAACCTCAAACAGTCACACTCCAAACTCCACTATGGCCAAGACCAAAGATCTGTCAAAGGACACCAGAAACAAAATTGTAGACCTGCACCAGGCTGGGAAGACTGAATTTGCAATAGGTAAGCAGCTTGGTTTGAAGAAATCAACTGTGGGAGCAATTATTAGGAAATGGAAGACATACAAGACCACTGATAATCTCCCTCGATCTGGGGCTCCATGCAAGATCTCACCCCGTGGGGTCAAAATGATCACAAGAACGGTGAGCAAAAATCCCAGAACCACACGGGGGGACCTAGTGAATGACCTGCAGAGAGCTGGGACCAAAGTAACAAAGCCTACCATCAGTAACACACTACGCCGCCAGGGACTCAAATCCTGCAGTGCCAGACGTGTCCCCCTGCTTAAACCAGTACATGTCCAGGCCCGTCTGAAGTTTGCTAGAGTGCATTTGGATGATCCAGAAGAGGATTGGGAGAATGTCATATGGTCAGATGAAACCAAAATAGAACTTTTTGGTAAAAACTCAACTCGTCGTGTTTGGAGGACAAAGAATGCTGAGTTGCATCCAAAGAACACCATACCTACTGTGAAGCATGGGGGTGGAAACATCATGCTTTGGGGCTGTTTTTCTGCAAAGGGACCAGGACGACTGATCCGTGTAAAGGAAAGAATGAATGGGGCCATGTATCGTGATATTTTGAGTGAAAACCTCCTTCCATCAGCAAGGGCATTGAAGATGAAACGTGGCTGGGTCTTTCAGCATGACAATGATCCCAAACACACCGCCCGGGCAACGAAGGAGTGGCTTCGTAAGAAGCATTTCAAGGTCCTGGAGTGGCCTAGCCAGTCTCCAGATCTCAACCCCATAGAAAATCTTTGGAGGGAGTTGAAAGTCCGTGTTGCCCAGCGACAGCCCCAAAACATCACTGCTCTAGAGGAGATCTGCATGGAGGAATGGGCCAAAATACCAGCAACAGTGTGTGAAAACCTTGTGAAGACTTACAGAAAACGTTTGACCTGTGTCATTGCCAACAAAGGGTATATAACAAAGTATTGAGAAACTTTTGTTATTGACCAAATACTTATTTTCCACCATAATTTGCAAATAAATTCATTAAAAATCCTACAATGTGATTTTCTGGATTTTCTCATTTTGTCTGTCATAGTTGACGTGTACCTATGATGAAAATTACAGGCCTCTCTCATCTTTTTAAGTGGGAGAACTTGCACAATTGGTGGCTGACTAAATACTTTTTTTCCCCACTGTATATAAAAGACACTTTGGCCACAACTGAAAGTTAATACAATGATCCAATCCACAGGAGGAACTGCAGAGAGAGACCCTGAGGATGAGGATGAGGATGAGGGGATAAAGAAGAAGAAATCCACCATTATAATGCCAATTGAAAAACGTCTGTATGGATTTGGAGCATGCCCAAAGGGGAGATTGTAAGACGTCTTATATCAAGGTCACAACAGGGGATGGACACAAAGCGATTGTGACTGCTAGTGTTAGAAGTCCTGGGAGACATGTAGTACATACACACACACACTGGTTCTCTTCATGAAATTGCCTGACGGTTACTGAGACACAACATCTATGACGGTGACACACACTCCTACCAGCCATTGTCAACGGAGGGTAATTTCACAAGGCTAAGTGTTCTCTTGACTCTTTGAAGCCCTGATCTACCCCTGTGGCAGGATTCTTATATTTAAAAAGGAAACTAAACACCAATGTTCCCTCTAATTATTTTTGGCACTGAGCAAATGTCAGGTCTGCTGAGCGCAAAGTTGAACGTTGTGATTATTTTGTAGTATTTTGTTTTTGTAACTATTTTTATTATATATATGTTTTCACAGTTATAGTAAACAATGCTTGAAATACAGTACATTGCACATGTGATTTTATACATTCGATATACCATGTGAACATGCTTTTTGAATGAGGTTGGTATGGTGTTCAACCTTCCCAAGTTCTCTCATGTCACCCCGCTCCTCTGCACACTCCACTGGCTTCCAGTTGAGGCTCGTATCTACTACAAGACCATGGTGCTTGCCTACGGAGCTGTGAGGGGAACGGCACCTCCTTACCTTCAGGCTCTGATCAGACCCTACACCCAAACGAGGGCACTACGTTCATCCACCTCTGGCCTGCTAGCTCCCCTACCTCTACGGAAGCACAGTTCCCGCTCAGCCCAGTCAAAGCTATTCGCTGCTCTGGCACCCCAATGGTGGAACAAGCTCCCCCACAATGCCAGGACAGCGGAGTCACTGACCACCTTCCGGAGACACTTGAAACCCTACCTCTTTAAGCAATAATAATAATTATGTGCAATTTCCAGCGTGTGTTTACTGTGAACACTGAGGCTGTACCCGCTTTAAATTACAGTTTTAACAGTGGCCAAGTAGGCTACTGTGGATATTTGCAAAATAAAATGCATTATTTTCCCCATACCATTATTACAGAAAATCAGACAAATTATGCTACCCTCTGCCTATTGGCTACTTAGCTTATTCAAGCCTGTCTCAAAATACAACACTGTCCCTTTAAGACAAAAAAAAGCTCTTTACCTGACTAGCTTTTCAAAGATGTCTAGAAATGTACATGTTTTGTGCTCTTGTAGGAAGCAATCACTCCCCTATTGCTGACTACAAATTATCTATAACTGGGCTAATAACTCACTAACTAGCAAAGGATATTAACAAAATGTGAACACGTGGCTACATGCAGCTCTCGCTTTGATCTCAAAACAAGCGCATTTACTCACGACCGTTCATGCTGTAAACAGTCCAGTTCAAAGTAAACGGCACAGATCCATATATGGCAATGGTCTATTTGCATATAGGCCTACTGCAGCTCTGATTGGTTATGCCGCATGCAATAGAATCCTACTCCGATGAGTTCTACCTACAACAAAATCTCTTGCATAGTTTTGCATACTAAGTCTTCCCTAGTACGTTTTGATTCGGTATGTTGCATTGAAAGTGGCTAATATTGCGTTGATTCAATCACAATTGCCACAGTAAAGGGAAACGTTGATAGTGTTAACTAACAGGGAAAACAACAAAGTTGAGTGAAGTTCAATCTTGTCCTACTCTCCATGTGATATTTCTTCTGCGCGGCAGTGCTGGGTTGGAGCTCCGCGGCAGTCTCGGGGCTACTGCACGCCCGCCCATGCGCGCAGTTTAGAGGGAACATTGCTAAAACACCATAGTAGGTATTCAGAAATCACTTATAAAAGTACTGTATATCCTTTCCTATACTTGGCTGCAGTGTGAGCATGTCATTGACATTCCTCTGCCTTTGCAGGCCTCTCATTCCACTCTCAAGCAGCAGGACATTCAGAGAGGCAGCTTCAGTGACAGCCTATGAATATCCTCTCCCAGTCTGGCAGAGGCATCACACATATAACTAAAAATGTACATGAATCAAAGGCCCATAAAGCTGGTGAGATGTAAATGCACCGGGAACATTTTCGTGAGCAGCCTTCACTAAAGCGATAGTTCACTAAAATGACAAATATACTATATCCTATGGAGAACTAGCAACATTGCTAAAGCTTAGCTCTGAATGAGTAAACTGATATATTGCTCAGGTCTCTGACACCCAAAGTCAGTAAACTACTTGCTAGTTCTCAATAAAATGTGGTAAGTTTGTCATTTTTGTGAAATACTCCTTTCTGGAGGTTTTCGTATTGATATAGAACAAGACAAAAACAGCAATGCCTCTCCAATGGGCTTTAAACATGCTCTAAGGCACCTGTATTCATTTGTTTTTACCATTAAGAGCTTAAGTGATGGCCATTCTTCTGAAAAAGTTGTGAAAAAATCAAAGTAATTGCAAAAGAGGACCAGAACCTATGATATTTAAAATCAAGGACTATAAGGTCCTTTTTGCAAAATGTATGGTTTTGAGATAATTAGTATTTTTCCTATTAGTCCCAGATGTCAGAACAGTTTTGTGATGTCTTCCATTTCCATAACTCAAAATGTACATCACCTTACATACAATTATGTTTTATTAACAACCTAGCATTGTGTTATTAGATTGCAGATAGAACCTTATAGCACTAAGGTCAAAGATGTTTTAAAATTAATCGTAAATTGACTTTTTCACAAATCTGGCATATCTCACAAGTGAAGGACCTCCTAAAGAGCAACTCTATGTAAATAACTAATTTTTGACCAAAATGTCAGATAGAACCTTATAGTCCCAAGGTCTCTGAATATTATCTCCCAGTCTCATCACACCTATAACTCTAAAATGTACATGAATCAAAGGCACATAAAGCCAGTGAGATGTAAATGCACCAGGGAACATTTTCATGAGCCGCTGTCACTATTCGTGACAGTTCATTCTGGTATATCCTGCCTTCCATCAAAAGTTATGACGTTCATGGACATTTTATTTAAAAATAATTGTTATCTTCAACTTCTGCATTGACTTTCATTTCATTACGTAAAACCCTGACATTATTCAAAGGCAGGATTAAGTCAGACTGAAGCTTTGGTGTGATTTTCAAATCTCGTACTCAAGTTTAGCTTAATCTAGAGGTTCAGAAAGGGGATGCGGATTCCTTGACTCCTAGTCAGAAAATCCTCCACTGGGTTCATGGACAATAATCAACCCCTACACTAATCTAACCCAGCTGTGTGAGCTGTGTGTGAGCAAAATTGCCTTTTTGATTACACTGGGAATCTGTGCAAAGCACTTCCAGTCCGATGGACTTTGGGATTAGGGATAAGAAGAGAAAATCAAAGAGAACCCATACCAATGTTCCCTTGCAGGTTCTTAAGGTGATCTCTGTTGTATAATTATTGTAACATTTAATATGTTATCAGTAGAACCAATAATATATTAGGGTATACAGTTGAAGTCAGAAGTTTACATACACCTTAGCCAAAAACATTTAAACTCAGTTTTTCACAATTCCTGACATTTAATCCTAGTAAAAATTCCCTGTCTTAGGTCAGTTAGGATCACCACTTTATTTTAAGAATGTGAAATGTTAGAATAATAGTAGAGAGTGATTTATTTCAGCTTTTATTTAGTTCATCACATTCCCAGTGGGTCAGAAGTTTACATACACTCAATTAGTGTTAGCATTGCCTTTAAATTGTTTAACTTGGGTCAAACGTTTTGGGTAGCCTTCCACAAGCTTCCCACAATAAATTGGGTGAATTTTGGCCCATTCCTCCTGACAGAGCTGGTGTAACTGAGTCAGGTTTGTAGGCCTCCTTGCTCGCACACGCTTTTTCAGTTCTGCCCACACATTTTCTATAGGATTGAGGTCAGGGCTTTGTGATGGCCACTCCAATACCTTGTTGTCCTTAAGCCATTTTGCCACAAATTTGGAAGTATGCTTGGGGTCATTGTCCATTTGGAAGACCCATTTGCGACCAAAGCACCCCCACAAAGCACCCCCACAGCATGATGCTGCCACCCCCGTGCTTCACGGTTGGGATGGTGTTCTTCGGCTTGCAAGCCCCCCTTTTTCCTCCAAACATAACGATGGTCATTATGACCAAACAGTTCTATTTTTGTTTCATCAGACCAGAGGACATTTCTCAAAAAAGTACGATCTTTGTCCCTATGTGCAGTTGCAAACCGTAGTCTTGCTTTTTTATGGTGGTTTTGGAACAGTGGCTTCTTCCTTGCTGAGCGGCCTTTCAGGTTATGTCGATATAGGACTAGTTTTACTGTGGATATAGATACTTTTGTACCTGTTTCCTCCAGCATCTTCACAAGGTCCTTTGCTGTTCTGGGATTGATTTGCACTTTTCGCACCAAAGTATGTTAATCTCTAGGAGACAGAACGCGTCTCCTTCCTGAGCGGTATGACGGCTATGTGGTCCCATTGTGTTTATACTTGCGTACTATTGTTTGTACAGATGAACGTGGTACCTTCAGGCGTTTGGAAATTGCTCCCAAGGATGAACCAGACTTGTGGAGGTCTACATTTTTTTTCTGAGGTCTTGGCTGATTTCTTTAGATTTTCCCATGATGTCAAGCAAAGAGGCACTGAGTTTGAAGGTAGGCCTTGAAAACCTCCACAGGTACACCTCCAATTGACTTAAATTATGTCAATTAGCCTATCAGAAGCTTCTAAAGCCATGACATCATTTTCTGGAATGTTCCAAGCTGTTTAAAGGCACAGTCAACTTAGTGTATGTAAACTTCTGACCCACTGGAATTGTGATACAGTGAATTATAAGTGAAATAATCTGTCTGTAAACAATTGTTGGAAAAATTACTTGTGTCATGCACAAAGTAGATGTTTAACCGACTTGCCAAAACTATAGTTTGTTAACAAGACATTTGTGGAGTGGTTGAAAAACGAGTTTTAATGACTCCAACCTAAGTCTATGTAAACTTCCGACTTCAACTGTATGTCAATTAAATAGGCAACCAACATAAATAATGGTCATGGAAACCAATCTTCCAATTGATAATTGCACTAGTGCTGACTGTACTGTAGTCTAGCGAGCCTACAGCTAATCTAAGAGTATCCCTATTAGAGATTGTGTGTTTGACAACATGAGATTGCTACTTGGCACCAGGGCTATGATGTCACCCCTAGAGGTGCAATCTGATGTAAACTGAGAATGGAGTCACAAGGTTGGCATCCTGCAGTGTTAATCTGACTTCAGAGGACTCATCTCTGCTCACTGACATTCAATATATCCTAGCCACTGACTGTAAAAAGTATTTGTGTGATGAGACACCTACAGAGTACTATCTCAGATGACAAATAGCTCAAGCCAATTCTTTAAAATGAAGCATGAAATAATCGTGAAATAAAACATTTTCCTGGCATTCACGTGGTGGAATAATCCCAGAAGATTCTGTTTGTGGTTGCATTTATGTGTAGGTGGGTCATCACATATCACATTCCCCTTGACTCCCCTTGACTCCCATTGACTCCCCTTGACTCCCATTGACTCCCATTGACTCCCATTGACTCTCCTTGACTCCCCTTGACTCCCCTTGACTCCCATTGACTCTCCTTGACTCCCCTTGACTCTCCTTGACACATTGCTCTCATATTGTTGCCCAACAAAATGAGAGAACTAGCTTGGTGGTTTCTGCTTGCAAGTTTCTGAAGATGACCTTCTTGCTGCTTGAGCAGTGGCTACTGAGTGGGAGATTATTCTATGACAAACAGAAGACATCTCACAGAAGTATGTTAGGAGAACATATGGCTCTTCCTTCTACATAATTGTCCCTCTTCCTAAGGAAACATCCATCCATAGGGGTAATGGATCTAATAAGATAATAAGGTCTGTTAGTGGATGTCAAAATGTTTTTAAAAAAATATTAAAGCAACTGAGTTATGTTACTTTGTGTGTGCGTGCGTGCATATGTGAGTGTGTGTGTCTCAGCTTTCATCAAATACATTTTATATGCAGAACACCCACAGACACAAAATCACCAAGCAATGCCCCTGAAACGGCAAAGAGAATAACATAAATGATCTTTGTAGTTACACAACAAAGTAACTCTCTCTGCATTGAATGTAGTGTACAGCCCTGCAGTACTGTATGCTGTACATTCATTTTTCTCCCACCATCGCCGCCTCCTCTTCCTGACAAACAACTTATCTTCTTACTAATGTAATTAACTGCTTGGAGGGTTTTCTCGCTGATTATTTTTCTTTCCTTAACATTACTGTAACTGTATATGATTTACCCTGCAGGCTTTCTGTTATAGCTGATTTTAAATTAACTATAACACGGTAATACATTTTTCAGAACCAGGGCACAAATATCTGATTGTTTCATTTTCAGTAAAAAAATAACAGCCTGCATGAAGCTTAATTTTTATGATTTAATTGCCTCAGAAAACACCATTACTCATGCCACAATTACAGACTATTTTTCTCCTCAAAGTTGAGTAAATATTACCGAAAGCCAGAAAAAGCTCACTAAATGGAACAAACAGCTGGTCCAGCATCTACCCTATGTTGGACGCAAGAGACGTAAATGAATCACCCAGGGACATAGACTAATTAATTGCTGTGTTGCTGATTAATCGTCCCTTGTGAGCGACGTTTAACTTAACAAGCAAATCTGTGTCACAGGATTCTTTCAGTGAGAGTGGGGAGGCAGCAGGGACATACTGGAGACAGACACTACACCCGTGGGGAGATAACAGCTAACACACAGTCCATCAGGGATGTAGGACAGCTATTTCCAACATTTACACAAGGTGGAAAATGTAAGAAATAGAAAGCTGTGAATAAAGAGGGACCTAATCAAGGTAACGAGACACCACTTATAGTTGTCAACGACTGTCTAAATGAGCAGACTGTATTTATATCCTATTTTTTCTGCCCTTCCTGCTTTCTTTGACGCAGTGAACAGACTGTTGAGATTTGAGAGGATGAGCAAGAGAACAATGGAGCGAGAACAGTGCACCGAGGGACAATAGGATTGTTGTACAATCCACCAGCAGGAGATGTCATTGACTCAGCAGAGAACAGCACAGGGACAGGGTGCTACAGTGTCAATGGAGCCAGCAGCCTGCACTTAACCACCTCCTCCATCCACTTCATCAGCACTAATATGGGATGTATGGAAAGGGACATTAAAGGAGCAATACACAAGCATTGATAGGGAGTTTATCATGACCAAGGTTTTGTGACATCTGGTGTACAGTAAATTGAGTTTCCCACAAGGATATCGACTCAAACAAATCCATGAAATCAAGTGAATGAAATGCACTTAATCTAATTAAGTAGGACACTGAGTTAACACTGACACACACCCTCATCATCTGCTCCCACCCTCCACACTGTGGTGCATACAGTAGCCTAATACATGGTTGTCAACAGGGAGCTTTTAACCATCTTCCTCTCACTGATCTCCTCTCTACGTCCTCTCATCCAAGCCCTGTTTCTATGGAGAAGCAAACGGATATGAAAATAAGCTATTGGTCAAGAGTCTAAAAATACACCCCCACTCAAGGACAAGATTCTACACAACAAAACCCAGGAAGACGTTTCAGAATGTCCTCTCCTTCCTTGCTGAATATCTTTTGTTACCTACTATGAATACATTAGGTTATACGGGGTCACTGAGCTGCATGTGTACTGTCCACAGTAGATGAGACAGACACATTTAGGCACTTTGATTTTCATGTATTCTTATTTTTACAAATGGACCCAAAGATTTATGAATTGTGGTAGCGCCACGACATGACAAGCTAGCGAAGGTTTTTGACAAAGTGAGCTTCACGCTTCAGTGTGCATAACAGCACAGGCAATTTGGTGCTCCGTGTCCACAGGAGTGTCCCACAACATGGTTACCACGGTGCACTCCAACACAGTGTAGTCACAGTGTAGTGTAGCCAGTGACACGTGAGGCTGGTTGGTGGAGAGAAGCTCTGTAATGTAATTGCCTTGCAGTGTACCACCAGTTGACCTACACCCACTATGTGGTGTACTGTATTGCTGAGAGCAGTCAGATGGGTAGCTAGGGAGAGGAAAATAATACAAAAAAAACTATTCAAATAAATGTTAATGAATTCGGTGCTCGAAGATATGAGGTTTACACAGTATATGCTGCATGTAACATCTGTTTTTACTTAAAAGGTCAGAATAATGCTAGTCGCTTATACATATGTAATAGCCTTGGTTATAGGAGAAAGAAGAGAAGAGTAGAGTAGAGTAGAGAAGAGAAGGCTCTGTCGTAGCCGGCCGCGACCGGGAGACCCATGGGGCGGCGCACAATTGTCCCAGTGTCGTCCAGGGTAGGGGAGGGAATGGCAGGCAGGGATGTAGCTCAGTGGGTTCGATTCCCACGGGGGGGCCAGTATGAAAAAAATAAAACAATAATGTATGCACTCACTAACTGTAAGTCGCTCTGGATAAGAGCGTCTGCTAAATGACTTAAATGTAAATGTAAATGTAGAAGAGATGAGAAGAGATGAGAAGAGAAGAGTAGAGAAGAGATTAGAAGAGATGGGGTAAGATGACCATGTCCATTCTATTGGGTGACTACATGCATTCAAGGTGAAATGCATTGTGACATCGTTGCTCTGTCTCCCGTCATGATACAGTTAGGTTGCCCAGCAGTTTAGCAGTAACAGTCCCTCTCTTGGGAGTCTCCATGATGATGTCACAGAGAGAGAAGACAGTAACAGGGTTGTGAAAGGCCTTGGTCATTGGAGACTGGGGTCGGGGACAGTGTCTGTTCCATCAATCATATTCTGTTTTCCTCTTCCCCCCATGAGCAGTACAGTGGAACATAGATCAACCAAGCCATCTTTTCATGCATCATTTGCTTGCTGTAAATAATCAATTACAATTGTTTTTCATTGACTGACTTTCCTAGACTGTTCATCTTGGAAAATTGATAGCGATAGCCCATCGCATAAATGTTTTTCGCCCTTCTTCGAATATGATGAAATCCTGGTACATCAACATTGTATAGCGATAGCATTCTTGATTTTAGTTGTCTTAACGTTTCTACATAATGGCCTATTCCCCAGTCACAGGTGCACAGCCATTGAGGCTCATGAAACCTGATTAAAAGCATCTCACAATGAATAGTCCACAAAAGGGAGAGAGAGAGAGGTCAAACCCAAGTCCATGGATCTCATATCACAGAAGAAAATATTGTCACTTAGAGCAATTGCTAATACAACGTTGGTCTCTATAATCATGTCATAGTGGTCAGTGATATATGATACTGTATGGAATGGCTAAGTATCGCTCTACTCATCCTGTCTATGACAACTGCCTGGAGAACACCCACTATTCTGGATGTAAGCCAGCTCCAGTTTTCTTAAATCCCACTAGCAGTAGCATCATTGCTGTAAACTCCCTGGCAGCAGATAGAACACTGGCACCACAGTGACTAAGCAGAGAGAGAACCTTCAGCAGAGAAGGATGTTTTAATTAGTGTCACTTCAGCCTGATGGAGTAGAAGCCATCAAACCTCCAGAGAGGCTCCTCTACATACAGTATTGTAGTATGTGTTTGGTGGTGGGAGCTTGTACTGTTCACCTGAACCTGCAGGTATACCATTTGAATGGAAGACAAAAGAGAAATGTTCAGCACAATTGTAATTTTTTAATGTTGTAATTTATTTAACCTTTATTTAACCAGGTAAGCCAGTTGAGAACAAGTTCTCATTTATAACTACGACCTGGCCAAGATAAAGCAAAGCAGTGCGATAAAAACAACAACAACACAGAGTTACATATGGAATAAACAAAACGTACAGTCAATAACACAATAGAAAATCTATATACAGTGTGTGCAAATGTAGTAAGTTATGGAGGTAAGGCAATAAATAGGCCATAAAGCAAAATAATTACAATTTAGTATTAACACTGGAGTGATAGATATGCAGAAGATGATGTGCAAATAGAGATACTGGGGTGCAAATGAGCAAAATAAATAACAATGTAAATAACAATATGGGGATGAGGTAGTTGGGTGGGCTAATTACAGATGGGCTGTGTACAGGTGCAGTGATCGGTAAGCTGCTCTGACAACTGATGCTTAAAGTTAGTGGGGGAGATAAGTGTCTCCAGCTTCAGAGATTTTTGAAGTTCGTTCCAGTCATTTGCAGCAGAGAACTGCAAGGAATGGCGGCCAAAGGAGGTGTTGCTTTGGGGATGACCAGTGAGATATACTTGCTGGAATTTATGTTTAAGTAATTTAGCTAGCCTATTTTTTTTTTAAAGGTCTGAGATACAGACATGCTATGACCTATTCATAGCGAATTCAATACGACAATTTATTCAAACAATAATCTGCCAGCATGCCAGCACCATTTCACAGGGTTAAAACATGCTTAAGCAGCATTTCCTTCTGAAATGTCATAGTGGGCTTCTGATTAGCAGTCACAGCTAGGGTTGCAAAGCTAACAGTAATTTACCAAAGTTACCGGAATCTTCAGTAATTTAGGTAATTAACAGAAAATCTATGGCAATCTATCATAACTTTGGCAATTTATACTTGAATAACTTTTTTTATTTTTATGTATTCATATATAGTATTAATTTATTATATTTGTGTCCATATTGTCCATGAGTTTCTAGTAGATAAACCATATGGTTCAATAGAAAATAGCCTAATTAATGAAAAAAGCATCTTATCAACAATGGCATTCTTTTCTATTAACTCTGAAACTCTTCCAACTATTGACTTTTTTCACCAAACCATTGACAAAAAATACATATTGACATAGTAAAATAAATACAAAAATATAGAAAGGATATTTCATGATGAAACCCTCACATTAAAAACCAATGGTATTCTCTAAATTGATGGTTTATATTTAGGATCATGTTTTACAGATTTGTCATTCTTAATTTAAATATTTCATATACTGTATTTTAGATGTGACAAGGCCACACAGAGGGCCAGACATTATAACAGACACCTGTGATCATCTGATGTACCCAAAAGGGTCACTAGATGTCTTATGATAGATTACTTAAAATCCTTGAAAGATACCAAAATTCTGGTAGTTTACTGATAAACTTTGAAAGTTTCCAGTAATATACCCTCCCTTTGCAACCCTTGTCACAGCTCTGAGCTGCCAAGAGCTCACCGAAGGTCTGCCTGCAGCAGCAGCAGCAGTGGGGAGGAGAGTTGAGCTCCACCATGCTGCCACACTATGACATCCCTCAATAGGATTGGCGAGGATTTGTTGTTGAATCGAGCTGCGGATGAATTAATAATCACTCCTCCAATGACAAAATAGGCTTTTAATTGCAGGAAGTCCTGTCGGACAACAACAACGGCCCGGACCCCAACCGACGCAAACTCATTCCATCGACCTGTCCCTGCCCTGACTTCCCCTGGCCTCCTCTGCTCTGACTGAGGCAAGTGTGCCAGATTACATGCTGTAGAGACAGGAATCCACCTGACCAAGCGGAAGGCTGTCCTGCAGTCCTTCTATACTTTATAAATTGGTCTGTGCGTTGCAGTGTTAGATCTCATACAGGCTACAGTATGTTTCTCTTTGCCCTAAAGCTTTTGTATTATTACAGTACATTTGCTAAATGTAAACATCAGCAAACCTCAGATAATTTAGTTAGACTGCAAGGATGTGTCTTGTATAAAAACAGAACCACTTTTTCAAATACTCCATCAGTTAGAGTAGAGATGGGACAGGACAGAGAGGGGGTAATAAAAAAAGAGAGAGATATTGAACATTGCATTTAGTATGATATATTAGGTTATGTTAGGTTACATTATGAATGGAATAGTGGTAATACAATACCATGCGAATTATAGGACGTATTGTATCATACGTTTTACCCGGTTGTAAAATAGCATATGCATTGGATGTGAAAATCTATCATACATGTGGACGACGTATAGGATTATATGTCTTTCTCTGAGACCAGGTTGCTTTTTGTGTCATAACAACAAAAGATAATTATGGGGATAATTTACGTTGGCAGTTAGGGGAAATAACGACAAAGGTTAGGATAATTTACGTAAAAGGTTAGGAGAACTAAAACAAACGGTTAGGTTAATTTACGTAGCAGGAATAGGTACATTTGGTTACGTTTAGAATAAGGGTTAGGGACAGGATTAGCTGAAATACTGCAGTTGTCCCCAACGCGATTTGAACACGCAACTTTTGGATTGCTAGCTAGACAGTCGCGGATTACGGCCACCCATCACCCCGACCAACCTCCCTACTTTCGTTTCTGTCTAAAGTAACTAGACCATTAGTAGGTATCAAACGTATTGGAGGTGCTGAGAAATACTGTATGTAAAGTATGGTTCGTATGGCTCTGAGGCCAGGCGGCATTACTGAATTAATTCACATTGCTTTGGATGATTTGGATTACTTGACAGTAATTCAAGGGAAGTTATAGCATACTGTACAGGCTATAGTCAATGTTATAATCTTATTCTGAGAATATGGCCTGTACTTTAGATTTGTAAACGTTGATCGACTACAACTGTAAAGTTTCAAACATATCATGCAAACTGGCATATGGGATAACTTCTGGGTAGGCTATATAGGACACATACATTCCCTATTGTATAGCCACACACATTATTTTGATTTCCCTGAGTAGGTTATGCTCTTGAGTTTGACAAGATGGTATAGCATATACAAGCAACATACATTGAAATCAAAGGTCAATACCATAAGTCTCAATTGGCTACAATACCAATTAACTCCACATAGAGATGTGCAAATATCCATACATATTGTACACACGTTAGATACATTACTCACTCACGCTGCGTAAAGTATCTTAAGTTATGTGAAATGTAGCCAACTAAACTGAACATGAGAGAACCAGCTGTCTGTAAGATTATCCATGTAAACTCGACTGCAACATAGTAACACAGTTCGCATATCTCACAACATTCCTCACACAAAGATAGAGCCAATCATTCAATAGCCTACCTTATTTCATCCTTGACTGTTCGATGTTAGATGGATGTCGGTCGCACATGACTTGATATCCTGTTACATGTCCCAAAAATATATATCCGTTTTATCGTCAATATGACTGATGAGTAGGTAAACTGCGCTGGTCTAAAATATCGAACAGGTTTAGATTGGCGGTCCTTCTCAGTCTAATGGAATGAACATTGTTTTCTGTCCTCCGCCGTTTTGTCCCCCCTGCGTGTTGAAGAATAAACGAGGCTAAATTGGACCTCACGGCGGTAGACTACCCATCACAGAGGCTCATTCATGACACGTTTGCAGTGGAGACGCTGTTCTGTGGCAGCGGGTGATGCTGCGGCGTTTGGTCCATGGAGACATGGGATGAGAGGTGGGGGTGTGGGCAGTGGGCAACACAGGAAACAGAGCATTTCAATAATTACTATAGTGATCAGCTCAATTTATAGCTAACTGTCCTTTACAACAAGGACGATCTGCATTTGGCATATTACATTAATTAATATCAATGTTGAAACAAAATACTGCATGTGTAAGTGCATGTCTTATATTAAACATAGCCCTTAAAGGAATTCAGGTGGATGTAATTTTCTCAGCATTCTCTATTTCTAATGGGAATAGAAGGATGACCCTCAGATTAAAATAATCTGCATTTTTAGGGTTTATTACAGCAAAACTACGCTTTAAAGTGTTGTGTGTGTGTGTGTGTGTGTATGTGTGTGTGTGTGTGTGTGTGTGTGTGTGTGTGTAAAGTGTGCAAAGTGTGTAAAGTGTGTGTGTGTGTGTGTGAGAGAGAGAGAAGGGGGGGGGGGGGGGTATATATGGAAAGGAACAAATATTTGACTAAAAACATCATAAATATTGAATGATGATACATTTTGGATGGGCATGGGAATTCCAGGTCCTAAAATATAAACCATGTTTTCTTTATTATTACTAATAGTTCTTTAATACCATCCTCCAGCCACATAACCTTTAAAAGGTATCATAAATGATCTTTGCTCTGGTCTAACCACTGTCATTGTGTTGATAACAATAAAGTGCACTCGGCTAACTAGGCAATTGGATCTAAAATTCATAGAACATATTACTGTGCGTGGTGTGCTGGTCAATTCCTAATGTTATGACATACTAGATACAGTATCTCAGCAAGCATGTCATTTCTCTTTGAAGCAGCAGCAAATATAGACTTTGCAAGATGCAGGGCTTCCATTGCTGAATTATTGATTGGATTATGTGGTTATCATTTAAGAGGCTGAAAAAGCTATGTCCACTGCACAATCTGTGTTATGAGATGGCCCATTTCATAGAGCAACAGCAGGCTTGCCTTAGGGGTGGGAGATATGTATGTGTGTGACTGATTCCATGTTTGAAGTTGTGGTCTTTCATCATATGCGATTGCATGAAAGGCCTAAAGCATGTTTCACCGTAACCCTAACCCTAACCCAGCTTCATGTCCATATTCCGGTTCAACCCTAACCCTAGCTTAATGTCTACATCCCGGTTCAACCCTAACCCTAGCTTCATGTCCACATCCTGGTTCAAACCTAACCCTAGCTTCATGTCCACATCCCGGTTCAAACCTAACCCTAGCTTCATGTTCACATCCCGGTGCAACCCTAACACTAGCTTCATGTCCACATCTCAGTTCAACCATAACCCTCAACCCTAAACCTAACCCTAGCTTCATGTTCCCATCCAGGTTCAACCCTAACCCTAGTCTCAACTCTAACCCTAACCCTAGCTTCATGTTCACATCCAGGTTCAAACCTAACCCTAACCTCAAGCCTAACCTCAACCCTAACTTCAACCCTAACCCTAACCTCAAGCCTAACCCTAGCCAGACAAACATTTATGTTGTGGTTTCCAACTTTATAATAGTCCTATGGGCCATTGTTTTAACAATAATAACTGTATATTTGCCCTTTATTCTAAGTCTATAACTCTACCTTCCAATGGCCCCGTATACAAATAATCCTTCACTTGCATAAAAAGTAGGTAGTTCATGTTTTCTGTCAGATATCTTGCTTTTTTGTGACCCTGGGGAATGCAGTGTTTAAAAAAATACTGTGTTGGTGAAATACTAAACTATGGTTCTTTATTTATGTGATAGATTTTTCTAAGCTTTGAACTATATTTTATGAATTCTGACACACACAGTGGGACAGTGTTAGCTTGCACCATACGTCTGCAGTGTGAGTAATCCCCAGTTTGAAATTGAACTGACAACAACTGACGATCTGTCCTCTCCTGGGAAATGGGAGGAACATTAAGGATGCTTAATGGGATAAGACCATGACTAGCATCTCGACATCTAGTCTCAGGGTAAATATGTAGATTGGCCAAGCAGCAGCCAGTGGGTGAGTTATACGCTACCTACCTTTTGTAAAAGATTCTAAGGGATGATCAGACAAAGTCTTGTCATGTCCCTTATAAAGACACACAATTCATTGGTATGAAGAAGAATTGTTGCAGTCAGTTAGGGAGAGAGGTGGAGAGGTAGACACTAGACAGACATAGGCACAGCTGTAGCAAGATGACGTGAATGTGTCAGTCCATCATGTCTCTGGCCTCAGATCTGGCTGAGTTGTATGCAATTAACATTTCAAAGCACTGCAAGGCTTACAGAGTAGGGACGGGCGGGAGGGAGAGCCGGAGCTTTGTGAGGTTTCAGCATTTAGTATAAACAGCAATGCACAGTAATCAGTAAGCTTGGTGGTGATTGGATGGCAAACAAACAATTGGTTGTTTTGCCCCAAAAGTGATGTGTAAAAGACTGAACTTGTGTGTGACAACTGACAAGGAATGGGGTGATCAGACTAGTCTTCTCCACTTCTCTCCACTGCTTTATTTTCCCAATTTGTGCACACTGGAACATGTGCAGAAACCGTATAACCCTGCTTTTGATACCTTAGATTTGTGAAATAGACTACCTCCCTCTCACAATCTATTTGAGCAGATATACAAAGTTGGCTATGCATATGAGAGTATTGATTTTTTATCAAAGGCTGTGTGCTGTTTATCTGTTAGCAGATCTTGCCTCTGATTAATCAGGCACTCTGATTCGCTGAATACTGGCATGACACACATGTACAATTAATGCAGAATTAAGTTGTTAAATACCGTAGTGTACAACACCATTAGCTGTAGTGTACTACAGTAGGCTACCTACCTCCACAAAATGACTGAGGATTGACTAACCTTAGTGGTCAATCACCTACAGTTATCACACTGGTCCACACATGGAATCAAAGCTTTTCTAGGCTGCGTTATAAAGACCTTACCTTGAGCACAAAACTCAGAGCATTTGGGTGAGACATTGTGAAAGAAAATGGAGAAATCATTATTCGCACTGATCCCAGGAAGGTCTCCAGCAGGAGTTGTACTACTGTATGCAGCCAGTGCCACCCTGACATGCCTATCAAGAGACAAGCAGACCGTGGCTAATTAGTTTAGCGCCAACAGCCTGTCTAAGTTAAGATATATTGATGCTTCAGTAGACTCAGGTGTTTGCAAAGTAAATAAGTAATTGTTGCGTTTTTCTTGCCAGGCCTTACTAACACAACATTTTCTCAGTAATTGTGCATAAATCTTTGCAGTTCAGCATAATTATGTTCATGGATGGATAAGGAAGGAAGTATAGTAATTCATTCCAATTCCAGCATTTTTCCACTTCCAGCATTTTGAAAATTGGTACCCACTATGATTACCTACAGTAACTTCCATACTGTACATGCATTACAATGCTTGTCTGTTGAACACATCTGATGGTGATGATGGAAAAGGGACAATGAAAAGCTTTCAAGTAAACAACCCACATTTCTGATAGACATATCTGCTGCTCATGGTACTCTATTCTGCACAACAAAACATCTATTTTCTGACTAGGAACAGGCTATTCGCTCTACCTTCTTACTGTAAGTCATGCGCATCCACATTACACACCAAAGAACAGTACTGGATTTGTTGAGCGTTAGTAACTGGGGAGAAGTGGTGTTCCTGTCGACTGCCAGACTCTGATCTGAGAGGATCAAATTAGCCCGCCTCGTCATTGACCAGCTGTTCCCTATACGCATCTCCTTCCACAGTTACCCAGGACCCAGTCCCGCACTAATACGCTGTATGTCTGTCAGAGGACCCACAGACAATGGGGAAAAAGCATTTACTATATGGAACATATTTTGCATTATACCTGATGTCAAAATCTGAGCTCACATAAAATATTATACATATGATGAGAAAATCTGACCTAAAACATATGACTTTTCAGCTATGTTGATGCATAGCTGAGTTAAACACCAAATTCTTAATTCTGAGAGAGGGGAAATGTGCATGTTATGACAGAAAATATGAGAATAGAACACAGATATGGATATGACACATATTCATCACTCTATCCTGGAAATATGACATCACTGTGTTTGCTCTGTTGTTGTTGTTTTTTATAGCTAACCAGCACTCAATTATAGTTCCATGGTTGACATGAATGATTCAAAATATACATGAGAGCCTTGATTCAGCTAGATGTGAAGCACTCAGATTTACAACAGAAGAGAGGAGCTTGCCATGCCAGTTTTGAGAGTTGAGAGTGTTTTTATTGTGATGAAATATACATGACTCCATTTTCACGGCTGCATGTTATACTATGTCACCTGGAATATCCTCATGCAGACAGAAATGTGCAGGCTAAGTCGTGATTTATTGAATCATGTTAAAAGAATTAGCAGCCAATTTGTTCAATTTTAACGTTATTCATTATCCACAATACTGTACAGTGCATTCGGAAAGTATTCAGACCCCTTGACATTTTCCCACATTTTGTTACGTTACAGCCTTATTCTAAAATATATATTTTTTAAAGAATCCCTCATCGATCATAATGATAAAGCAAAAACTGGTTTTTAGATTTTTTTTCTAATGTATAAAAAATTAAAAACGGAAATATCACATTTACATAAGTATTCAGACCCTTTACTCAGTACTTTATTGAAGCACCTTTGGCAGTGATTACAGCCTTGAGTCTTCTTGGGTATGACGCTACAAACTTGGCACAGCTGTATTTGGGGAGTTTGTCCCATTCTTCTCTGCAGATACTCTCAAGCTCTGTCAGGTTGGATGGGGAGCGTTGCTGCACAGCTATTTCCAGGTCTCTCCAGAGATGTTCGATATGGTTCAAGTCCGGGCTCTGGCTGGGCCTCTCAAAAACATTCAGAGACTTGTCCCGAAGCCACTCCTGCGTTGTCTTGGCTGTGTGCTTAAAGTCGTTGTCCTGTTGGAAGATGAACCTTCGCCCGAGTCTGAGGTCCTGAGCGCTCTGGAGCAGGTTTTCATCAAGGATCTCTCTGTACTTCGCTCCGTTCATCTTTCCCTTGATCCTGACTAGTCTCCCAGTCCCTGCTGCTGACAAACAACCCCACAGCATGATGCTGCCACCACCACGATTCACTGTAGGGATGGTGCCAGGTTTCCTCCAGACGTGAAGCTAGGATTCCAAGATGGCGTAGCAGTGCGGTCGTGTTTTTTTTCTGTGTCCTTGTGTAAATAGCCAGTTTCTTGTTTTTTTGTCTATTTTGTATATATTTCTCAATTGTACTTTTCATTCTTTAACTAAATATACTTTCCTGCAACCCGCCTCACCCAACGTGGAAAGGATTCTACTATTTCTTTATTACCTTTATCAAGAACCTTAAGCTGATACTAGGCTAGCTGCAACCGAATGGCTACTTGCTATTAGCCACCGTTAGCGTCTTCAACATTGTCCGTGGCCTGCACTACCCACCAGCCAGCTCTAGCTCTAGCCTTGACAATTCGTCGGCCAGTCTGCACAGCGTGCTATCGACCCAGAGCATTTCAGATTTTTTGCCGGAATCACTGGACCCTAGCGCCGGATCATCGCAACCAGCTAGCTGCAACCTGTTGCTGCCTAATTACCATTGCCCCTTAGCAGCACCAGTTAGCCTTGAGTTAGCCCCGAGCTAACTCAAGGTTCTCCCATCTCTAGAGCTCTGTCAGAGTGACCATCGGGTTCTTGGTCACCTTCCTGACCACGGCCCTTCTCCCCCGATTGCTCAGTTTGGCCAGGCAGCCAGCTCTAGGAAGAGTCTTGGTGGTTCCAAACTTCTTCCATTTAAGAATGATGGAGGCCACTGTGATCTTGGGGACCTTCAATGCTGCATAATTTTTTTGGTATCTTTGCCTTGACACAAGCCTGTCTCGGAGCTCTACAGATAATTCCTTTGACCTCATGGCTTGGTTTTTGCTGACATGCACTGTCAACTGTGGGACCTTATATAGACAGGTGTGTGCCTTTCCAAATCATGTCCAATCAATTGAATTTACCACAGATGGACTCCAATCAAGTTGTAGAAACATCTCAAGGATGATCAATGGTAACAGGATGCACCTGAGCTCAATTTTGAGTCTCATAGCAAAGGGTCTGAATACTAATGTAAATAACGTATTTCTGTTTTTTATTTTTAATACATTTGCTAAAATTTCTAAAAACCTGTTTTCGCTTTGTCATTATGGGATATTGTGTATAGATTGATGAGCAAAATGTTTTATTTAATCAATTAAAAAATAAGGCTGTAACGTAACAAAATGTGGAAAAAGTAAAGGGGTCTGAATACTTTCCGAATGAACTGTATATGCCTGTAACATTTAGTCAACCATACTACTCCTTCTTCTGAGTTCAGTCCTGACAAGAGTCAGTGTTCCTCTAAACACAGTCCTGAGAGTGTGCCCGTTGGTGTGTATAAGTAGTTATTTCCTGTGGAGGGATGGTATTAAATTGCAGACTGCTCCTCATGCTTGTGCCCCCAAGATGTCACGCCAATTATTTGTCTCTGTGGGAGCAGCCTATTTGTGGAGGCTTTTCTTAAAATAAGAGCAGGAAGTCACAGCATCTCTGTATCCTCTCCTGTTCCTGGGTGGACAGATAGGCAGACCATGCGTCACCTCTCGCTGTGGGCCCTGCAGGGTCAGCCTACCATAGCCATTGCATCGTTATGACTTCACAGCCCACGTGAACCACAACCTATTTGTTCCATTCTCACCCACTGCAGTCATAATTCAGTCACTGAGCTTCTCTGCTGCTCCATGTTGGCCATTTTCAGACAGATCTTTTACCACAGAACCTACTCAAGGCTCTGTCAAATATCAAGCCTCCCACTCCTCTGCCAGTGGGTAGATTTGATTTGAAACAAATTTGACGTGTCCTCAGTTGACTGTCCCTGTACTGGAGCTAAGCATGTAATAGCAAGGATTCTGCAGCCTTCCACAGTGTCATAGCCTTACCTGAGACTTGTAGCAGCTGATTGCCCCATACTATAAAAGCTGTGATTTTATGGTTGATAGTACTGTAGTTTATGCGACACTTGCCACAATATACAGCCATGATCCCCTATATTCAACTATAAGACAAGAGCATACTAAGAGGATAGACAAGGTAAGATACTTGACTAATAGATAGAAATGGGAAGCAGTTGGATGCCAGAAGCAGCTGACTAGAGGATGTTAGGTGGGCGAGTGAAATGTTGCCATGGAATCCAATGTAATGATCACTCAACGGTGAAGGAAAGAGAGGGACAGTAGGATAGGAGAGGAATGATAGAGTCAATTGGCATCAGAGGAGGCTGGTGGGAGGAGCTATAGGAGGACAGGCTCATTGTAATGGTTGGAATGGAATAAATGTAACGGAGTCAAACATGTGGTTTCCATATGTTCGACGTGTTTGATACCGTTCAATTTATTCCATTCCAGCCATTACAATGAGCCCATCCTCCTATAGCTCCTCCCACCAGCCTCCTCTGAATGGCATGTCAGAGAAAAGCAATGAAGGAGAAAAAAGGGAACTGGAGAAGGCTGCAGGGAGTAGAGTGCAGTTGAGAGGGGAGCATGCACAAGAGACAGAAACCCAGTGAGAAAGGGAAAGAGATTAAAGTGAACAAATGATTATGTAAGAGATTGGTCAACAGGAAGAGACACACATAAAATAGGGAAAGAAGCCATGGAAGCTGGGGAGCCGTGAGCCCACACCGGTCCTAACCAACTCTATAATCTGGCTTTCACTGATTGCTCTTCAGATCAGAGTGGGACTCTTTTAACCTAATTAAACAGGCCTCATGTTTCATAAGGACGGCCAGGGACAGTCAGGGGTAGTGAGGCATGGTAACTGACAGGCATATACACTCTCAATCTCACAAATGTGCAGGTTATTATCTCTTTACCTGTCATAAAGAGATATTGAGTATCTACAAAAAAACAAAAACAGAATGCTTCCAAGAAATGATGTACCATCATTTCTGTGAAATAGAGATTTAGTCTTGCCATGTCTCCAATAATTAGTGCATTTTACTATCACTCATGTCTGTGTTCTCTTTTTTCCTTCTTACCCTGTGGTCTTCTTTATGTTGGGGCTGACCTGTAGTTACAGTAAGTGCCTAGAGCTGGTCTGTCTCAGTTTGGGGTTGACCCAGCAGCCAATGGTTCTATCTAAAAACAACATCAGTGTTGTAATCCTGGCACCACTGAGCCAGTACCACAGATGGCTCTGTGAAGCCAGATCCAATATCTACTGGCCTTATTCATGTATGAAAAATGTATGCACTCACTAACTCTAAGTTGCTCTGGATAAGAGCGTCTGCTAAATGACTAAAAGGTAAAATGTAATGTTGAACAAAAGAAAGGGGGAGAAAAAAAGCTGAACAAGATTCTATAAAAGCCTAATTTAATTTATTTCTACCTGTGGCAAGGCAAAGAGGAGTTTTAGATCCATGAAACAGATCCATTAACCTCCTAGAGTCTATTTACGCACCGCTGCGTCCATCTAAGTTACATAACAAAAAAATTTGCAGCAAAATCTGTCAGTTTAAGCTAGAGATATCATTTTGCATTGGATGCATCTCAATCCACCGCATCCTCCAGTGTCGCACTTCTGCATCTGCAGTGCAAGGTGAAAGGAGCTAGAGCGATTTTTGTCAGAGCATGAGACATCCCGAAAGTTGGTCTTCTCAGGTCAACGTCTGTAGCGTCCGAACTGTTTGCCCTACAAACTATTATGAAAGGGGACACTCTCACGAACACGATGGTGTTCTCCGTCTTGCTCTATGACCCCCACAAGTGTCAGGAGACTCATCTGAAGGTAACCGGTACCAGTTTTAAAAAACTAATGGAAGTATGAAGGTAATTTTGTGCCTATCCCAAAAAAAGAGGTTAAATACAGTGAGGGAAAAAAGTATTTGATCCCCTGCTGATTTTGTACGTTTGCCCACTGACAAAGAAATGATCAGTCTATAATTTTAATGGTAGATTTATTTGAACAGTGAGAGACAGAATAACAACAAAGAAATCCAGAAAAACGCATGTCAAAAATGTTATAAATTGATTTGCATTTTAATGAGGGAAATAAGTATTTGACCCCCTCTCAATCAGAAAGATTTCTGGCTCCCATGTGTCTTTTATACAGGTAACGAGCTGAGATTAGGAGCACACTCTTAAAGGGAGTGCTCCTAATCTCAGTTTGTTACCTGTAGAAAAGACACCTGTCCACAGAAGCAATCCATCAATCAGATTCCAAACTCTCCACCATGGCCAAGACCAAAGAGCTCTCCAAGGATGTCAGGGACAAGATTGTAGACCTACACAAGGCTGGAATGGGCTACAAGACCATCGCCAAGCAGCTTGGTGAGAAGGGGTCAACAGTTGGTGCGATTATTCGCAAATGGAAGAAACACAAAAGACCTGTCAATCTCCCTTGGCCTGGGGCTCCATGCAAGATCTCACCTCGTGGAGTTGCAATGATCATGAGAACGGTGAGGAATCAGCCCAGAACTACACAGGAGGATCTTGTCAATGATCTCAAGGCAGCTGGGACCATAGTCACTAAGAAAACAATTGGTAACACACTACGCCATGAAGGACTGAAATCCTGCAGCGCCCGCAAGGTCCCCCTGCTCAAGAAAGCACATATACAGGCCCATCTGAAGTTTCCCAATGAACATCTGAATGATACAGAAGATAACTGGGTGAAAGTGTTGTGGTCAGATGAGACCAAAATCGAGCTTTGGCATCAACTCAACTCGCCGTGTTTGGAGGAGGAGGAATGCTGCCTATGACCCCAAGAACACCATCCCCACGTCAAACATGGAGGTGGAAACTTTATGCTTTGGGGGTGTTTTTCTGCTAAGGGGACAGGACAACTTCATCACATCAAAGGGACGATGGACGGGGCCATGTACCGTCAAATCTTGGGTGAGAACCTCCTTCCCTCAGCCAGGGCATTGAAAATGGGTCGTGGATGGGTATTCCAGCATGACAATGACACAAAACACACGGCCAAGGCAACAAAGGAGTGGCTCAAGAAGAAGCACATTAAGGTCCTGGAGTGGCCAAGCCAGTCTCCAGACCTTAATCCCATAGAAAATCTGTGGAGGGAGCTGAAGGTTCGAGTTGCCAAACGTCAGCCTCGAAACCTTAATGACTTGGAGAAGATCTGCAAAGAGGAGTGGCACAAAATCCCTCCTGAGATGTGTGCAAACCTGGTGGCTAACTACAAGAAACGTCTGACCACTGTGATTGCCAACAAGGGTTTTGCCACCAAGTACTAAGTCATGTTTTGCAGAGGGGTCAAATACTTATTTCCCTCATTAAAATGCAAATCAATTTATAACATTTTTGACAAGCGTTTTTCTGGATTTTTTGTTGTTATTCTGTCTCTCACTGTTCAAATAAACCTACCAATAAAATTATAGATTGATCATGTCTTTGTCAGTGAGCAGATGTACAAAATCAGCAGGGGATCAAATACTTTTTTCCCTCAATGTATGTGTAAAAAAATACAATTAAAATTATATCTCCTAGATTTAGGACAGACACTTCAAAACCTTGTTTCTTATGATTTATTTTTGGACTGTCCTTTTTGCTATTTATGAATGTGTTATTCAATGCATTTCTATGAGCTTTAGTAGTAAAGTAATACAGTGGCTTGCGAAAGTATTCACCCCCCTTGGCATTTTTCCTATTTTGTTGTCTTACAACCTGGAACTAAAATGGATTGTTTGTATCATTTGATTTACACAACATGCCTACCACTTTGAAGATGCAGAATATTTATTGTGAAACAAACAAGAAATAAGACAAAAAAACAGAAAACATGAGCGTGCATAACTATTCACCCCCCCCCCCCCCCCCCCCCCCCCCCCAAGTAAATACTTTGTAGAGCCATCTTTTGCAGCAATTACAGCTGCAAGTCTCTTGGGGTATGTCTCTATAAGCTTGGCACATCTAGCCACTGGGATTTTTGCCCATTCTTCAAGGCAAATCTGCTCCAGCTCCTTCAAGTTGGATGGGTTCCGCTGGTGTACAGAAATCTTTAAGTCATACCACAGATTCTCAATTGGCTTTGACTAGGCCATTCCAATACATTTAAATGTTTCACCTTAAACCACTCGAGTGTTGCTTTAGCAGTATGCTTAGAGTCATTGTCCTGCTGGAAGGTGAACCTCCGTCCCAGTCTCAAATCTCTGGAAGACTGAAATAGGTTTCCCTCAAGAATTTCCCTGTATTTAGCGCCATCCATCATTCCTTCAATTCTGACCAGTTTCCCAGTTCCTGCCGATGAAAAACATCCCCACAGCATGATGCTGCCACCACCATGCTTCACTGTGGGGATGGTGTTCTCAGGGTGATGATAGGTGTTGGGTCTGCGCCAGACATAGCGTTTTCCTTGATGGCCCAAAAGCTCAATTTTAGTCTTATCTGACCAGAGTACCTTCTTCCATATGTTTGGGGAGTCTCCCATATGCCTTTTCGCGAACACCAAACGTGTTTGCTTATTTTTTTCTTTAAGCAATGACTTTTTTCTGGCCACTCTTCCGTAAAGCCCAGCTCTGTGGAGTGTATGGCTTAAAGTGGTCCTATGGACAGATACGCCAATCTCCGCTGTGGAGCTTTGCAGCTCCTTTAGGGTTATCTTTGGTCTCTTTGTTGCCTCTCTGATTAATGCCCTCCTTGCCTGGTCCATGAGTTTTGGTGGGCGGCCCTCTCTTGGCAGGTTTGTTGTGGTGCCACATTCTTTCCATTTTTTAATAATGGATTTAATGGTGCTCCGTGGGATGTTCAAAGTTTCTGATATTTTATTATAACCCAAACCTGATCTGTACTTCTCCACAACTTTGTCCCTGACCTGTTTAGAGAGCTCCTTGGTCTTCATGGTGTCGCTTGCTTGGTGGTGCCTCTTGCTTAGTGGTGTTGCAGACTCTGGGGCCTTTCAGAACAGGTGTATATATACTGAGATCATGTGACACATAGATTGCACACAGGTGGACTTTATTTAACTAATTATGTGACTTCTGAAGGTAATTGGTTGCACCAGATCTTATTTAGGGGCTTCATAGAAAAGGGGGTGAAAACAAATGCACGCACCACCTTTCCGTTCTTTTTTTTTTTGAATTTTCTGAAACAAGTAATTTATTTCATTTCACTTCACCAATTTTGACTATTTTGTGTATGTCCATTACATGAAATCCAAACAAAAATCCATTTAAATTACAGGTTGTAATGCAACAAAATAGGAAAAACGCCAAGGGGGATGAATACTTTTGCAAGGCACTGTATTTTATCAAATCATTTTTTCATACATACACTACCGTTCAAAAGTTTGGGGTCACTAAGAAATGTCCTTGTTTTCGAAAGAAAAGCCATTTTTTTGTACATTAAAATAACAGAGGCCCACTATCAGCAACCATCAGTCTTGTGTTCCAATGGCACGTTGTGTTTGCTAATCCAAGTGTATCATTTTAAAAGGCTAATTGATCATTAGAAAACCCTTTTGCAAATATGTTAGCACAGCTGAAAACTGTTGTGCTGATTAAAGAAGCAATAAAACTGGCCTTCTTGAGACTAGTTGAGTATCTGGAGCATCAGCAATTGTGAGTTCGATTACAGGCTCAAAATGGCCAGAAACAAATAACTTTCTTCTGAAACTCGTCAGTCTATTCTTGTTCTGAGAAATGAAGGCTATTCCATGCGAGAAATTGCCAAGAAACTGAAGATCTTGTACAACGCTGTGTACTACTCCCTTCACAGAACAGCGCAAACTGGCTCTAACCAGAATAGAAAGAGGAGTGGGTCAGCATCCCGGAGTCGCCTCTTCACTGTTGACGTTGAGACTGGTGTTTTGCGGGTACTATTTAATGAAGCTGCCAGGACCCGTGAGGCCTCCCACTCCTCTTTCTATTCTGGTTAGAATGTACAAAAAAATTGCTTTTCTTTCGAAAACAAGGAAATTCCTAAGTGACCCCAAACTTTTGAACGGTAGTGTATTTATGTTTTTATACCTAAAGGGGTCGTAAAATTCCAAATAAAATAGCTAAATGATCCATAGTATGACCATCTTAAAACAATTTCATATGTCAGCATATCACATTGTACAACAGCTGATGAAATTAACACTGTTAAAGTGTGAAAACATTTGATCAGTGTTATTTCCTGATAGTTGCTGGTTGAAAAAATACAATCTACACATGACCTTCTGACCAGTAGGTTTGCATGGGTGGGAGTTTTGGCTTGCCAGGCAGTAAATAGTTTAATAGACCAATAACAAAGAGAGTTCCAAACCTCTGTGCCAATAACATTTTTCAGTTTTCCCCTCCCCACTCAGACCACTCCCAGACAGTCCTAGTTTTTGGCTAAAAAACGATTTTTGCCCATTTTAATGGAAATCTATTACAGTAAGGTACTTAATTGTTACCCAGAAATGACAGTGATTTAAAAACAGATGCATTGGGCCTTTAAAGTGTTTTTGTACCAGATACAGAAAAAGCTACTCTGTTCATCCATTAGCTAATTGTAAAATGGTTGCTCTGCAACATGATCTGTATCAGAGTAATGAGCGGGTGGTGGGGGAGGTCAGCCAGACTGCTCTATCACATTTTTACATTTTAGTCATTTAGCAGACGCTCTTATCCAAAGCAACTTACAGTTAGTGAGTGCATATATTTTTCATACTGGCCACCCCATGAGAATCGAACCCACAACCATAGCGTTGCAAGCGCCATGCTCTACCAACTGAGGTTACACTGTCTCCATAGACATAGAGTTGGGGTTTGTTAGCTTTTATTTACATTCTCTCCTTATCCACATCAACCTTAATCCTAACTAATGTACAAAACTGTACACACAATTCCTTACATTAATTGCCACATCAATCATATGAGAAAACAGCTAAATATCAACAGCCTAAAACCGAAAACAAAGTAATCCATCATAAAAAGTAAAGTCATCAATCATACAGTGAGTGAACGAGACAATAGCCTATTATGCTTATACAGCCTGAGTAAGGGGAGCGGAGTTGGTTCATTTTGGGTCAAATTTTGAACTCCTCATAGTGGCTACATTTAAATTTAAATTAGATATCTTTCTCTTTGTTCTACTTTGTTGTCAAAACCTCCCATTGTTTCTAGTCTTGCTTGTTGACAAGGACCCAAACACAGTAAATGATGCACACACTGATTGATGCTCCTAACAATGATGGAGTTACATTTTCTTCACATTATTGGTTCCAACCATTGGCTGGTCTTCCTCAAGCAAGCTTTTGTCACAAACCCCATCCAATGTATATTGTCTCATTTACTATGCCAGTCTGAATTCATTTACATTGCTGCTCCCAAGAGGGGCTAAATCTCTCCTAAAGACTCATACCATCAAAGGCATCCTCTCTGACGAGACCCTCTTATCCGCATCATTTAGAAGGCAGGATATATATAGAAATGTACCTCATTACTAAACCTCTAAATCTATTCTACACCCTTCAAATGTATGCAATGTGCTACCCCTTGGCAGCTCAAAATGGCTCAATAAGTATTTTCAACTTATAATGAGAGGGAAATCATACTTTAATCTATAACAGTATTTGTACATTAAATAAATAAAATGTCACATATACCAGATAGGTGCAGTGAAATGTGTTGTTTTACAGGGTCAGCCAAAGTAGTACGGCACCCCTGGATTAAATGAGGGTTAAGTGCCTTGCTCAAGGGCACATGGACAGATTTTCATCTTGTCTGCTTGGGTATTAGAACCATCGGTTACTGGCCCATCACTCTAACCGCTTGAACAGAGGCACAGCAGGACTGCAAGGTGGTTCTCTAGTCTTTCCCCAGTTAACATATTCTTCCTCCTGTGCCTTCCTCCTGTCTCCCATGTTCAGCTCTCTGCTCGTGGTCCTCTGTAGCTCAATGTGGTCCTCTGTAGCTCAATTGGTAGAGCATGGCGCTTGTAACGCCAGGGTAGTGGGTTCGATCCCCGGGACCACCCATACGTAAAAATGTATGCACACATGACTGTAAGTCGCTTTGGATAAAAGCGTCTGCTAAATGGCATATTATTATTGCTCTTCATTCTGCAGATACTGTATCTGACCTCAAATAGTCGACCTGCACCTGTAGGGCCTAACAGAGAGAGGGAGAGGACCACCCCACTGAGATTGCTGAGCAATTGCAGCCCCGACCGGCTCTGCGGGAGACATCACAGCCATGGTGGGTGGATCTCCAGGTGATGCTTGTTCCAGTTGAGACAGCGGGGAAGAAGCTGTGCAATTTCGATCTCTTCCTAGTTCTTCTTCCTTTGTATATGCATAATCAGAAACTCCGCAGGGGCACCAGGGCGTTGGGTGCATAGAGGACTCCATAACCTGAGTCCTCTCCACAATCATCTCTGTGCTGGGGGGGCTGCTCCCACTCGGCTTAAAGCCCTGCATCATTTGCTCTCATGTGGCTCTTTGCCCCTATTTGTGCCCACGGGGAGCAGGAAGCCATAGACAATGGCTGAGAAAATGAGTATAATGGTCCCCATTTCAGGGAAGAACACATTACTGCAGAGAACCTCATTATTGATATGCAGCATTACGTGCAGTCCTCCGTTCTGATTTCAATAGTTAGTATTAACCTCTTCTGCAGAATGCAAAGGGATGATGGGTTGTTTTTCATAGGATGTGTGTGCATTTGTGTGTGTGTGTGCGCATGTGTGTGTGTGTGTGCGCGTGTATGTGTGCATGTGTGTGTGTACATATATTCTCATCCGTTTCTCTCAGACATAATTACCTTCATTGGCTGTTAATCACCGAGCCTGCTCCCTGTATAATCCATGGGGTGAGTTTAATGGTGAAAACATCGGGAAATATTTGTCTAACGCACCATACTCAATACAGCTGCTCACGGGACATACCTCTATGCTCCATATGATCAGCTTAACCTAATGCTCAACACCACCATCTGCTCCATGCATAATATAACACTGCATAATACTATATCATTATAATTCCTCACATAATACATAATACATAGTACTACATTGCTAACATAACATGCAGTACCGTCATAGGTTAATACTACACACTGAGCCATGTTTAAAATGACCTTTTAAAATCAATTTCTCTTTCAATGATGTCTTGAAAAATCCCTTTACGTAATTGTGTTTGATTGAGTTGTGTTGTGATGAATTTGATGTGTGTTTTCTGTCAAAACAACATGTTTATGTATCCATGTATTTCGAGGCCTAACATTGACTGGATATAAATTACAGTGTAGTCAGAGGCAGACAGATTGTTCTCATTTTCAATCTCAGTTGCATAATTTCACGGATCTATTAGAGTATGCTCTCATTTTATAGTGTTATGAGGGGTAGTTCAGTGTGAGACACATACAGTTGATGTCAGAAGTTTACATACACTTAGGTTGGAGACATTAAAACTCATTTTTCAACCACTCCACAAATTTCTTGTTAACAAACTATAGTTTTGGCAAGTCGGTTAGGACATCTACTTTGTGCATGACACAAGTAATTTTTCCAACAATTGTTTACAGACAGATTATTTCACTTATAATTCACCGTATCACAATTCCAGTGGGTCAGAAGTTTACATACACTAAGTTGACTGTGCCTTTAAACAGCTTGGAAAATTCCAGAAAATGATGTCATGGCTTTAGAAGCTTCTGATAGGCTAATTTACATATTTTTAGTCAATTGGAGGTGTACCTGTGGATGTATTTCAAGGCCTACTTTCAAACTCAGTGCCTCTTTGCTTGACATCATGGGAAAATCAAAAGAAATCAGCCAAAACTTCAGAAAATAAATTGTAGACCTCCACAAGTCTGGTTCATCCTTGGGAGCAATTTCCAAACGCCTAAAGGCACCACGTTCATTTGTACAAACAATAGTACGCAAGTATAAACACCATGGTACCACGCAGCCTTCATACCGCTCAGGAAGGAGACACGTTCTGTCTCCTAGAGATGAACGTACTTTGGTGTAAAAAGTGCAAATCAATCCCAGTACAAAAGCAAAGGACCTTGTGAAGATGCTGGAAGAAACAGGTACAAAAGTATCTATATCCACAGTAAAACGAGTCCTATATCGACATAACCTGAAAAGGCTGCTCAGCAAGGAAGAAGCCACTGCTCCAAAACCGCCATAAAAAAGCCAGACTACAGTTTGCAACTGCACATGGGGACAAAGATCGAACTTTTTGGAGGAATGCCCTCTGGTCTGATTAAACAAAAATAGAACTGTTTGGCCATAATGACCATCGTTATGTTTGGAGGAAAAAGGGGGTACGCTTGCAAGCCGAAGAACACCATCCCAACCGTGGTATTGGAGTGGCCATCACAAAGCCCTGACCTCAATCCTATAGAAATTTGTGGGAAGAACTGAAAAAGTGTGTGCGAGCAAGGAGGCCTACAAATCTGACTCAGTTACACCAGCTCTGTCAGGAGGAATGGGCCAAAATTCACCCAACTTATTGTGGGAAGCTTGTGGAAGGCTACCCGAAATGTTTGACCCAAGTTACACAATTTAAAGGCAATGCTACCAAACACGAATTGAGTGTATGTAAACTTCTAACCCACTGGGAATGTGATGAAACAAATAAAAGCTGAAATAAATCATTCTCTCTACTATTATTCTGACATTTCACATTCTTAAAATAAAGTGGTGATCCTAACTGACCTAAGACAGGGAATTGTTACTAGGATTAAATGTCAGGAATTGTGAAAAACTGAGTTTAAATGTATTTGGCTAAGGTGTATGTAAACTTCCGACTTCAACTGTAGATGGATAATATACTACACTTCCACACCTCTTCCCCAGGTGGCAGCAGCAACAGGTTTAAGTGATGTGCTCTGCCAGGAAGCCTTGATAAATACTCAGGTGTGAGCAATCAGATGGTTGTCAGTTGGGGAGAGAGAGAGGAGCCAGAAGGCTCTCAGCTGACCTTTGTTTGTGTCTTTGTGTTAGTTAACCTCTTTAGTTGGGCATGCCTTTTTGTAGTTTTTGTACATATTTATTTTGTCACCATGAACATATGAATAATCTGCTTGGACTGGCAGACCAGGAGGTTTGGTTTCCTGGGCACATGTTCATACAACACAGTCCTTATACGCTGATTTCTGACATAGATGCATACCTTAAATCAAGTTACAGACCAGTTAAGTAGGCCTAAGACCCTTAGCCATAACGAGTGCAGCAAATTCAGTAGGCTAGTTATTGGTTTCGTAACAATAGGTTTTTATTGTTTTTAATCAATCTACATACACGGTATGGAGAAATGAACCACATGGCCACATGCTGGCCTCAATATTGCCTGTTGCCTCTGCAAAGCAAATCATAGTTATGTCAGTTCTCTATTACCTTTCTTCACTATCTCTCGTCGTACTTTAGAATTGAAGGATGAAAGAATTCTATATGTGAGTTTGTCTGTCTGCCCTGTAGGCTAGAGGGGAAGGTTTCACATCAAAGTCGTCACATGAATCAGAGGATAAATGTCACAAAGTCAAGGCTTCAATCATTTTCTATTTTCAGACTGTAAAGTCTCAGAAAATCAAGGTGAGGAAAATCTGTAACATCCATAACAGATTTACAACAGAGTTGTGCAAGTTTAGAGACTATGTAATACCAGAGGTGTAAAGTAACGAATTACAACTACTCTAGTTACTGTAATTTTCTGAGTACTTTTTTGAGTATTTTTCAAAGTCAGTCATTTTACTTCTACTTGAGTAAAATTTCATGTAAGTAACAGTACTTGTACTTGAGTAGGATATTTCAGTACTCGTTCCATACCTGATTTTAATTGCTTTAAATGTTTAATTTATTTTCAAATGTTAATAGTATATTTTTGACTAATCTTTAGTTTTTTTTTTACATACAGATGTGTCTTTGCAGCATTCATGTGCTATCGGAGTTATCAGAAGCTCCTAGTTCCCAGTGGGAAATTTGACTTGAATTACCCTCCAAGACGGAATTACAAGTGGGAAACTCTGAGAAAATGTTGTTACCCTAATTGCCCTTTTAACCAAAAAAATTTAACAAATCGGTTTTTGACAATTACAACCTTATCATATGTATAATGTAGTTAGTTTGATCATATTGTCAATGCTAAGCAAGCTAGATAACTGTATTATTAGCAATGTTAGCTAGCTTATCAAGCTAGCTAAAATCTTATTTGTTGAAGAATCGTTCCGACTTCAAAAGCACTTGACAACAATCATGTCGGATTTACCACTTCCCGCTTCCCAGTTTCCCATTTCCCACAAGCACTTGAAGCCAGCACTGTTTGCAACTCTTTTTTTTTTTTTTACTTCGTTCCTACTGTAGATTAATTTCCTCTCTTACTTTTTCAATTGAATGGATGGAAAATATCACGTGTAACAACGTTCAGGTAACCTTAGTGAAATTTGCTAATTATCAAGGTCAATGTTTTTATTTTAAAAGTAACTAAATTACTTTTACTCTGAGTACATTTTAAAATATCTACTTTTTACTTTTGCTTGAGTCATTTTTTTACACCAGTAATATTACTTCTACTTGAGTAAAATGTTATTAAAGTAACACTACTTCTACTTGAGTAGAATATATCAGTACTCTTCCACCCATGTGTAATACAACCATCATAAAGACCTCCAATAATTGCCATCAGAGGTTGGCTGTCACACCTGTTAGGCTAGGGATATTTATACCACTAATTATCTCATTCAGGCTGCCTGTCAATATACTGTTTGTAGGATATGGCAATGGGGCATGGGATTAATGAAAGTTTGGACATTCCTGCATCATAGATGAACTACTACAGTCCCCTTTTATTTTACAGTTCAGTAGTCAGACTGCAAGGCTAGGAAGAGGTAACAACACCAGTTAATTGTGCTGTTAATGTTGCGGATTCATTATAAAATGCCAATAATTGTCTGAATACATGAGTGGAGGGACTAAGTGTAGTGGTTCATGCACTGGACAGCTGTGTGTGACAGAAAAAGAACACTCAGTTCCAATTACTACACACATAAATACATAACTACATGCAGGTGCAGTAAGGAAGTTAGTCAAACTGCATTGTCATATCTTAGAACAGCTCATTCCATATTGTATCACTACGTTTCAATTTAGACCACACACACAACCTTATATTGCCATCTGCTGTTTTTATATGGGACTGCAACACACTACTTGCGAAACTTATCTTTGTGAAAATTTGAGGGACATCGGGATAAATACATTTAAATATTAGATTGTATCTAAGTGATGATGGGTTTGCAACAGGTAATGTAAATGTAATGTATCAGACCAGATCATACCTGAACATTTAAGGTGGAGATGTATTTTAAGGCAATGCTGAAACAGTGTTGGTCATTTAGAGAATTGAGTTACTGGGACTTGATTACACTCATTTAACTGGCAAATCCAATAATTTAACATTATGAATAAATTGAGGAATAGCCTATGCTATGAGAAAAATACATCTCTTGTTCTTGTTCCCACAATAAATACTTGAGTGATATAAACAGGGTTGGAATGTGAAGCATCCTCATACTGTACAAGAGGGCAAAATTATGCTGCATGGAACTTAAAATAATACACAAAGGCATTAGAAACTACATAATCAGTGAATAATATTTGTTTAAGCTTTGGACATGCTGATCCACAGAAAGAACTGCATTTTGGGGATCATTCCATGATCTGAGATGATGTGTCTGTCCTCAATCATATCCCATTTGTATAAAATGATAACCTATCAGACAACCTATTTGAATTGGACGTGTAGGCCTACATGTAGACCCATACTAACTGAACCAATAAAACAGGCATTCACATTTTAGCAGACACTCTTATCCAGAGCAACTTACAGTAGTGAATGCATAAATGTTTGTACTGGTCCCCCGTGGGAACCGAACCCATTACCGTGGCGTTGCAAGCGTCTTGCTCTACCAACTGAGCTACATGGGACCAGACAAAGCAAGGGAGAGCTTCAAGAGAAGTGAGATAATGTGTTGTTAATTAGGAATATGAACCAATCCATGTTTGGCAGTTAATTATTTATTTATGGGAGAGACAGAACATAATGCCCTTGTTTGGAATGGAGTGACCTAGGTTCATAAAAATAATATTCTTAAAGAAAGACTGCAACATTCTGAATCACTGAATTCCCACACTCATATCCTGTTCCATTAATAACTCACTCATGCTATGTTGCCATGGCCATAAGCGTTTTTTTTGTTATAGTTCAAAAGCTATACATTCAGCAGAAGGACACTGGTCACATTCAACAGCTGTATGTTTCAAGGTTGGTTTCGACAGATCTCACAAAACTGTTCCACGCGCCTCGAAACATACATTGGAGACACAATGGCACCAGATGGGTGGGCATTAATCTTGATCTGAACAACAGGGCCTGTCAGACAGTCATAATTGAAGAACCTCTGAGCCTTTTTCACTTGCTGATGCGACTGCACGCATTCCCGCAGCGCAGACACAGTGTGACACAGGCCTAAATCGGAATGTAGCCTACTGAGCACCGGCAGAGATTTGTCTACATGTCGTCTAGGTTGCAGCAAGGGTTTCTTCCAAATCAATAACCTTTGGGATTGGTTACTAGTCCCGTTGACCGCTCATGGAACTTGATGAATATTAAAAGAGGAGCGACATAGACACATATAGGACTGGTAAGTGTCTCACTCTGACAATTTTCTTCCGAATTGATCATTCAATCAGTCAAAACGTTGGTCAGATTAATACAAGTATATCAGTGTAGGGTTTCTAATTACTGTACTAATGTGCTATTTTAGGCTATGGACATAAAGTACTCAAGCCTATTGCAGGCTACTGGTCCAAAATAAGTTCTGTGTGTGGTTGTATTTTGTTTGGCAAAGTTTATGTGAAGATCAGTTGCGGGCAGGAGCTGTATAGCCTACTCAGGACAAGAGTCTGCTGTTCAAACTTGAATGCTTACTGTTTGAGTTTTGCACAGTGGCAAATAAATGCATGTTTGCTTGTCACATAAAGGAGTCACATTGAACACAAGGGGCCTTATTTAATTTTCTCAGGTTCATTATGTACTCTTGTACAAACTGTCTACTCTATAACTCCCATGTCACCTTTGTAAAGGGCTGCAGAAATGGCAATTCATTAGTCTACTGGACACAGCATCACATCCATGTCTCAAGACTAGAACATACTGTATAGATATCAGTGGCGGTTTTACACGGAGGCCGGGGGAGGCCCGTGCCTCCCTGGAAATGTCCCTGGCCACCCCTGTGGCCCCCCCGTGCTGACCAAATAAAAAATTATGAATTTATAACTATTTTACACGCGAGCGCCAAAAGCGGAACTAATGCAACGCTCTACACGGCAACGTTCTACACGGGTAAATTAGAGTGGCGCACCCGAAGGTCGAAGGTAAGCAAAACGATTTAATATCATAAGTGACTTGTTGTTCTTGCACATAGCCTACATGTTCCTTTTGTTCCTCACACATAAATCAAATCAAGTTTTTAAATGTCTGGTCTCGATTTGTTTAGAAATGTAATCATATCTAAGCAAACTCATCGAAGCAGAAGCAAATATCCAAATGTTAGTAGGCTATCCTTGCTAGGTCTACACAATGTTGTGATGTTAACCACGTAACTTCATCCGTCTTGGCTGTTGCATCGCGATAACAAATACATTTTTAGTAAAGTAATCAACAGGTTATCTGCCAGTGTTAAGTAGGGAGGGATGGTTAGGTAACAAAATGTAATGCATGCCCCTACGTTTTTTCTTCTTCTAATAGTTATCATGAAACGAGGAAGGGACATAAAGTCATTTTTTGCCCCAGCAAACAAAAAAGTTAGATAGAGTTTATGATTTTATTCTTTTGAATTATCTCTGCCAAACATCTATGTACTACAAATCTTCAAGCTCCACAGATGTTTTATGGCATCCACTAAACCTCTTTAGATATTTGTAAATTATACAGTGTGATACCTTTCAACGAAAGTTTATTTGATTTTTTACCAACTATGATTTTTCCTTTTGAAAACAAGCAAAGCAAGAAAAAAAAGAAACAAAATCACTCCAATCATTGCACACTTGTGTCGTTCAGACTTTGCAGGTCCAGCTTTGACATGATGATCTAACTAACACTAATATTGTAACTAATATTGTAACTGAAATATGTATGATCCTATGATGAGCGATTGCTTACTTCCCTTTCACTCTTAAAAAATTACTGGAAAAAAATGTGTATAAAAAGGTATATGTAGTATATGTTTGTTTAGTGAGCATTCATGCTGTCATTTTTTCCTAATGTGAACTATGGTGGAAATGTGCTGTCCTAAATGGACTTGCCCATATATGTTGTAAAGCCTTTTTTTGTACACCTGCTCATCAACTGACAGTGAAGTACACAAAGACACAGACACACACACACACACACACAGACACCTGTAATATTCTTGTTTTCATGTTGTTGCTGATATCCATCAGTGTTGTTCATATTGCTACATTGTGTTGACATGATTGTTGCTTTTAAACGAATGTTAACTTAATGTTTATTGTCTGCATCCTATTGGACTACTGGATGTTAATGTGTAACACGTTTCCCTGTTTATGTGCTTTAGCAATACTGTATGTCAATATGGTCATGCTAGTAAAGCCTCTTTGAATTGAATTTCTTTTCTGATTTGGTTTATTTTACCTAAATGGATATAGGGTAGTGTGTTTTGTTTATAAATCACTCAGAAAGTTTTCTTTCTTAAAACAAAATGTGGAATCAACTGTCCACAGTAGTGGGGCTTCCATAAATAGGAAATGGCACATTGTTGTACCCTTTGTTGTATCCTGGAGTTTTGTTCACATTGAATATGAACCCTGTATTTGTACCCTGTACGTTTTTTTTTTTTTTTTTTTTTTTTTTTTTTTTTCATTTTTATGGCACTATCTCTCTTGCATCTGCACTCTTGTACAAAATACGTGTTATAATAAATGTCATATGATTTTAAAGTAAAATAAAGTTTATAATCTTTGAATATCATGTGTTGCCAGTTTTTTTATGTGTGCCCCCCTGATTAAACACTGGCCCCTCCTTGGCCCCCCTAGTAAAATGTGTCTAGAAACACCACTGATAGATATTGATGATCATTGCCTTTACATAGGCCTATAAAATATAGTACACAGAATATTATGTACACTACCGTTAAAACGTTTGGAGTCACTTAGAAATGTCCTTGTTTTCCATGAAAACATACATGAAATGAGTTTGAATAGGAAATATAGCAAAATGCATAGGAAATGTAGTCATTGACAATGTTAGAAATAATGATTTTTAATAGAAATAATAATTGTGTCCTTCAAACTTTGCTTTTGTTAAAGAATCCTCCATTTGCAGCAATTACAGCTTTGCAGACCTTTGGCATTCTAGTTGTCAATTTGTTGAGGTAATCTGAAGAGATTTCACCCCATGTTTCCTGAAGCACCTCCCACAAGTTGAATTGGCTTGATGGGCACTTCTTACATACCATACGGTCAAGCTGCTCCCACAACAGCTCAATAGGGTTGAGATCCGGTGACTGTGCTGGCCACACCATTATAGACAGAATACCATCTGACTGCTTCTTCCCTAAATAGTTATTGCATAGTTTGGAGCTGTGCTTTGGGTCATTGTCCTGTTGTAGGAGGAAATTGGCTCCAATCAAGCGCCGTCCACAGGGTATGGCATGACGTTGCAAAATGGAGTGATATCCTTCCTTCTTCAAGATCTCTTTTACCCTGTACAAATCTCCCACTTTACCACCACCAAAGCACCCCCAGACCATCACATTGCCTCCACCATGCTTGACAGATGGCATCAAGCACTCCTCCAGCATCTTTTCATTTGGGCTGCGTCTCACAAATGTTCTTCTTTGTGATCCGAACACCTCAAACTTCGATTCGTCTGTCCATAACACTTTTTTCCAATCTTCTCTGTCCAGTGTCTGTTGTTCTTTTGCCCATCTTCATCTTTTCTTTTTATTGGCCAGTCTGAGATATGGCTTTTTCTTTGCAACTCTGCCTAGAAGGTCAGCATCCCGGAGTTGCCTCTTCACTGTTGACGTTGAGACTGGTGTTTTGCAGGTACTATTTAATGAAGCTGCCAGTTGAGGACCTGTGAAGCATCTGTTTCTCAAACTAGACACTCTAATGTATTTGTCCTCTTGCTCAGTTGTGCACCGGGGCCTCCCACTCCTCTTTCTATTCTGGTTAGAGCCAGTTTGCGCTGTTCTGTGAAGGGAGTAGTACACAGCGTTGTACGAGATCTTCAGTTTCTTGGCAATTTATTGCATGGAATAGCCTTCATTTCTCAGAACAAGAATAGACTGACGAGTTTCAGAAGAAAGTTATTTGTTTCTGGCCATTTTGAGCCTGTAATCGAACCCACAATTGCTGATGCTCCAGATACTCAACTAGTCTCAAGAAGGACAGTTTTATTGCTTCTTTCATCAGCACAACAGTTTTCAGCTGTGCTAACATAATTGCAAAAGGGTTTTCTAATGATCAATTAGCCTTTTAAAATGATAAACTTGGATTAGCAAACACAACGTGCCATTGGATCACAGGACTGATGATTGCTGATAATGGGCCTCTGTACGCCTATGGAGATATTCCATAAAAAATCAGCCGTTTCCAGCTACAATAGCCATTTACAACATTAACAATGTCTACACTGTATTTCTGATCAATTTGATGTTATTTTAATGTACAAAAAATTTGCTTTTCTTTCTAAAACAAGGACATTTCTAAGTGACCCCAAACTTTTGAATGGTAGTGGACATGGTCAGGTGGGATTTCACTGTAAGAAATAATACTGTCAGTGATTATGAAATGTCTCATTACAGCCTGCAAGTTCTTTAGTAATTAAATGATGCCCACTCACTCTTCGTTATGTAAGGAGATGAGGTCTGGTATTTGGTGTTTATTTTGACACTGGTGCTGCTCTGACAGCTCCAGGCTAAGGAAACCATGCTGAGCACTTCCACATAACTCCCCCATACACACTCTAAGCTTACAGTAAATGTGTTCCTTACATTTCTGATGTCAAGTATCAAGTTGGCTCATTCAGTTACAGAAGTCAACTTTGAACGCTTTCCCTGAGGTTTTCTTTGGTGTTGGGATTTAGAACTATACTATTTACACTGTCAGAACACATTTCCACCATCTACCATTTGTTGGTCACCAGTTTTACTCATTATTTACTTACATAATTTATCATTTGATCTATTGCTTCCCGCATTCGAATATCCCCCTGAGTTTCTTTTAATCGCTTTAGTACTATTTTCACAAGTATGTGGTACATTTTCACAACTCTTAGTACAAAACTCCAAACTGGTCACACTTGTAACACAGGTAGTCTTTCATTCAAAACCTGTCATTGTGCATTCATTTGAATTGTAAACATCGCTCACCACACAACCATTAATTCAAAATATAAGTTTATTGTGAAATGTAATGAGAACATTGGTTTAATCACCAAAACACAACATGATATCTTTTCTATTTAGTCGTTTTAACTACCAATTTCCAATAGCAAACAATGCAAGATACGTGTTTCAAATCGCCCTTAGAAGTGCTGAAAGTAATATGCTACAGTACTGTCAATTACACAGCTTTCACATTAGGCAATACACTTACATTACCCAACAACATTGACAGAAAATCTATAATTTCCGTAATATCTATCCAATGTGTGATCAAAGTTGATCTACAATCATTCATTTATTTTTTATTAATTTTTTCAGCTATAATTGCAACATAAGTGTACTGTCTGTAATCAAATGTATGAAATTAAATGAAACAAACAAATTTTTGTTTTGTTTTACTGTTGCCTAGGTTTTAACTTGAACCCATTTGTATGTATATAATCCTTTATGACCATATAGTTGAAGTCGGAAGTTTACATACACCTTAGCCAAATACATTTAAACTCAGTTTTTCACAATTCCTGACATTTAATCCCAGTAAAAATTCCCTGTTTTAGGTCAGTTAGGATCCCCACTTTATTTTAAGAATGTGAAATGTCAGAATAACAGTAGACAGAATGATTGTGATCCTCTGTAGCTCAGCTGGTAAAGCACGGCACTTGTAACGCCAGGGTAGTGGGGTCAATCCCTGGGACCACCCATACGTACAAATGTATGCACGCATGACTGTAAATTGCTTTGGATAAAAGCGTCTGCTAAATGGCTTATTATTTATTTCAGCTTTTATTTCTTTCATCACATTCCCAGTGGGTCAGAAGTTTACATACACTCAATTAGTATTTGGTAGCATTTCCTTTAAATTGTTTAACTTGGGTCAAACGTTTCGGGTAGCCTTCCACAAGCTTCCCACAATAAGTTGGGTGAATTTTGGCCCATTCCTCCTGACAGAGCTGGTGTAACTGAATCAGGTTTGTAGGCCTCCTTACTCGCACACGCTTTTTCAGTTCTGCCCACAAATATTCTATAGGATTGAGGTCAGGGCTTTGTGATGGCCACTCCAATACCTTGACTTTGTTGTCCTTAAGCCATTTTGCCACAACTTTGGAAGTATGCTTGGGGTCATTGTCCATTTGGAAGACCCATTTGCAACCAAGCTTTAACTTCCTGACTGATGTCTTGAGATGTTGCTTCAATATATCCACATAATTTTCCTTCCTCATGATGCCATGTATTTTGTGAAGTGCACCAGTCCCTCCTGCAGCAATTTGATCTGATGAAGATCCATTTCGGATCTAAACGTAGTCAATAAAGCGGTGAATTGGGAGCATAGACAGTGTGAGGCACCTACGTTTTTAAGGATGTGCGTATGACCACAAACTTGTCTATGAATGAAAATAAAGCATAACGTTTAGCACGCATTCATTTGAATCAAGCCTGTCTTGAGCATTTGACCATAAATTCTCATCACATCACAGTGAATGTCCTCATTGTTCATGCACCGCGGGAAAACCCTTTTGGCATGGCGAATCCAATCTTGACGTTGGTCTGCATTGATGTCGTCGCATGCCTCATCCATGGCCAGAAGGAGGGTGGCATGCTCATGGCGATGGCGATCGTACACCTTCCACCTCCATTCTGAAAATAACTCCTCAATAGGGTTGAGGAAAGGAGAGTATGGGGGCAGGTATAGGGTCACGAATCGGGGATGGGCCCAAAACCATGCCTGAACCACCTCAATGGTGGAACCTGACATTGCTCCACACAATGACATAGGTGAACCCGTCACCTTGACAGGCCTGCTCAATTTCATTGAGAAACACAATGAGCTGTGCAGCGTAGTAGGATCCAAGTAATGGCTGACTTCTTACCACACCAGCTTCAGAGATAGCTGCGCACATGGAGATGTTTCCCCCATGTTGTCCAGGCATTTGGACGGTCGCCCGTTGGCCGACGAGGTTCCGCCCACGGCGCCGAGTTTTGGCCAGGTTGAAGCCCGCTTCATCAACAAAGATATACTTGTGATGGTTAATAGCAGCATCAAGCATCACCCTTTAAAAATATATTTTGGTTAGTTATTTTTACAGTATAGTTCCAATATGATATTGTGCATCAAATAGTAACAGTAATACAGTATAATAGTTTCATAAATACCTGGTGCCTCTTCAAATGGCGGGCGATTGTTGGTATGCTGATGGGTGCCACTTTGGCAAAGGTGTCATCATACTCCTCAATGGCCTGCTTTATTTCGGACAGCCGTATGTCATTCCTGGCCCTCACCAGTTCCACCACCGCCCACTCCTGCTGGTTGGTCAGCACACGGCCACCACCATGGGGTCTTCTGTCAATTCTGAGGGTAGAACAGATTATACTGTCAATAGATCATGCTGTAAGAATACTGGAACATGTTTTGTGAATTTACATACATTACAATATGCCATTTACTGTAAATGTAATGGTAAAGCATAGTGCATATCCTGCAGACTTACCGGTTTTCTTGGCGAAATGTTCTCATCGAATTGACAGTTGATCTTTTCAGATTGGGGTGAACTAATCTGGCAGCCTCGGTGAACTAATCTGTCAGTCTCTGCCATGGTAAGGACTCTGTTTACCACATTGTCAACGCCGATGGCCTGGACTTCATTAGACACAACAGTTTCCTACCGTATGCCTCCCTCTCTCTGATGTCCACCTCTTTGATGGGGCCCATGCCCACCTCTTTGATGGGGCCCATGCCCACCTCTCTGACAGGCCCCTTGTCCACGAGCTCTTTGATTTCTTCCTCTCCATTGCTGTCTATCCTGCTCCATGTTGAAATAAAATGGCAAGTGTTCAAACACTCCCTTTTATATGGTGACCAATTGTGGTTACCACTATGTGAAATCAATTAGCAATAACGAGTAGTCATTATGAATGGTTATCATGTATCATACATGTAATTTAGATGTTTATACTTTACAAACACACATTTTATTTCTGTAGTTCTCAAAATCCATATAGTAGACAAACCAGTTAAAAAACTATAGGTTTTCCAAAACGGTTAAGTGATCAACCGTTAAGCACAGTTGGATTAAGTAATGGTAAAATGTATTTAAACAAATGAGAAGAGAATCATATGGAAAGTATTGTGAGCATTGCATTGTGAAAGGCAATTACTTAATATGAAAGGTATTTCTAGATGAAACACTGACAAGGTTTGGTGAAGAAGTTACTGTGTGATTTTGTGTGTTGTACAATTGAAAATGTGCTTAGAGTTTTGAAATAACAGCTTTTTTGATGATTGAGTTTTGTACTAAGAGTGGTGAAATACTTGACCACATACTTGTGAAAATAGTACCAAAGCATTTTTTTAAAACTGTAACACTAGGTCATATTTTCATCAGAAGCCCAGTAGAGGGTGCTACACCTTCCCTATAACCCATTACAACCAACACCAGAACTTTCCAGGTATGAGAAAATTAGTAATCTGCTTCATGAGCTCAGCTAAAATATTATCCATCCTTCTTTTCTATTTCCTTTCTATATCTTCTGTCCCTCAAATGGTCCCCCATATCCCGCTGTACTACTCTTTCTCTGTTCCTTGCCAGCTGTTGCTGTCCATGTCGCTCCACTAGGACTGCCCCTGTGCAGCAGGTTGTAAATAAAAAGCCAAGGAGTGCATCCCAGCAGCAGCAAGACATTCAGCCGTTGTGTTGTTTAAGCAGCTGCACACTGTCAGTCCAATCGTTCTATTAGAGAAGGAGGAGAACAGCTAGGGGTGGAGGAGAGGAGAGAAGGAGGCCAGGGTGAGTCAGGGATGAGACTTGTCCCTGGCAGCCTCCAGAGAGTTCATGCTGGGAGAGCCAGACTGTGAGTGTGTGTGGGGAAGAGACCACCAGCAGGGTTGGCAGTCTATATGATCCATGGCTGAGTCATGAAAAGGGTCATATTAGATTTAGTTTCGGGTACATGAGGTGGGTTGGGGTCACAGTGATGGCTTATCACCAGCAGACTCTTCATGCAGTTAAAATGAGATTGGGTTCTCCATGGGTGAGTCATAGTAGAGAGGGCATCATTAGAAATACCCTGGAGGACATGTATGAGTCAAACACAAGGCTCCATGTGAATTAGCCTGAAGGAAACACAGTGATGACTCAAGGTTACCCAGAGGTAAAATGTCTCTAATGCAACATGGAGTCTTCATCCACCAGTAACCCCTGCTTAGATAAAGTGTTAGGGTTATATTCAGCATTTCAGCTGGATATTTTGAGTGAGTGAAGATTGCCCAATGCCTCCCCCTTCCTCCGTACTTAGCACGTCTAACTTGTCTTGTAACTCACTATCGTTACATCCTAACCATCAGTTGTGTCATTTATTGTGTCATCTAGAGTTCTGTTGTGGTCTCTGAGGGTTTTTCCCGGCAGTTCACTCTGATACCTCAAGTACCAACTGTCTGGATGCAGCTGGACGTGACAGTCTAGCAAACATTTCTTATCAAGTGGCTGAACTCCCCTCTATGTTGTTCCAAACCAGACACAGGTCAGCTAAAAAAAACAAAAGTACATGACAGCAATGCGAGAACTTAAAAAAGGGATGCAGCTGCTTTTCAGGCCAGACCTTTTGAAACAATCCAAACAGGCGGGTGATTTACAGTGACAGGGTCAGTGTTCAGCCTAGGAGGCTGGGTCAGGGTTTCACACAGCCAGTTAGATGAATTCCAAAATAGACCTCTCCCACTGAGTCTATCTATCTCACTCATCATATAAGTCATCGTGAAACAAATGTAAATGTTAAAGTGCTTTGAGTTTCCTAATTAGGCCTCTATTGTAAATAATCAGCAGCCGCTGATTGCTTATTCAAGGCATTTCGTCTCGTATATTAACTGCTTTGTTAAATGATAATGTCGTGTTAGCTGCTTTAGCGAAGTGTTTGGTTCATACATGCCATACATTCAATGGATTCTCAAGTCAAAAATAGTGAGGAGGTGCGAGGTCAGTTTGTTTCCATAGGACCAGCATTAACAACACTGCGACTGTAAACAGTCCATTCCACAGTGCTACTGCTGTAGACACCTGCAGACTACTGACAGTGTTCTTTGTGTGGACTGTCTGTGACTGTCGACTCCTGTGCGTCACAGTGGAACTGTGGTCACCCGTGGGATATCAGGTCAATGATACAAGGTCAACCAAGACTTGGCCAGCTAATGCATAAAGCCAGGGACAACTCCCCTGGCCATAACATGCTAGTCCAAATGCCAGAAATGTGGCAGGACCTTCTTCATGTTGCCCATGGGCCTAGCAGAAGATGCTGTAGGGAGAGAGTTGAACGAGGACAGAGGACCATGCAGCAGTGAATGTTTTTATGCCCAGGGTTACAGTATGTGTTAGTCAGAGCAATGCACTGCCCTCTAGCATGAGCAACCAAGCAAAGGCCAAGTAAAAGTGAGTAACATGTGCTTATTACACACGTATTACAGACAATAGGAACGCCTTGTTAGGACACATTGGCTGGTGACCGTCACAAGGTTGCTAACTGAAATGCAACCATAATAGGAGTATAAAATCGTTCATATCATCCTCACCATGGATTAGGATGTCTCTCTGATGGCTATGGGGGTCAAAATTGACTTCATCCTCCCATGGCCAGTCTCTGGATTGTTTGATGGGATAATGGAGAATTACTATATGCTTCGTCTCAAGTGACTGCATGTACAGTACTAAGGCAGGTAATGCGTTTAATAACGGCTAATTTCATTTTTGTGAAATAATGATTTTGCTATTACACTGAATAGGCCGTGGCAAACACTTAAACGTTGTCAACAAGGGAGAAGCTGACTCCTTTATTGAGTTGAGATATCAGCGCATTATAAGACCTGTGGAATGAACCTGCAAACTGGGAAACATGTAGATACCTATCTCTTACATATACTGTAACCACACACACAGACAGACACACACAAACACACACACACACACACACTTCCTGTCCGTTGGATGAACTGAGCATTGCTGTAAGTTGTAGAGGAATGTGCTGGTTGGGTCCTCTCTCCCACGGTCAGGGTCAGTATCAACGCTCTTCCCTCCCTGGCTGGCTCTCCAACTACTCTCTCTGGCCAGGTTTGCTTATTCAGCCATACGGAGCAGATACACTTTCCACTTCCTTTAGAACAGTTACTCTCAACTGCTGTGAGTTATAAGGTATTTCATCACACACCCCTCTCTGTTTGTACAGCTCCACCCTTTAGACCACAGAGTTAGGACAAGGAAATGGACTGATGTGACTTTCTCCACTCCTCCCCAGTGTGGCTTCCTGTCTGGAGTCTCTACGTACATATTGCGTAATGAATTGGCCAGATAACGCTTCTGGTAATCTAAACAAGATCTATCCGCGCAATTAAAATGTACATTTACCACAGGGAAAGGGGTCCAGTCAGTGCACACTAAGCAGGGAGAGAGGGAGGAGGCTATATTAGGCAGTAGTTTTAGAGGGTTATCTAGTTAGTATGTTTCTTCAAAGGACTACAATTTATCTCTCAACACACTGACATTAAGTGCAGGATGTCTGGGTATAAATTAGAGATCTCTCTCCATGTGTTCTCTGCAAGAGCTGGTCCATGGGAGAGTGTGTTTGCACCCAGATCTCTATACAGAGATAGTATAGTGTAGCTGGGAGGGCAACATTGACTGTCCAAATCCACATAGATGCCATGTATCATTTTAGGCTTTGTCAGTGATGTAAAGTACTTAAGTAAAAATACTTGAAAGTACTACTTAAGTAGTTTTTTTGGGTATCTGTACTCTACTTTACTATTTATATTTTTGACAACTTTATACTTTTACTTCACTACATTCCTAAAGAAAATTATGTACTTTTTACTCCATACATTTTTCTTGACACCCAAAAGTACTTGTTACATTTCGAATGCGTAGCAGGACAGGAAAATTCACACACTTATCAAGAGAACATCCCTGGTCATCCCTACTGCCTCTGATCTGGCGGACTCACTAAATACATGCTTTGTTTGTAATTATGTCTGAGGGTTGGAGCGTGCCCCTGGTTAGACGTAAATCTACAAAACAACAAAATGGTGCCGTCTGGTTTGCTTAATATAAGGAATTTGAAATTATACTTTTACTTTCGATACTTAAGTATATTTTAGCAATTACATTTACTTTTGAAACTTAAGTATATTTAAAACCAAATACTTTTAGACTTTTACTCAAGTAGGATTTTACTGGGTGACTTTCACTTTTACTTAACGTAATTTTCTATTGAGGTATCTTTACTTTTACTCAAGTATGACAATTGGGTACTTTTTCCACCACTGGTCTTTGTCTGGACCTGCAAGTGCTTGTCCACAGTAAGACTCCCCAGTCCGTTGGCAGTGCATCAATTACAGCAAAGTTAATCAGTGGCTACATTGTTTGTCTGTCTTTCACTGTTCGTGGTGAAAGTCGTGTAGTTTCTATTTGTCTCTCTCTCACAGCTGTGATAAGAAAACTTGTACATATATTGTCCATTAGTTAATGTGCAAGGTAATGTGAGCTTGAGGAAGCTGGTTAGAAAACCAATATGAATATATAAAAATAATAAACCACAGCTAGGCCTCCTGAATGAAATCACCTGTATCTACAGTATAACCACCATCTTCACATTGTCTCTGCTCACAGTGCCATACTAACAATCAGATTGAGTTAATATGCAGACACCCAAAAGAGGACAGGAATGTGGAATGGGATGAGAGCCAAGGAATGGAAAAGTGGAAAGGTGCGTTTATGAGAGAGCGAGAGAAAGAGACAAGGGGATAGGGACCGATAAAGAGAGAGAGAAGGAGAGGGAGAGGTGAGATGGAGGTTAAGAGTAACCCCAAAGAAAAGTAAGAAAGAATCTTGAGGGGATTTCCTTCTGAGAGGGAAAGCTTTTCCCCTCCCCTCGCACTCCCTCTCTCTGCCCTTTCTCTCTCTCTTTCTCTCTCTCCCTTGCTCCTGCATGCTTTTTCTCATACGCTGCATGGGTCGTGCTGCCTCCTCTCAAACTGTGGGCAGACAAACATAGCACCAGGAGAGGAAAAGCAGACCAGGAGAGCTATTAGCAGCAGCAGAAGATCACCCGGGACCTCCAATATCTTTTTTTACAATATTATTATATTGGAGTTTTCCTGTTGCTTAAAATTCTGTTTTCCTCACTAAGCAATGAGAGTCAATGTGGATAGAATGGAGAATACTGTGATCAGTTTGTCACCTTGTGAGACCCGTCTGTCTAAGGATTATTCACCTGACTGGACTCTGTACTCAGAGACATCCCTGCTTAACTGGATAACCAACACACTGTAGGAAACATGGTACTGTAACTGCTGCTCAACATGGCTTACTTTGACTGCATTTCATTCCATTTCATATGTGTTTATTGCCAGTATTTGCTGTTTTGATATGATTTTCATCATTGTCCATCATGTTTTTAAATATTTAACATTTACATGCTTCAAATGTCTAAATTGGCCCCACAATCTCTGTCATTACAAACACACATGTAGGGTTTCATGCCCCTGTGCTCCCACTAAACATAGCTAGCTACACAGCTAAATGTTTTGACTCAAGGTGAGGGTTTCAGATTACTGTGCATTCCCAGTGATTTCACAAAACACCCACTGTATCAGTTGCCTTGCGTCTCCCCTTATAAATGTGTCTAGCACATAGAATTACACAAAGGATCCCTTTGGGAAAAAATTACTGAAGTGCTACTCAGACTCTGGAGATGGGATGGCTATATGTTTATATTCTTTATAGCTCTGGATGAGAGTACATTGGAGAGGTAGGCTTAGGAACTGAAGTGACCATCATACCGGTATGTTTCCATTGAATCACCACCTGAAAACAAGAGTTCTTTCTTCAGCAGTACAAATTATGAACTGTTTTGCTTGGTTACCTCAGTAAGCTCTCAAACATTGAGGCCACTCATGGAATGTCATAAAATTCAGGCTTTAAGTTAATGCTCTCTGTGTAATTGTTATCGCTGTGATCATGGGAGGGAGGGAAAACTTCCAGTTTGAATAACACTATGTTCAGCTGTGACATAATTACAGGTAGGAGGATGAGTAAAGATGGTGCAACTGATCCCCCACTTTTAATATAATGAACTATTTTTAAGCTCACTACTACTACTAGACTACTGGTTTGCCACCAACTTCAAGCCATTCTGCTGCTCAAGGCATCATAATTAGCATTTGCACGCAAGAAAGGCCACATTTGCAAAGCTCGTGAAACAACTAACTATAACATTTGTTTTTTCAGTGGCTCAGTGATGGTTTACAGTAGATCCACAAAGATTAGGCCTGTGTTTATTTTCTCACTGTCACGGTTCAGACAGACGACCAGAGGACCACAATTGCGTCACACCAGAAAGTTTATTAAACTTAAGGGAAAAGGGAAGTAGGGAGTGAATGAAGGCTCCAGGGGTAACAGGGATCCCGTCCAATGCGCTGGGTCTGTGCCCCCCCCAGTGGCAGCGATGCGTCCTATGAAGCCGGTGGTGGGTGGTCCAGAAGTCCTGGGGGGGGGAGACACAGACACAACAGGGCGGAATGAAACCAGGCAGCAGTACAGTTCAAGGGAAATCCAAAATACGTAGTAGCAAGGCAGAAGGCTGGTCAGAGTTACCGGGATTGAAGAGTAGTCAGGAGTCGTAATGGCAGAAGCAGGTCTGGATCTCCTGAGGCAGAAGAGTATCCAAAAAACAGGCAGGTCCGGGGTCACAAAACCAGGGTGAGCCAGAAGCGCGAGCAAACAGGTTCCGGGTGTGAGCTTTGCAGACGATCTGACACCGGAGAGCTGAAAGACAGGGCCTTAAATACTGGGAGAGGTAGTGGGTAATGCAGCGCAGCTGGCAGAGTAATTAGAGCAGAGCAGAGCAGGGACAGGTGGAGCTAGTTAGGCTGAGTAGAGAGAGTGGTGAGCAGAGTGGAAGAAAATTAAGGTGGTAACCCGGTGGAGTGAGAGGCCCATGACAGAACCCCCCCCCCAAAGGACGGCCCCAGAAGTCCCAAGAGCAACACCACGCCGGGCGGGAGGAGGGGAGCCGGAGGAGGGCTAGAACTCCTCCGAACGGTCCGAGTGAACGTCCTCATCCTCGGAGGAAGCCGGAGGGCCGTGGTCGGGAGATGGGACAGGTCCCGAGACAGGATCAGGCACAGGACAGGAAGCCGAGCGGGCCGGACGGTTAGGGACCCCTCTGGGGCGGCCCCTACGGATTGCAGGTTGATCAGGATGCCGTTGGTGGAAAGCGGTGATGAGAGTCCTATCCACAATCCGACTAGCTGGCACCCAGGTCCTCTCCTCAGGTCCATAGCCCTCCCAGTCAATGAGGTACTGGAGACCCCTACCCCTCCGTCTGGACCGAAGCAGGCGGCGGACGGTGTAAACCAGACCACCATCGACGAGCCGTGGAGGAGGAGGACCAGGCGCAGCAGGGACCAGCGGACTCTCATGGATGGGCTTAATCTTAGACACATGGAAAGTGGGGTGCACCCTCAGGGAATTAGGCAGTTGGAGCCGGACAGCAGTTGGGCTAATCACTCTTATGATAGGGAATGGGCCAATGAACCGAGGTGCCAGCTTCTGCGACTCCACCCTGAGTGGCAGGTTCTTCGATGACAACCACACCCTTTGACCAACATGGTAGGTGGGAGCAGGAATTCTCCGACGGTTGGCCCCGGTAGTGTAGCTGGCAACGGATCTGAGGAGTGTGGCTCGGGCTTGTGACCAGGTGCGGCGACATCGACGGGCAAAAGCAAGTGCAGATGGGCAAGTAACCTCCTCTTCCTGGCTGGCAAATAGAGGAGGCTGGTATCCATAAACACATTGGAAAGGGGACATACCGATGGCAGAGCAGGTCAGAGAATTGTGTGCGTACTCCACCCATGTCAATTGCTGCGACCAGGAGTGGGGGTTGCGTGAAGTCATGCATCGCAGTGCCTTCTCGAGCTCCTGATTAGCCCGCTCTGACTGCCCATTGGATTGGGGATGGAATCCGGAAGTCAGACTGACTGTGGCTCCCAGCAGGTGACAGAACTCCTTCCAAAAAGCGGAGGAGAATTGTGGACCACGGTCAGAAACTACATCCTTTGGCAGTCCGTGGATCCGGAAGACGTGTTCCAGGACCACCTGGGCGGTCTCCTTGGCGGTTGGGAGCTTGGGGAGGGGAATGAAGTGTGCCATCTTGCTGAAACGGTCAACGATGGTGAGAATGACGGTCATGCCACTTGAAGGGGGCAGCCCCGTGACAAAGTCAAGGGCGATGTGAGACCAGGGACGTCTGGGCACAGGCAGGGGCTGCAGCAATCCGGCTGGGGGCTGGCAGGACGACTTGTGTTGGTTGCAGATGGGGCAGGCTTGGACGAATTCCCGTACATCCTTCCTCAGAGAGGGCCACCAGAACCTCTGGGTGAGCAGGTTGTAAGTGCGGGTGGAGCCAGGGTGACAAGCTAGGCGGGAGTCATGTCCCCACTGAACGACCTGGGACCTCAGGTCTTCGGGGACAAAAAGGCGGTCAGCTGGGCAAGTGCTGGGACCTGGCTGGTTACGGAGAGCCTCCAGCACCTGTTCCTCAACAGCCCAGGTCAGAGCTGCAACGATGCAGGGACTTGGCAGAATCGACACAGGGTCCTTGGAGGGGGTGTCATCCTTCTGGAATTGACGGGAGAGGGCGTCTGGCTTGGTGTTGCGTGATCCAGGCCGGTATGACAGAGTGAAATTAAACCTGGTGAAGAACAGGGCCCAGCGGGACTGCCTGGAGTTCAACCGTTTGGCCGTGCGGATGTACTCCAAGTTCTTATGATCGGTCCAAACGAGAAATGGAATGGTGGACCCCTCCAGCCAGTGACGCCACTCCTCCAAGGCAAGCTTCACAGCCAGCAGCTCACGGTTCCCTATGTCGTAATTGCACTCAGAGGGGGACAACCGACGTGAGAAAAAGGCACAGGGATGGAGCTTCCTATCCTCCGCAGCCCACTGAGAAATCACAGCACCAACTCCCACATCCGAGGCGTCCACCTCCACAATGAATTGCCGGTCCACATCAGGCATCTGGAGGATGGGAGCGGAGGTGAACCTCACCTTGAGGGTACTGAAGGCTTTGTCGGCTGCTGGGGTCCAGGTGAAGGGTTGCTTGGTGCTGGTTAGAGCAGTGAGAGGGGCAGCAACGGTACTGTAGTTCCGGATAAACTTCCTATAGAAGTTAGCAAACCCCAGAAACTGTTGCAGCTTCTTTCTGTTCTCCGGAACAGGCCATGAAGTGACTGCTGATACTTTGGCAGGATCCATTTGGATACTTCCCTCTGCCACTATGTACCCCAGGAAGGCCACTGTCTTGACGTGAAACTCACATTTCTCTGCCTTGGCGTAGAGGGAATTCTCCAGAAGACGATGAAGGACTTGCTGGACATGGCGGGTGTGTTCAGACAGGTTTCTGGAGTAGATTAAGATGTCATCCAGGTAAACGAAGACAAACTTGTTTAACATGTCCCGCAGTACATCATTCACTAGAGCCTGGAACACAGCAGGAGCATTGGTGAGGCCAAAAGGCATAACCAGATACTCGTAGTGGCCTGTTGGTGTATTGAATGCGGTTTTCCATTCATCTCCCTCCCGGATCCGCACTAGGTGGTAAGCGTTTCTGAGATCCAACTTGGTAAAAACAGTGGCTCCCTGGAGCAACTCAAAAGCAGAGGTGAGCAGAGGCAGAGGGTAACGGTTTTTCACTGTGATGTCGTTGAGTCCCCTGTAGTCGATGCAGGGGCGAAGAGATCCGTCCTTCTTCCCCACAAAGAAGAAGCCAGCACCAGCAGGAGATGAAGATGAACGGATTAATCCTGCGGACAGAGAGCCATTGATGTAGTCCTCCATGGACTTTCTTTCAGGAGCAGACAACGAATAAAGACGACCCTTTGGAGGAGCTGTTCCAGGGAGGAGGTCGATGGCACAGTCGTACGGTCGGTGAGGGGGCAGAGATGTGGCTCTTGCTTTGTTAAACACCTCTCTGAGACCATGGTAGCATTCTGGGACATTGGAGAGGTCAGGAGCGGAGTTAGTAGGTACTGGCCGAGGGGGTAGTGCGGCAGCAAGCAGGCAGGTTCGGTGGCAGTCCTCTCCCCACTCCCTGATCACCCCGGTCACCCAGTCGAGCTGAGGGTTGTGCCGGCGGAGCCATGGGTAACCCAGGATGAGGGGTTGGCCTGGAGAGGGGAGCAGGTGAAACTGGATAGTTTCTTGATGGTTTCCGGACAGACCCATCGAGACCGGGGCCGTGACATGAGTGACCGATCCGAGTAAGTGTCCGTCCAGTGCCCGGGCAGGAATAGGAGGTGTCAAACGGAGGTTCTCCAGTCCCAGTTGGCGTGCCAGCTTGATGTCCATTATGTTGGCTTCGGCGCCAGAATCCACCAGAGCAGCCAGGGTGTGAGTTGAGTCAGAGAGGCGGAGGTGAACTTGCAGCAGGGGTTTGCGGTCGGAGGACTGGATGGTCATTGAACTCAACCGGACTCCCCCTATGCCCGGTGAGCTTCGGCCCTTTAAAGGGCAGGTTACCACACGATGTCCCTCACCTCCACAATAGAGGCAGAGGTTTGAGGTGAAGCGGCGCTGGCGCTCTGCAGGAGTGAGGGAGGCTCGCCCAATCTCCATAGGCTCAGACTGATCAAGCTGACCTGGGTGAGTGGCAGTAGATGACAGGAGCCCAGTCGGATCTCTCCGAATGCCGGTAGTAGGTGGACCTTGGCGCCCCCTCTCACGACGACGGGTCTGTATCCTTCTGTCGATCCTGACAGTCAGTGCGATGGCTTCATCAAGAGTGGAAGGCAGTTCATGGGAGACCAACTCGTCCTTGATATAGTCAGCCAAACTATGGAAGAACGCGTCCACCAACGATGGTGTGTTCCAAGAACTTCGTCTAGCCAGGGTTCGGAAGTCGATGGAATGGTCTGCGACTGTACGTCTGCCTTGTCGAATACTGAACAGTTCACGAGACGCCTCTGCGGTGGGTGAATCCAGGTCAAACACCTTCAGCATCTCCTCAGCAAACAGGTCGAAGGTTGCACATGCGGGGGTTTGACGTTCGAACTCTGCTGTTCCCCAGAGTCGAGCTCGGCCCGTCAGGTGAGTGATGGCATACCCAACTTTAGCCCCCTCCGTGGCGAAGGTCCTTGGCTGCAAGGAGAACTGAAGCCGGCAGCTAGTCAGGAATGGCCGGACCTGGGTTGAATCGCCGTTGAACCGCTCGGGGTTTCCAATCTTGGGTTCCGGAGCAGCGGCTGCAATGACCGGGGCAGGTAACTCGGGGGCTGGGCTGGTGGGCAGACTGGCTGGGGTAAGGTTGGTGAGGAGTTGAATGATCATGGCGAGTTGTTGTTGCTGCTGCTGGAACTGCTGCTCATGCTCATCGGTTTCCATGTCGGGGAAAGTGTGCGCTGAGTCCATAATGGTCAGATCGTACTGTCACGGTTCAGACAGACGACCAGAGGACCACAATTGCGTCACACCAGAAAGTTTATTAAACTTAAGGGAAAAGGGAAGTAGGGAGTGAATGAAGGCTCCAGGGGTAACAGGGATCCCGTCCAATGCGCTGGGTCTGTGCCCCCCCCAGTGGCAGCGATGCGTCCTATGAAGCCGGTGGTGGGTGGTCCAGAAGTCCTGGGGGGGGGAGACACAGACACAACAGGGCGGAATGAAACCAGGCAGCAGTACAGTTCAAGGGAAATCCAAAATACGTAGTAGCAAGGCAGAAGGCTGGTCAGAGTTACCGGGATTGAAGAGTAGTCAGGAGTCGTAATGGCAGAAGCAGGTCTGGATCTCCTGAGGCAGAAGAGTATCCAAAAAACAGGCAGGTCCGGGGTCACAAAACCAGGGTGAGCCAGAAGCGCGAGCAAACAGGTTCCGGGTGTGAGCTTTGCAGACGATCTGACACCGGAGAGCTGAAAGACAGGGCCTTAAATACTGGGAGAGGTAGTGGGTAATGCAGCGCAGCTGGCAGAGTAATTAGAGCAGAGCAGAGCAGGGACAGGTGGAGCTAGTTAGGCTGAGTAGAGAGAGTGGTGAGCAGAGTGGAAGAAAATTAAGGTGGTAACCCGGTGGAGTGAGAGGCCCATGACACTCTCATGTAATTTGGCGTGTTCTCATGGAGGGCGTTAGCACGTTCTGACCTGAGGGGGTTAACCAAGATGTTGAGTAAATCTACTGGTATGTAATTGAATGCCTGTCTGTAAATTCTGCTGTGTAATGCAAGATATTTGCCCTCAGCATGTTGTATGCCCCTGGCCCATTTACTTCAGGGAACATGTATCATGACTTTGTTCCGGTGTTATCAAGGAAAAGTTTTCTTTAAATTCCACCCTCTGTTTAATAATGTAGCTAGTTCCATGATTATGGGCACAAGCACAGTTTTCAAAGAGACAATTTCAAAGCAAACATTTACTGACATTTACCTGGAGAGTTGAATTAGTGTGTAAATGTGCAGCAGTCAGTCTGCTACCCTCAGGGTAAACATTTATGGAACCCAAAAGACACTAAACCTAGACAGCTCCTGATTAAGTGTCTGTAGTGATTCGACAGTGTGTCTTTAGTGCAGTTGGGCTGAGTTTTGTTTCAAATTATGCAATGAGACCATTCTGTTAACTGGCCCGTAAATTAAAACAATGATACAGCAATATTGATTTATTTAGATCACAGATATGAATATCACGGCATGCCAGTACAAAACCCAAACAGCACAGATGATTGAGGTTACAAAGAAAACTTGTTACGTACAGTTGGTTGTGTTAGTTTGCATTATTTTCCATCTACTGTAAGACTAAACACACACCACCAACACAGGGACTGTAAAATAAGCAGCAGTGTACTTTTCTTACTTATTCACTCACATATTTTATTGAAAGAGGTGCCTTCTAAATACAAGTATCGTGGCTTTATGTTGAGCTCTTATCCTTTCGATACATGGTAGGTGCTTCTCAGCTTCTCAACTGAACAGATTTATAGCATCTTGGTTGGTTACTGACAGGCAGCTCATCCCAGCTAAACAATACACACCTTTGTCCTCATCTCCAGTTTGGAGCATTCCTAAACAGCCAGTATGTGTTGGTTGCTTAGTGGTTGCCACAGCAGGCTATAATTTGATTCAAAAGCAGTCACACAGAACTAACCCACTTACTAAAATGTTGAATAGAAACGTGAATAATGTACCAGAATGTAGGATACCAGAGATACACAGGGACGGATGCTATAGCAACCCTCTATTGGTCAAGCTGCCATTACAGTTCATCATTCATTTTGTGTGTTTGTGATCTCTTAGATTCTTAATAGGCTAGCTTGGTCAACTGTGCCTGTCTGCCCCGGAGAATCACTGAGAAGGATGTGTGGACGGTCATCCTGGGGGTGGTGTCGCTCAGACATCTTTGTGATGTCGCTCAGACGTCACAAAGATAGTTGGTCTGATCTGGGAGAATCCAGACATATTATCTACACCTGATTTGTTGAACATAAAAAAAAACAGACATAAACACAGGAAATGTAGCTTTTGCCTATTTGAAGTTCAATTGGTGTCAGAAATGGCTCAGATGCTCTGCTAAATAGCATCATCCATGGGCTCGCTATTATACATGATATTTCTTCCAGACATTATGTATACAAGATAATTCATACCGAAATACTTGAAGATACTTCAAAGTCCTTTCTGCCACCGGCTTAGAAGGAATTGTTTGGGTTAGCTTTTAAGTGAAGAGAAATGTTAAACTGAAATATCTGAATATACTCAAGCCCCACTGTGATATCCTAATGCAATAAACTGCAATCTGAGACAAGACATTTATTTTAGTGACCGAGTGTGAGGGATGTGTATTTATTTAGTCCCCAGTGTTTCTTCAGCAGAATGTCAGCACTCAGCAGTAGACTGTTAGGCAGGCTTGCTGTTTACACCCACAGGGTGCTCTCTTGTTGCTCAGACATAACAGTAACCGTGAGTCATGACCCTGCTAGCCCTGCTAATGCCACTTTCCCACATTGCAAACCCTTGGATGCTCTAATCTTTTTTCATTTCAAACCAGCAGTGACCTGTCATGCTTTCCTTAGAGCTTGTTATCATGGCTTGATGAGTAACGTGCCCTGCAGTGCTTTTTTATGTGCAGAGATCAAGAAGCATTCAACCATAGTATGACATAACATAAGGGCTTTATTCAGAAGCCCCTACAGGTGCTGGAAATGTGTTTTCAGGTCACAGGCATGTTCCAATGGGTCAGCCCAGGATCTGATTTTCTATTGACCCAACATCAGGCCCAACCCTGCATCAGATCCCACTGGGCACAGATGTCAGTTCAACATCTAGTTTTGATTTACATTTGGTTGAGTTGTAAACTAACGTGAATTTTACGTGAAATCAACCAAAAATGTCACCTTGTCATTCGATTTAGGTTAAAAGCTGGGTGAAAAAAAGACGAAAGTTCCCTGACGTTGATGACTTTTTGCCAGTCCAATCAGTTTTCCACGTTAATTCAACGTCATCAAATATAATTTTTGGGTTGAAATGATGTGGAAACAATGTTGATTCAACCAGTTTTTGCCCAGTCGGATACCACAGATTCAGGCTATGAAGAACATAACACATCTTTCATAGAAACTCCCTGGACCATGAAGCAGGTGTTTCTATCACCTTCAGGAGGAACACAGCTTTTCCAAGACAATGATCCAAACATTTATAAGATGAAAATCCCACATGTACTGTATCTCCACAACATTCTCGATTCTAAATACTTATGAGCCCACCACTGGATACAGGGGACCCCAGTACAGTGTGATATCCCACCTCCTCTGCATTTTGCTGGGGAACGGTCTGAACTGTGGTGGCCTAGTCATGCAAGAGGTGTAATGATGGTTGCTGTCTTTGGAGAGATCAAGGTTATTTGTGGAAATGGTCCTGAGAATTCTAGAGATTTAGGAGAGGGTTTTAGAGGAGGGCTAGTCTCTTGTGTCAGACTGTTACATAAAAGTGTACAAATTGAGTAGCCAGTGTGCAGATTTGGTTACTGGGTGCAGAGATTAGTGAAGTTCTAGGTTTTTCTCCTGTCCACCATAGACTAGCAGATGGAGTAATAACTGAGAGCTGGACAGGAAGTAGGCTAGTCAGCCAGACAAGGTCCAAAGGGATCATTCTGATCACGACCTGATACGCCCAGACTCTCCCTCCATCTCCACACCAGGGCTGGGATACACTGAGTTCTGTGGAATCATCTGTGGAATCATCACAGTGGTATTTCTCCATTCAAAACAAACTCATCAAGCACTGTGAGCAAGGAGGCAACGTATTTTCCCATTGAGGAAAAATATGTATTGTTGATAGAAATGGCTTCATTACTCCATTTTGTATATTTATTCTAATTCACAATCTGTTGAAATATAATTGAACAATAAAGAGGGTGGTGTCTAGTAACATTTGCCAGTCATAATATCCCTGCAATTATATTGAAATCAGTCTATGTAGCTTGGCAAGGCATGGTAACCACATTGCACCAGACCATAGAAACATGTCTCCTCCTACAGAGGTTCTCCATTGAGACGAGAAACATTCACATATACATTTTCCTCCCACAGCAGACGCATGGCTTTCACAAAGCTAAATTAAGCAGGGCCTAAAAGTGGAGGAGGTCAGAGAGAATGTGAAACCATAAACCAGGCCTCTCCTCTAGCAGAGACCCCCAGTCTGTTTATGGATGCTTGGTATCTGCCCATATGCTGCGTGATACTGTAGCAACTCTGACATCCACAGCAACATTGTCCTTGTGTTGTCAACATCTGTCTCTGGTGAACAGTTATGGATTGTTCTGTATGAAGGAAGAAGGAAAAAGGTGGCGTTTGTCTGAGATCTTACTGGAAACATACTGAGGGATGCCAGGATCAAAGGATAGCAGACAATGGTGATTGTGTGTTTTATGACCTAATGGATGTCAATTGAGCGTTTTTGAAGGGATGCAGAAATGCAAATGTACCGTAGCCTATGTATGTGAGAAACAACTCCTGCCTGTATCTAATCTTTATCTCCATCTTTTCTTGGGCAAAAAAACGTTTGAATATTTTAACTTTTGTTTGTGCTGACCTCAGGCCTGTCTCTTCTGTTAATAGAACCCTGAGTCTCTGGACAGGTCCATCCAGAACACCCTCTCAGCCCTCTATCCTCCCTTCGAGGCCACAGCCCCCACCGTCCTGAGCCAGCTCTTCCAGGTCATAGAGGAACGTTACCAAGGAGACGCCCTCCAGTGTCTGCTGGACTTCCTCATTCCAGCCAAACACATCCTTGAGAGTGTTCAGCAGGCTGCCTGTGTGAGTCAACAGCCTCAGAGATATACACATCAACACAGATGCTATACAAAAAAGACATAACAGTTCACCATACACATTATATACAGGCATACAGGCTCAAATAAATACCACCTATACCAAACAAAGTTACCTCAATTACAAAGCTTGCTAAGTAATGCTAAGTATAAAGACAAATTAAATGGTAAAGAAATGTTTGTCATTTTCTCTCGTCAGGCCCAGTACTCTGATGTGGTGTTCCGCTGTGAGGGCTGGCCTCTGTGTCTACGTGAGAAGGTGGTGATCCAGCTGGCCTCCATCAACCCCCTATTGCTGCGCCCAGGGGACTTCTACCTACAGGTGGCACCCTTCTCTGAACAGTCCGCCCGCATCGTGGTCCGGAGCCTGCTGGGGGAGGAGGAGGGACAGGGTCGGGAGGTGGAGGAGACACCCATCCCTGAGACCTCCTACCCCTGCATCTTCACTGAGGACTGGCTGGGAGAGCTCAACCGTGGCCGCCATGGCACCCTTCTCAGCCAATGTATCCTCTCCACAGACCAGGGCATGGTGAAGGTGCCATGGGCACAGGTGGCTCTACCTGAGTTTGTGGATAAACCCAGAACTATGGCCTTGTCATCTCCTGACCCTGCTGCTGCTCAACAGGAGAAAGTGGCAAGGCCAGGGCCCTCATTGGTGCTGCCTCCCCCTGCCTCTGGGTACTCTGTTGAGACAAGGATCTCTCCTGCTAAACATGGCATTGCGGTGTCGCTGCGTCTGGTGGACAGTAACTGCACCAGGCTGGTTAAGGTGGATCAGGATTGGCCTGTGGCTAAGCCCATAGGCTGGGTGTCTCCCAACACATGGGACAGCCGCAGCAACAACATCTCTGAGGTTGAGGGGGAATATATAGACTTGGTGGAGTTCACTAAGGAGAAAGAAGCGTTGCTTCTCAGTGGGGCTCACAGTCACACACACCCCAGAGCGCCCATGTTTAGGCCTGTTACCCTCAACAGGCCTGGTGTTCCTCCGGCTCCAGCCCTGCCCCCAGCCTTGGCCCCAGCCCCCCACCAGCCCCTCAGGGAACCGTCACACTGCAGCCGGACCGTCCGGTTCTCCGAGGACCCCCCCTGCACCCCTTGCATGAGGAGGAGAATGGGCCAGGTGTCCAAAGCACAGGAACTCAGGTGCTGGTACAGAGAGTCTTACCATTCAGCACTGCAGAACCCTATTACCTTTGAGCGAGACAATAGACTGAATACACTGGTGGTTCTGGAGGAAGCTAGTCCATGTGAGGGGAGGCTGGGACCAGAGGGTAAAGAACTATGTCCTGGTCCCTCCCAGCAGTGCTACCATCCAGACCCAGGTCACCATGACCAGACTCCCCCTGTTAGCACTGTTCCCTGTTGGAAGTCTGGAGAAAGTAACACTATATCCAGTGGAGTTTTCCAAGGCCTATGTGACACTAGGGAGTCTACAGAAATGACCACCAAATCCAGTGGAATTTTACAAAGCCTGAATGACACTAAAGAGGATGATGGGAGATGTCCCTCCTCACTGTCGACCACTATTGTGGACATATCAGAGAAGTGTGAAGTTGTGATACAAGGAAGAAAAAGTAGGAGGGACATTGACTTACCTACAAAGATGATTCCCAGCTTACATGTAGTGAAATGTAAAAATGCCACAGCTTTTGGACTGGTTTCCCCAAAGATTAACAGGCGGAGACTGCCCAACCAAGGTAAGAGGTCTACAGCATGACATCTTTTTGTTATTCTGTAGTATATGAAATATATCACATCCCTCTGTATCATCCCTCCTTCCTAAAGATGTCTCCAAAGCTGGCCAACCCTCCATACCCGTTACAAACGGACACCAGACCCCTCCACCGGCCCCTCCACTTGAAATTACCCAGCAGCCCCTGGGTCACTATGCTGTGCCCAGGTCTAAGGTCCAGTTACCAGCCTCAGCAGAACCCAGCACTCACCACCTCCAGATGGGAGTAGCATGTCTTACTGGTATGGAAACCCCCCTTACATGGTTTGCCTCAGAGACAGAGGTGTATGATATCTGTCCAGGGAAAGTGTATCAGATCCTCATGTTCCCCTCTCCCATACTCAGGTGGCAGAGACAGGACAGGTCGGTTGGTGGTTGAGGTGTACGGAGACCAGGAAGGATGGAGATCTCCTTTAGTGTCTAGTCTGGAACTCTGCAAACTTCTGCTCTACCTCCACTCTGTAATCAGGTATGTATGATACCCCCTGGGCTGGTCCCTCTCTTCTGTAGCCTGAACCACTGGATTATATTCTTAATTCATTGTTTTCATCTTCATAATTTCTAGGAGAGAACTAAGAGAACTTGGAATGACACTAGTTATTGATGCTCGTAAGAGTTCACCTCCACCACAGTTCAATAAGGCCTTGTTGGTGGTTCAGGTAAGAAGACTTTACATCTTCCTCGTCATTTTGGAATCAGCACTACACAACATCACCACAAGAGGGTAGCAGCTATCTAAATAATTATTCCCTCGCTATGTCGAGATCACAACTTATTTATCTCAGTTGTTTTGTCGAGATCACAAGATAATCAAAAGTACCACACATCATCCATTAATTTGTTCAGATGCACATGGGGCATGTCTCCCAGGCTGCGTGCTGCCCCCAAGACCACAGCCAATCGCATGCAAGGAACAGCGCAGCTAACTTGGCTAGTCTGGTGAGCTAGCTAGTTATCTAGGTAGTCTTGTTAGCTAGCTAGCTAGCAAGCTAGCGTGTTATCTATGCTTGTTGTTAGCTTGCATAACTGATATCTTTATAATTATAAGGAACACTTAATGTTTTGTGGATAATATTTACATTTACAGTGGGTGAGTTCCATTCCTGACAGGCTGCTCAGATTCAATAGCAGCCTCAGAAGCTGATCAATCAGACTGCAGCCTTGTAGGCTGTTTCATATTTAAGGCTCCTTGCAGACAGCCTCCAAGGCAGAATCCTGATTTATCAGCCTTTGAGGCTGCTATTGAATCTGATCAAGCTCTGAGGCTGAACTTGAATCTGATCAGCCTGTCAGCAATGGATACACATACTCTGTAAATGTAAATATTATCCATAAAACATTAAGTGTCCCTTACAATTATACACATATCAGTTATGCAAGCCAACAACCAGCATAGTTAACAAGCTAGTTAGCTATCTAGCTAACAAGACTACCTAGCTAACTAGCTAGCTAGCTGGCACTCACTCACTCACAAGACTAGCCAAGTTAGCTGTGTTGTTGCCTGGGAGTGGCATACAGGCCTGCCAGTCAGGCATCGTTTAGGGCTTAAATGCTTCATGAGGGTTTAGCTCCCCACGAGCTCTTGGCTCAAGGTAAGGGACATTTAGCTTGCTAACATTCTAACTTCTATACTGATAATAAGCTCCAAACACAAATGAAAGCATGATGTTAGCATGAAATGTACTGTCAAAGTCGCGTCAATTCAAATCTGGTATTAGGAACAAAAGAGGTCAACACGACTTCTAAGATATACTAGTTATTTTAATTAATGCAAAAACCTTCAATGGTAAATATGATGTTTCGTATATACGGGCTCTCTGAGATGCCTCGCAGGACACCCCAGAGAACTAAATCCATTGTTTCAGATTGTTGCTCAAATACTCTGACAGAGAAAGTTTCCCACTTCTCTGCTGGCCAATCAGAGTAAAGAACTGAGTGTGGTTTAAACTTACTCAGCCAATCCATTGGTTCAGGGGTTGGTCTCATCTCCTCTGCGCCATTTGTTGCACACTTCAGCCAGGCACAAGTTTATCATAACAACCTATCATAGTGAGAAGAGCCAGCTCCCTTAGACATCATTCCTACGTCCAAGGAAGGTTCACAGATCACAAAGAACCAGTATAGTCTAGCATTTGAAGACACAATTCTTATCTCATTTTACCCCCTAAAACAGCTCTTCACATCAATCACAGCCTTGCCAGGTGTCACAACCTACATTAGCCCAGTCAAGAATGCATTCTTTCTAAATTAGTCATCCCATCAATTTAGGAGAATAATAAATCCCCAATAATCCCCCTTTTCACACCTAATAAGGTGTGATTCAAAAAATAAGAAAACACAGATTGTCATTCATTATAATACAATACAAACAAAAAATCACACTTTTATTAATAGGCCATAATGATACTAAAAAATTCAAACCCTCAGTTCATCTACACCCCACTTGCAAATTGTTACCAGTCATCAAAGAACTTCAAACCATAAAACACAGGATTAATAAAACACAAAACATAAGACTATTAAAACATAAAACACAAACAGAGAAGTATATTTTGGCCCCCTTTAGACACCCTCTAGTGTCACTCCACCAAGCCTGGTAGGTCATATCCTCCATTCCTAGGTTGGAGTCCAGGATTGGGCCGTATCTCACCATCTGTTGGGAAATCACCTTCTCCATCTCCTTTCTCACCAAACCTCAGACACAGGAAATAAGACAACATCCACAACGAACAAGTATACCCATAGAAGCTATAACTTCACCCAGAATAGTTACAACAATAGTTTTCCATTTATCAAATATGTTATCAAACCAACCGTTTATGGAGCTATCAATACCAGAGTTCTCAGCCAGTTTGTTCATCAGTGTAGTTACTCCCCTGAAGCTCTTTTGTCACTGACCCGTCCGGTGCTATATTGTTTGAGGATGAAAATACAGCACATAGATCCAAACAGAACACAAACTCCGCCCCTCTCAGCCAAAAGCATATGTAAAGCTATTCTATTCTGCCATGTCATTAAGATAGTTGCCGCTGTCTGCTCATCTAATCCCTTTATTGCATCACGAGTGTGGTTTATAAATCTTTGCTGGTTATAGTAAATATAATTTATCCAATCTACGTTTTTATTAATTGTTGACCACCAAAAAATACTTGATTCAAACTCAACTGCGATCTGATTCCTAGCTTTGAATTGTTCTGGAACCCCTCGAGGTTCTCCTATCCCATCACAGGATCCTTTCATCAAAGGATCCCGGGAGGAGGTCCTACTTTCTACGTGACAACTCACCAGTCTCTGACACGTTTGATTGTTTGCGTATGTAGGTGAGTTCACAATCAGTTATCACCACACAACCATCAGATGTCAGCACGGGCCTGGTTTTAGTTCCTAAAATCCTCTGGCTGCAACAAAGAGGAGAGATTAGTCATGTTCTCTTTCAGTTGTGATATTCTCTGTGTAGGAGCAGAGCTAAGATGCCCTACTCTGTATCCTATCTTACTAGTCCTAGAAAAACAATTAGAATCCCCTGAGTCCTCAAACGTAGGCAACCTAGGTCGAAATGACCTCGTTATCGGGGGACACAGATAGTTCAAGTTACTACAAGACTCCCCCACCACACTCCCAGGCGGCCCGCATGGAGGACAAACCCGTTCCTGTGCACTTCAGACCCTCAGACAGTACCCACCTCTCTATGGGTCGCACTGCCACCTCTGGCAATTCCCTACCCTCACAACACTACACCTGTCCCCAAACTGTGCACGGAGACCTACACATCCCCCACGCTCTCGACATGAGCAACTACATAGTCCCAGGATGTACATGGTGACATACATATAGTGATGTCCTCCCCTAAAGTCCCTAATCTTCCCCTTTCCCTACATCTAGCTGTCTCCTATGCCTTCATAGACTGTGCTCAGGTATTATTTTATCAACTTGTTTTAGGTTAACTACTACTTTTGGCTGATCAGAAGGGTTTGAGTGTGTTAGGAATATGGCCCCCACAATCAGACAGCTACCTACCGTCAGGAGACCTGTGAATCCCCACCCTTGCCCCGAGAACATGTCAGACGCCAACCCATTGCTTCACCTTCTACCAAACTCACACAGGGATGATCAGACAGGGTAAGGGAATCTTCGTTAAGGAGCCAACCCCCGAGCCCTAATGGTGATCGGTTCTTTCTCCTAACTCTGTGTTTGTTCATCAGGTATAACTGGGTTTACCTTTTTGCAGTGTGTGACATGCACCCAGATGGATCTAATAGGACTTGATAGGGCCCTTCCCAACAGCCTGCTTCCAGTTTTTCTTCTTTTAGGGACTGGATCCACACCCAGTCTCCTGGTGAGATAGAGTGGGTCACCTTCTCCTTTAGTTCACCTGTGGGGCACAAAACCTCTGACATACGGGTGTGGTTAATAAACTACCTTCACACATACATGTTGAGCTCTCAATTTCTATTGTTGTTTTTTTATTTTTATTTAATCCTATCATTATTATTTAATCCTATCATTATATTTAATCCTATCATTATTATTTAATCCTATCATTATTATTTAATCCTATCACTCCCCCTTTTTGACACATGATTTGCCCATGTGTCAATATTACCACCTTTCTAAACCATCCTTATGTAATTTATCATCCTATTGCCATGCCTTTCATTTTTGTGATTATCTTTTGCTTCTTTATTGCTCCTCCCACTTCCTTTGTCTTTTATGGCAGCTAAATTCAACTTTCATCCAGTTCAGAATCAATTAGTAATCCAATCAATCAATCTCTTATCTTGTAAAAACACTTATGTTTAGTTCAAACTCTGTTCTACCCAGGCTCTCCCGGGCTTGACCTGAAGACTAATTGTTGGACATGACAAGTCTATTTTTTAGGTCACCTAAGTCTTCTGTCTAGCAACAAAGAATAAAAATCTCTATGTTCATGTTTAACCCAGTTATATCTAATAGCCCACCAAAAACTTCATCATCTTTAAATCACTACCAATGTCATATCCCTCGTTACTCTCTACCATTTGGATAACATCCCTGATGTATGTATGCCTCCTTAGAGTTCCAAATTACTTTACCATGGGCTACCATTGCCTTCCCATAGATAAGATCACTTAATTTACCCGTATGCAGTACATAATGGAGTATCCAAACTTTACAGCACTTTATCATTACCAAAAAGCTCATCATTTGTTTTTTGTTTTAACGGTTTTGGCGCTTCAAATATAGCAGTTTTCCTGGATGAGTTTAACATTCGCCCCTCCTGTGTTATAGTGTGTCCTAGGTAAATGACCTCGCTCTGCCAAAGTTGAAGTTTATTTTTGCTCACTTTGTGTCCCTGTTCTGCCAGGAAGGTTAACAATTGGATTGTATCCCTCTTACATCCCTCCTGAGTGGGATTAGCCAATAGAATATCATCTACATAAACTAACATTTGCTTCCTTCCCTAGGTTCAAACTTTCCCAAATTCTTAGTTATAGCCTGGGCTAAGATTGTAAGACTTTCCGAGTAGCCTTGAGGCATCCTAGCCTAAGTCCATTTCCTTCCCTGAAAAGTAAAGCCAAGCCACCCCTGACTATCCGGATGAACTTGGATACTAAAGAAAGCATTAGCTAAATCTATCACTGTAAAATAGGAGTTCTCTGGTTTCAATTGGTTCAGCAATGTATGTGGATCTGGTACACATGGAACTCTGGGAATAATATTTATATTAAACTAACTGTAAGTCCATGACCATCCTCCAGTCGGCGCTAGGTGCCTCCTTTCTAACAGGAAATACTGGAGAGTTGCATTGTACCTCATCTCCAGGAATTATCACCCCTCCCTTAAGTAAATGCTCAAATGTAGGTGTTATCCCTTTTATTGCTTCTGGTTTCATAGTATATTGCTTTTGGTATGGTCTATTATCGAATCGAGGAACCACTTGTACTGGAGCTACCCCCTTAATTAGTCCTACATCTGCTGTCCTTGTGACCATAATTTGAACGGAATTGCTGCTAACTCAGCCTCCTGTTCCTGAGTTAAGAAAATCTCTTTCTGTCATCCGTTAAAATTTATCTCCAAGTGGACTCTGGGCTGGGTTTTTGCTCTCCAATTCAACTTTATTCTATATCTCCCAGTGGAGTGGCCATACTGATCCCCATTTGGTGTATTCTGCTAATCAGTAATGTTTTTCCCCTGTTTTATCCATTTACCTAGTGATAACCATTCCTCTGAATGTTCTTTCACTAGGGCAACATGGGGGCTCCACCTTTCTCTGTACAGCCTCTGGCTCTGTGAACCCATTTTAACCCAATTTGAAAAAACAACAATCACAAATAGCCAGGCCTCACTCAATTTGATAGCTCACTTTTATGACCTAAATACTGCCTAACTGAGATGAGCTAATCACTTTCTCCTAGTTATAATCTAAAGATGGTAGTACACACAAAACATGATAGATATTCCCAGTCTTAACCCATCAATAATTGTTTGTATCATTCCAATTCCTCCTAACTAATCCATTAAACCACTCAAAATTCCTCGAGTATACAATGATTATTTAATTGATTACCCTAACTCTGCTACATGTGATCTCATCTCAAATGATCCATTTATCAATTATTTATTCAACCCCCTAGGAAAATCTGTCTCCCCTTATATTGTTCCTGTCTCCCCTGTAAATGTCATATTTGAGTGTTTAGCCAATACAATCACGGTTACATCAAATGTTCCCTCATTTAATGGTATTTTCTTCCTAATATAACTTCCCTAAATGAGATTAAATCCCCTGCCTTCCTCTACTATCCTTATATCATTACTGGATCAATGATAATAACTGTAATAACTATCAATAATAATTGTAATAACTATTTCACATTAAATTGTGTCTTTTTTCTGATAATGTTATAATTGTAGCCTATTCCATCACTTTAATTTAAAATATAAGTTTGTGTAACAAATCCATAACCCACCACAGGCTGGCGCTATTCCCCCATCACAACAGCCAATGTATACTTGCATCCTAACCAAAATACATTATCGTTCTAAACCATTTCAGTTCGCTATTCAATTTATTTAACTGTTCTCTCTGACTATGCCCTAATTAATAAAACAAATACTTGCTATCGTTGGTCAGCATACATTTAATGATGTTCCTACCATCTGAACTATACTGTCTCTCACCCTCCCCTTGCTCCTTCGGGGAGAGCGCATGGTAACCTTATAACATATTTTCATAGACTTTTCTAGAATACTTCTATTTAAGCTATCTAATTCAACCTTTCACATTTCTCAATCCACATAGTAATCTAGGTATATAGCCCTACTGCGAAAGCTTTGTCTACTGTCCCTACCTGTGTTCGAACCAGGGACATCGCCAGTCACTCCACACCATCTGCGATGCTCTCAAAGTAACTACTCCCAGTTCATAGAGCAAGTGACGTCACCAAATGAAAATCGCAGTAGCTTTCACCTCAGCAAAAAACTCTCTCTCTCTTACCCATTCCCTATTGAATACGTGAGTTTTTCTATTTAACCCCTAAACACGCTACAAACAGTCCATTCAACATTACCAAACCAAATACTCCATCGTACCCATTCAATCAACACATCAGCCGTGGAATTTACACTCATAAATGCAGATTGTTACTCCATGCCTTGAAATGATAAATATATTTCCACCAATAGTACCATTAATGATCTCATCTTACCCTCTGACACAAAATGAAGTTCCCTCACTGTACTACGTTAGCTCTACCATGATAATTAGTTCAATTTAACCTTCTATTTGCTTTGTACTATATTATACATTACGTCTAAAACAACATTACTTATGGTCAGTTTATTCCAATCACATTATCCAACAACGCCACAATCTTAAACTCATATGGGGCGGCAGGCAGTTTAGTGACCAATAGCGCCGCGCCAACAACCGAGAGGTCGCCGGTTCCAATCCCCGAGCCGACCAGGCAAAAAATCTGCCGATGTGCCCTCGAGCAAGGCACTCAACCCCAATTGCTCCCATAAATCGCTCTGGACAAGAGCGTCTGCCAAATTACCAAAAATGCAAATGTTAATATTCTCTACTTTCTCACCCATGACGCACGTCTGCGTTCGGTGAGCAAGTTTAGAACATTCTCTCGTCAGATACCCACATGCGTTCCCAGCCAACTGCCAGTCTTTTCTGGCTCCAAAAGCCACACTTTCGCTCTCTCCAGCCCCTCCCCTCGCAACTCTACTTTTTGAGGAGCTGTGAGGAGCTGCTTCTCGTCCCAGCGCGCCTCCAATATTCCGCCGTTACTCAAAGCACTCTAGTCTACCCACTTAAATCAAATAATTCCCACCTAACTAGTTAAAGTTGGTGCACGCCTATATCTCAACGATAAACCGAATTATTTCGGTCTAATTGTTTAACCAGTATTTTGCACGGTCAAACATCAAACGTTAAATCAAATAATGAACCAAATAGCCCAAACCAAGCACCTAAAACCAGTATTCTGCTATGTCAAACATCAAACATCAAATCAAATACTAAACCGAATTGCTTCGACACAACTATTCAAAAGCAGTATTATGCTATTTCAAACACCAAATGTTATATTTCAAATATATCAGTTCAAACGTTTTAGTGTCACGCCCTGGCTCTGGGGACTCTAGTATGTTGAGCCAGGGTGTGAGTGTTCATTTGTTTATGTTCTAGTTTGTATTTCTATGTTGGCCTGAGTGACTCCCAATCAGAGGCAACGAGTGTCAGCTGGTTGTCTCTGATTGGGAGCCATATTCAAACTGTCTATCTTTCCCTTTGTGTTTGTGGTTTCTTGTTCTTATTTGGTTTGTTGATGTAACCAGAGACATCACGTTTTCGTCTGTTGTTTTGATCGTGTGATCATACTCTATTAAATATAAATATGTTCACCTTCGACGCTGCGCATTGGTCCTCCTCCTTAGACGAGCGTGACAGAAGAAACCACCAGAACTGGACCAAGCAGCCTAGTGAGGAGCAGAGTGGGTGGACTTGGCAACAGTGGAGGAAGAGCTTCGACTGGGTCAAGCCAAATGAGGAGCTGAATGGCGGAGATTGGAAGCAGAAGAGCGAGAGTTGGGCGAGAATTATCGAGGCCTGGCCCACGGGGAAGAGAGACTCCCAGAAAATTTTTAGGGGGGGGCTCACGACGTCGGACCAGCAGGAGGCCGCGATAGAGCGGCCCAGCGGGTTACCAGAGGAGGCCGCCAGGTTACGGGGGCCACTGGTGGAAGAGGGGATGGAGGATGTAGAGGCACGGCGAGAGGTACTGGCGTGTGTTGCCAGTCCGGTCCGGCCTGTTCCTGATCCCCACGTAGGGCCAGTGGTGTGTGTTCCCAGTACGGTCCGGCCTGTTCCTGCCACTCGCACCAAGTCTACGGTGCGCATCGCCAGCTCGGCCCGGCCCATTCCTGCTCCCCGCACCAAGTCTGTGGTGCGTTTCGTCAGCCCAGTCCGGCCCATTCCTGCTCCCCGCACCAAGTCAGTGGTGCGTTTCGTCAGCCCTGTCCGGCCCGTTCCTGCTCCCCGCACCAAGTCAGTGGTGCGCGTCGTCAGCCCGGCACGGCCCGTTCCTGCTCCCCGCACCAAGTCAGTGGTGCGCTTCGTCAGCCCGGTCCGGCCCGCTCCTGCTCCCCGCACCAAGTCAGTGGTGCGTTTCGTCAGCCCGGCTCGGCCCGCTCCTGCTCCCCACACCAAGCCAGTGGTGTGCGTCGTCAGTCCGGCACGGCCCGTGCCTGTTCCACCGGTGGCGGGTCCGGCACCGGTCAGGTGCTGCGTCACGCCGGAGCTAGAGCAATCCGCTCCACCTGTGTTCAGTTCAGCTCTGGTCAGCAGGGCCAGACCGGACCAGCGGTACTTTGGGGGGTTAGAGAAGGAGTGGGGGTCATGTCCGGAGCCGGATCCGCCGCCGAGGCGGAGTGCCCACCCGGTCCCTCCCCTGTTGTATTTGGTTGGCGCGGTCGGAGTCCGCGCCTTTAGGGGGGGGTACTGTCACGCCCTGGCTCTGGGGACTCTAGTATGTTGAGCCAGGGTGTGAGTGTTCATTTGTTTATGTTCTAGTTTGTATTTCTATGTTGGCCTGAGTGACTCCCAATCAGAGGCAACGAGTGTCAGCTGGTTGTCTCTGATTGGGAGCCATATTTAAACTGTCTATCTTTCCCTTTGTGTTTGTGGTTTCTTGTTCTTATTTGGTTTGTTGATGTAACCAGAGACATCTCGTCTGTTGTTTTGATCGTGTGATCATACTCTATTAAATATAAATATGTTCACCTTCGACGCTGCGCATTGGTCCTCCTCCTTAGACGAGCGTGACATTTAGTTCAGTCACACTCATTCATCACTTTTAATTTCATGTTTTCGATTGTCACTGACGGGTTATATGGTTTGAGTAACCACAAATCCAACATTTATTCCCAAATTATACCGTTTGAACAGCCACAGACGTCTTTTGATTCCCAATTTGTTTTCTATCAAGGTATACAGGTTTATCATTCACACTTTCATGCATACGACAACACTCGCACTGTCTAACTTTTTATAGTACCTCCTATGGGTGTCTTTTGTTAACGTTTGCACAATTTAAACCTTATTTCCTATTTTTAATTCTCATTATTTACTGTTTTAAAATATTCTTTGTATTCACAGCCAAAAATGGTACACAGTTAAGCGTAGTATACAGTTATCACACAGCAAAAATAGTACACAGTTATCGCCTTCACTCACAATACACAGTCATAATCCTATCATACAGTCAAATATGTCACACAGTCATCAATGACACCCATGTCACACAGTCATAAATGACACCCATGTCACACAGTCATAAATGACACACTTATATTCCACACACAATCTATTTGGGCACACAGCCTCTTCTACTATCTTTAAAAAATACTCAGCTGAACCTAGCCATATCCTCAAAGTTATGGACCTTGCCAGTCGCTAGTATTTATCTAACATTTCCCGAACCTAGCCGTATCTCAGTTACGGACCTTGCCGGTGTAATTCCTCGAAACTTAGTCGTACTGTCGTAGTTACGAACCTTGCCGATAGCAATTACTTAAACCAATTATTCCCTATATCTTCCGAACCTTAGCCGTATTGTCGCAATTACGAACCTTGCCGGTAGATGTCAGTATTGTCTCCTGAACCTAGCCGTATCTTAACGGACCTTGCCGGTAGAACCAACACTCTCTGGTACCATGGTTTTAAACATCACATTTAGCAAAGGTTTGCATGTCACAATATTGTGCTTATCTACTCATAATAGTTTCATAATTTAGTTCACTTACATCAGACAGTTGTTTCACAAAATTAATTTGGATAAAGCCAATGTGCAGATCTTTGGTTATTTAACAATAGGTATCTGCTTACCTTTTTAGAAGCCCGGGCAGTTTGTGAAACATACGGTTCTGTCACGATCGTCGGTAAGAGAGGAGGACCAAGGCGCAGCGTTGCAGGCAAACATACTCTTTATTTAGCGATACACGACCAAAACGATAACGTGACAGTTCACGGTCTAACACAAACCAACTAGAAACAAGATCCCACAACTAATGTGGGAAAACAGCCTCTATAAGTATGGCTCCCAATCAGAGACAACCATCAACAGCTGACACTCGTTGCCTCTGATTGGGAACCACTCTGGCCAACACAGAAATACAATACATAGAATCCCGACATAGAAACACAACACATAGATCTACACACCCTGGCTCAACATAACAGTGTCCCCAGAGCCAGGGCGTGACAGTACCCCCCCCTAAAGGCGCGGACTCCGACCGCGTCAACCAAATACCACAGGGGAGGGACCGGGTGGGCACTCCGCCTAGGCGGCGGATCCGGCTCCGGGCCTGATCCCCGCTCCCTCTCCAACCCCCCAAAGTACCCCTGGTCCGGTCTGACCCCGCTGGCCGGAGCTGGACTGCACACTGGTGGAGCGGATTGCTCTAGCTCCGGCGTGAAGCATCTGACCGGTGCCGGACCAGGCACCGGTGGAACAGGCACGGGACGTGCCGGACTGATGACGCACACCACTGGCTTGGTGTGGGGAACAGGCACGGGCCGTGCCGGACTGACGACGCACACCACTGGCTTGGTGTGGGGAGCAGGAAAGGGCCGGACCGGGCTGGCGACGCGCACCATTGGCTTGGTGCGGGGAGCAGGAAAGGGCCGGACCGGGCTGGCAACGCGCACCATTGACCTGGTGCGGGGAGCAGGAACAGGACGGGCCGGGCTGGCGACGCGCACCATTGGCCTGGTGCGGGGAGCAGGAGCAGGACGGGCCGGGCTGACGACGCGCACCATTTGCCTGGTGCGGGGAGCAGGAACAGGCCGGGCCGGGCTGGCGACGCACACCATAGGCTCGGTGCGGGGAGCAGGAACAGGCCGGGCCGGGCTGACGACACGCACCACAGGCTCGATGCGAGGAACAGGAACAGGCCGGACCGTACTGGGGACACACACCACTGGCCCTATGCAGGGATCAGGAACGGGCCGGACCGGACTGGTAACACACCCCAGTACCTCTCGCCGTGCCTCCACACTTTCCCTCTCCTCTGTGACCAGTGGCCCCCTTAACCTGGCGGCCTCCTCTGCACACCCGCTGGACCGCTCCATCGCGGCCTCCTGCTGCCCCGTCGTCCACGGCGTGAGCCCCCCCCCTAAAACATTTCTGGGGGTCTCTCCTCCCCGTGGGCCAGGCCTCTATAGTTCTCGCCCAACTCTCGCTCTTCTGCTTCCAACTCCAGCCATTCTGCTCTTCATTTGGCTTGACCCAGTCGAGACTCTTCCTCCACTGTTCCCAAGTCCACCCTCTCTGCTCTTCACTAGGCTTGACCCAGTCGAGGTTGCCACGGAGATCTGCTAGCGATTCCCCTGGCGATGGCTCCTGGACACGCTGCTTGGTCCAGTTTTGGTGGGATCTTCTGTCACGATCGTCGGTAAGAGAGGAGGACCAAGGCGCAGCGTTGCAGGCAAACATACTCTTTATTTAGCGATACACGACCAAAACGATAACGTGACAGTTCACGGTCTAACACAAACCAACTAGAAACAAGATCCCACAACTAATGTGGGAAAACAGCCTCTATAAGTATGGCTCCCAATCAGAGACAACCATCAACAGCTGACACTCGTTGCCTCTGATTGGGAACCACTCTGGCCAACACAGAAATACAATACATAGAATCCCGACATAGAAACACAACACATAGATCTACACACCCTGGCTCAACATAACAGTGTCCCCAGAGCCAGGGCGTGACAGGTTCGATGAAAGAGGTGACCAAATGTGCCGGACATTACCCAGCAAAGTCCCTTCTACCAGATCACGTCGGGGTCACCAATTGTCAAAGTCGCGTCAATTCAAATCTGGTATTAGGAACAAAAGAGGTCAACACGACTTCTAAGATATACTAGTTATTTTAATTAATGCAAAAACCTTCAATGGTAAATATGATGTTTCGTATATACAGGCTCTCTGAGATGCCTCGCAGGACACCCCAGAGAACTAAATCCATTGTTTCAGATTGTTGCTCAAATACTCTGACAGAGAAAGTTTCCCACTTCTCTGCTGGCCAATCAGAGTAAAGAACTGAGTGTGGTTTAAACTTACTCAGCCAATCCATTGGTTCAGGGGTTGGTCTCATCTCCTCGGCGCCATTTGTTGCACACTTCAGCCAGGCACAAGTTTATCATAACAACCTATCATAGTGAGAAGAGCCAGCTCCCTTAGACATCATTCCTACGTCCAAGGAAGGTTCACAGATCACAAAGAACCAGTATAGTCTAGCATTTGAAGACACAATTCTTATCTCATTTTACCCCCTAAAACAGCTCTTCACATCAATCACAGCCTTGCCAGGTGTCACAACCTACATTAGCCCAGTCAAGAATGCATTCTTTCTAAGTTAGTCATCCCATCAATTTAGGAGAATAATAAATCCCCAATAGTACCATCCCTTAGTGTAGCAATCAATAGAAACGTATGAGCTGATCCAGCTGCCTCAGCCATACTGGCAATCTATCATCAATACGTCCACTCCTATTTATAGAATTTCTTGTGATCTTGACAAAACAACTTTTGCTGTGTCGTGATCATGAGAAAATTATTGTGATCTCGACAAAACAACTTTTGTTATGTAGTGATCATGAGATAAATAAGTTGTGATCTCGACATAACGAGGGAATTATTTTTGTATTCATATGTCCTCTACTGAACTCAACTAAACTTTTCCCTCTGTTTATTGTTGTCTTTACTCCCCTGATGGTGCTCAGTTTTACCTGCAGTTATAGGCTACTGTATTTACTCATACCGATTTATTGTTGTGACGTCTCCTATTTTGATTATGTTACAGGAGCAGATTCCCCATGCAATACACAGTGTCTTGATCCTAGTGGAGAAGGAGAGCTGCCATCGCCCAGAGAAATGTCCTAGACTACAGGTCAGATCTGAATCAAGGGATTCCTCTAATGATTTCCATCAGGCTTATCATTTCATAAACACTTGCATTCATTCTGGGTGGCTTGCTCTCTGATGTCACTGACTGTGCCATTATCTATCTATAAATAGATTTCTGTGGTGACCTCACTGAAGGGGTTGCACAAGCTGGTGGAGGGGAGCCAGCTGACCTCAGGCCTAGAGGGCACCCTTCCCTACAACCACATTGACTGGCTGCAGCTCCATCAGGTAGGACAGTCAGAGCAGAAAAGCGACTGCAGATGAGGTTCTGTTTGTTCCTAGCAGAACTCGTCTAGGCGTAAGCGCACACGACTGTGATCTCGAACTCCCTTGGAGACCTTCCCTTGAAAAATGATCAGTTGACCAATCACGACAAAGGGGCTGATAGGTTATACATTTGACTAAAGTAGACTTCGGCTACCAAACTTCAACTTGCCTTTAGAAAATACATTCTGTGTGTGAACAAAAAAAATAAAAAACCTGCCGAACACCAAAACGAACAAAAATGGCACAACATTTTGACTGGATAGTATGCGACAGCCTTTTAACAGACTCTACAGAACTCTTGTTTGTTGTTCTGCTTTGATGTCTGATGATCAGAACATTTATCTTTCAGAAACTTCATCCCTTTATGTCAGATCTCCAGGAGGCCTCAGGTTTGCTACTAACGGCCATCAGGAAACTAGAGGGAGGCTGTAAGATTGACACAGTGCAGGTATTGGATTTAACCTTGACGACACTGTATTATTGAAAACATGTTGGAATGGACTAGGGGTTCTTATTATCCTCAATACCTTCTCTCCCTGTGTGGCAGGATGTACAGAGGTGTATTCTAGAACAGAGAACTCTGATGAAGGATGTTCTGGAGGACAGCCGATTGGTCGCTTTGCAAAGGGAGGGTGGAGCCATGCTGGCCAGGCTGAGAAAGGAGAGTGACCTCAGATACTCTCACTGTGAGAATTACAGGTATACTACCGGTCACTGTTTAGTATGAGTGGGATAATTGTGAGTCTTCTTCAAAATATGCTTATCAATGTAATATTCCCTTGACCTCTGACCGCTCTGTGCAGTGATGCGGTGGATTCTGTGACCTGCATGTACAACCATGTAGAGGAGCAGGCCCATATGCTGGTGCAAAGATCCAACATGTCCCTGGAGCACCTTGAATACCTGCTCCAACTCAGAGAAATGGAGGGCCACTTCACTAAGGTACATTCTGAGGCTCCTCATACAGTATACATAGTTTATATCTATTATGTAAATACATAGGATATTTAGTAACCACCCTCCCTTCTGTAGATCAGGGAATGGTTTGATACAGAAGGGGAACGGCGGTTGTTGGAGGCAGAATCGGTGGAGGACTCCAGAGAAAGTGTGGAGCAGACTCTCCATAGTTTCAGTGCATGCCTCACTGAAGCCAATGTAAGTCAGTCTATCTCCACTTACCCAATGACGCAAAGTGGTGACACTGTTTCATGCAGAAATGGAAGTGCCCATGAAAGTCCATGTTTCAATTTAATCTGATGTTTACTGTTACTGTCCATTAGGAGCAGAAGCACAAGGCAATGGCCCTGGTGACAGAGGCAGAGAAGATCCAGGGCCCATTCCCTGAGACTGAGGTGTTCAGGACCATGGTCTGCACCTTCAAATCTGGCCTGGCTGACTTCCTCTCCCGGGCAGAGAGGTGCTGTAATGAGCTGGAGATTATGGTCACTGTGTGCAACTTCTGTGAACAGGTTGGTGTCTATACTGAATAATGGATCGGTTGTTGTTCCACGTTGTTTAGTTAACATTTTACCTACAACATGTTATAAAATTCATACTGATGGTGACATGTTGTAGGGATATAGGGGAAAATGATGAAGCTTGAATTACTGTCAACTCTGTGTCTCTTTCAAGGTTTTTGAATAGGCTGAGGCTGCGGATCCGACTTTTCTGGACCTTTCTTCCCGACAGCTACAGGTCCCATAGCTTCTGCCCACGTGCGGGATTCTCTACTTTCTCTGCTCTACTCCTAGAGAACCTCCCATTTCTCACTGTTAATCGTGAATGATAATTCTAGTTTTACGGCCATGCAGCATCTACATATCAACCATTTGATCTCAATCAGTTTCATGGGGATATGCATTTAGATCTTCTTGAGTTATAGGCTACAGTTTCGAAGTAGCCTACACTGTTGTTTTGAATTATGTTCAATGAGCGAGGCATAGCCTACCTGTATTTAGTTTCAATCAAAGCACATATTTTGCCTGGTGCCGCGCGTTGTTGAGTTTTGGCCACATGAAAGAAAAATGTGACCATTTGATCTCAATCATCCTAAAATCTCATAAGAAGTGTTTTTTGTCTTACAGTAGCAACGTTATGCTATTATATTTGGTTTTGTTATGTAGAATACTGTAATGACCCGGGCTGGGTCATGAAGGAAAAAGAGACGGACACCAGGTGTGATGGGCAGAACACAGGTTTATTCCTAAACTGGGCTATTGTTCAGGCCACTGCCCACGCCGCTAAATTCTGAATGTACACAAATACACAATGTAAAGTTAAGTGGCAGACTCATAGGAGCAGATCAGGATCCCGAATAGAAAGAGAGAGAGAGATGAGACAGTAGCCCCTATTTATGCATATAAAACCCAGCGGGATTACCCGTCATACCCCCCCAACCTGGCATATTTAACCCATGCTAGCACCCATGAGAACAATAACACACCCACGAACACAGAACACAATACCGGGTCGTTACAATACTATCATTATGTGATCTTGCAGACATTGATTCAGCTTTGATCAAACTTTATTAAAAGTATACTTCGGGATTTTGCCCCTTATCTACTTCCCCAGAATCAGATGAACTCGTGGATACCATTTTTATGTCTCTGCGTGCAGTTTGAAGGAAGTTCAAACTTCCTAACTAGTGTTAGCGCAATGACTGGAAGTCTATGGGTATCTGCTAGCATGCAGTCATTGCGCTAATGCTAGTTAGCATTGGCTCACGAAACTACCTCCAACTTCCTTCATACTGGACACAGAGACAAATAAATGGTATCCACAAGTTCATCTGACTCTGGGGAAGTAGATAAATGGGTTCATTGCCAAACTCACAAAGGTTCCCTTTAAACAAGCACCATTCACCAGAGTAGCCTGTGCGTTAAGTAGAGCATCTCACACATGCGCAGACGCTTCGGGACCTTTAGCTGTCGGGAAGAAAGGTCCGGAAAAGTCGGCTCTGCAGCCACTCTATTTTGAATAAGTATTTTTCCTTTCTTCCAGGCTACTGAGCTGGCCAAAGACTGCAGACAATACCTGGACCAGGTTGTCAAGCGCCCAGAGATGGATGATGTCTCTACACTCCAGATGTACCAGGAGAGCTTTGTCCATTTCTCCCCAGAGCTCTTCCAGGAGGTGAAGGCCCAGGCGTGTGCTTTGAGGGGCTCCAGGGGCATGCGGGTGTGGAACGTAGCCTGGCTAAAGTGTCAGGAGGTCAGGCAGCAGCTGGAGGAGAGACTGCAGGATGTGGAGAGGGCCTTGCGGAACACAGGCCCCTGGCATGAACAACTTAGAGCTGGTGAGGATGAGGCCTCGGTTCAGACAGTGACTCATCATGATGGAGCTCTGTTACTGCCCAGACCTGGTCCACCACTCTGGTACAATCCCCCATCAGGCTCTATGGTGGGTAGGTATCATGGGGCCTTGGAGAGCAGGAACAACTCTGTGACCTGCTGTAATATCAACTTCAAGCCTGAGAATAACAGACCTTGTAAATGGTCAAAGATCACCACCATGCCGGCCTCTCCCCATATCAGATACATTAGGAGAGCGGAGAGGGAGCCCAGCGGGAGAGAGGCCTGCCGAGGGAGGAGCAGAGAGGCCGCCACCCTTGCCGACTCGCACACTTTGGGCTGTGAGTGGTTCCCGTGGCAACGCGGGGGTCTGGGCCGGTCCATGAGCGAGGAGTCGTGTGCGACCGCCGCGTCCAGTCAGTCTGAGACTCGCGTCCATACACCTTCCTGCTCCCACAAGCAACCCTCCTGTCGGATCCTGCAGGCCGCTCAGAAGTTCCAGATCTCACGGCATGGCAGCTTCTGCTCAGAGGAATCCTGTAGTGTCCAAGAGGGGGCAGAGTGGGCCTCTTCAAGGAATACTAGCCCAGCAGTGAGGAGGTGTGAGGGAACAACATCGTTGGCAAGTCCAGAGGAGAAGGCTGGCCATGTTTTGTGAGTTACTAATGGAGCAAGACCTTCACCTTAGATTGACTCAATGTGTTTTCACTTTTGCTTCATCTACTCTTTCTGTCTCTAAGCTTGCACTATCTTGACAAAGGTACATTTCAATTATTGATTTTCAGTTATTTCCAGAGGACTGAACATGAGAGTTTGTGTTTGGCTGTGTTGTTGATATAACTTTATATGTCTGTAGGAAGCTGCAGCGGATCATGGTGGAGCTACTGTTAACAGAGAGGGAGTATGTGCGCTCCCTGGGTTACATCCTAACTCACTACCTCCCCCTGCTGGAGAGGCCTGATGTGCCCCAGGACTTGCGGGGCAAACGTGGAGTCATCTTTGGGAACCTGGAGAAGCTGTATGACTTCCACTGCCATTTCTTCCTCAGAGAGCTGGATGCCTGTCAGACAGAGCCCTTACAAGTGGCTCGCTGCTTCCTGAGACACGTGTGTTTCAGTTTGCCTGCTCATGTCTCTTAATTCACATTTTCTACATGTTAAGTTTGAGTCCTATAACTATGTTGATTAGCTGAATTTGCTACTGAAGTTGAATACATTTAATATTCCTGTTGTGACTGTAAACTCTTCCCCATATATGCAGAGAGACAGTTTAGGCCTCTATGCTCTCTACAGCAAGAACAAGCCTCAATCAGATGCCTTAATCCTTCACCATCGCCATGACATCTTCAAGGTGAGGCACTCCCGTCAATGTTCAATGTCAAAGATCAATGCTCAATTCCTATCAAAGCTCTCTCCATCCCTACTGCGACCAATCCTCTGTCTCCTCTCCTCCCATCCCAGAGGAAGCAGCAGGAGCTGGGGGACCACATGGACCTGTCCTCCTACCTGCTGAGACCCATCCAGAGGATCAGTAAGTACAGCCTGCTGCTGCAAGACATGCTGGGGATGTGTGGGCCTCAGAGAGACAGGGAAGAACTCCAGGCTGCAGCCGACGTGGTCCGCTTCCAGATGCGTCATGGCAATGACCTCCTCACCATGGACGCCATCCAGGACTGTGACGTAAGTTTACCGTCCAAATCATCTCAATCTCCAAATAATGTATCACTTATGAACAGCTGTCCAAATGGGGGGTAGATGTGGGAGTATAAGTGGGAAATGATCACCCATTATTGTATGTACAGTATCAAGCATTTTCAGGAATACATTATTCTCCACTCCTCCCTCCGCCACCAGGTGAATCTGAAGGAACAGGGCCAGCTGATTCGCCAGGATGAGTTCACCGTGTTCTTCAGAAAGAAGAAATGCTTCCGTCGTATTTTCCTCTTCCAGGATCTCATCCTCTTCAGCAAGACCAAGAAGACCAATGTGGGCAATGATGTGTACATCTACAAACATTCTTTCAAGGTGTGTATACAGTATTATTTAAAAAAAACAGACCCAATTTACAGAATGCATTTTGAGTACTGTAATTATTGTTCAACAAAAATAATGCTATCTTACCAGCCTTTATGTTTGCTAAACAAAGACCAAATCATCCAGCCCTTATGTTGAAATTGTCAGCTTCCTGCCTCCTGTTTGTCTCCGGGCCTCTAGAGGTCATCTGTGTTCCCCTCTGCCTTAGTTCTTCCTCGTGTGTGTCAGCTTCCTGCCTCCTGTTTGTCTCCGGGCCTCTAGAGGTCATCTGTGTTCCCCTCTGCCTTAGTTCTTCCTCTTGTGTCCTAATTAGCTTGATCCAGGTCACCTGTGCCTTGTTTCCCCTTGTGTATTTTAGCTGTGTGTTTTCCCCTTGTGTCTCACTTGGTTATTGAGTCCTGGCTATGTGTCTCCTGCTTTGTCCCACCGTGTTTGTCCAAGTAAGCTGTTCTAAGTTGTCTTTAGTTTGGTTTTCTCCCCTCGTGGAGCTATTTTGTTTTGCCTCCTGTTTTGTTTGCATTAAATCTACTTGCCTGGAGTATTGCCTTGGGTGTTTCATTTGGGTCCAACTACACCTCCTCTGTGGCTAAGGGGTAGTACCCCCAGCTCTCCACATCTGTGACCGGAGTTCAAGCCCTGCTTGTGACAGAATAACCAAGTGATCCATGGACCCAGAAACACTCAGTTCCCAGGACCTGTTGGCGGTGATCACTCGACATGAGGCTTTTTTCCAGCGCCATGAAGCCGTTCTCAGCCGACAAGAAGAGCTGATGGCTAGTCATTCTCAACTCCTGGCCGAAGTGATGAGTTCCCTCCGCCATCTCTTTGAACACCTCCCTGGTCCTCTCCCTTCCCCCAGGTCACCCCCCAGTGACGACAGGCCTTCTCGGGTGGCGGAGCCCCGACTACCACCTCCCAAGCCCTTTTCTGGGGATCCAAGCTCTTGCCAGGGTTTCCTCACCCAATGCTCCCTCACCTTCGAGCTCCAACCCTCAAGTTTTCCCACAGACCGTTCCAAGATTGCCTACATCATTACCCTTCTTTCAGACAAGGCGCTCGCCTGGGCCTCTGCGATGTGGCAGTCCCAGGAGGCCTGTTGTGACTCCCACGCTGCATTTGTAGAAGAGTTCAAGCGGGTGTTCGATCATCCTGTCAGTGGGCGGGAGGCTTCCAAGCGCCTACTGTCTCTCCGTCAGGGCCCCCGAAGCACGGCAGATTTTGCCATTGATTTCCGGACCATAGCAGCAAGGAGCGGATGGAATGATGAAGCGCTGAGGGTCTGCTTTCAGGGAGGGTTATCTGAGCCCCTTCAAGATGAGTTAGCCACCCGAGAACCAGCTGGAGATCTCGAGTCCCTCATAGCCTTGGCCATCCGCCTGGACAATCGTCTAAGAGAGCGGAGAACGGCTCGCCGCCAGGTGTCTCAGTCCCAAGTTCCTCTGAGCAGCTCTGTTTCTCCTGTTTGGACTCCGTCATTCAGAGCTTCCCCGGCTCCTGAACTGCTCCAGGATTCCCCGGAGTGCATGCAGTTAGGCCGTTCCAGGCTTTCTCCCAATGAAAGGGAACGTCGCATGAGGGAGCGTCGGTGCCTCTACTGCGGGGTTGCCGGCCACTTCCGCTCCACTTGCCCCGAGCTTTCGGGAAACGCCAGTCCCCGCCCAGCTACAGGAGGGCTGTGATGGGGAGAATTAGAGCTCCTCCGACTAACGCTGTCCTGGCTATTCCAGCCACTCTGTCCTGGGAGGGCCACCAGCATCGGGTCCAGGCTATGATCGATTCCGGTGCCGCAGGTGATTTCCTGGATGTAACCTTGGCTAAGGAACTTAAGATCCCTACCCAACTACTTCCTCAACCCCAGGCAGTTACAGCCTTAGATGGCAGACCTCTGGAACCAGGAAAGGTTACAGAGGCGACTCAGTCCCTGCGACTTACCATCTCTCAACACCAACAGGAGGAGACCTTCTATCTCATTGACTCTCCCGAGTATCCTATTATCCTGGGTCACCCTTGGCTATGCAGACATAATCCCCAGATCGACTGGCCTACTGGCACCATTCTAAGCTGGGGTCCCACTTGCCAACTCACCTGCATGCTTCAGAGTCCCTCAGCCCCTAGTACCCAGTTTCAAGAGTCTGTTGACGTCTCCCGAGTCCCCAGTGTTTACCATCGGTTCAAGGCAGTGTTCAGCAAGGCCCGGGCTACTTCCTTACCGCCTCATCGCACGTATGACTGTGCCATTGATCTACTCCCTGGGTGCTGCCCTCCTAGAGGTCGGATCTTTTCCTTGTCCTCCCCCGAGCACGCAGCTATGGACACCTACATTAAGGAGTCCTTGGCAGCCGGCCTCATCTATGCCTCTACTTCCCCGGCTGGGGCGGGCTTCTTTTTTGTTGAAAAGAAGGACGGGGGTCTTAGGCCTTGTATTGATTACCGGGGACTCAACAAGATCACGGTTCGGAATCGATATCCCCTTCCTCTCATGGCCACTGCTTTTGAGCTGCTTCAAGGGGCTTCCATTTTCACTAAACTGGATCTCCGCAATGCTTACCATCTCGTGCGGATCCGGCAAGGAGACGAATGGAAGACGGCGTTCAACACGCCCACGGGGCACTATGAATATCGGGTGATGCCGTTCGGGCTCACCAATGCCCCCGCAGTATTCCAAGCCCTGATTAATGATGTTCTCCGGGATATGCTTAATCTGTTCGTCTTCGTGTACCTGGACGATATCCTCATCTTCTCGAGGTCACTGAAGGAGCATGAGGGGCATGTTAGCAGGGTTCTCCAGAGGCTCCTTGACAATCACCTCTACGTTAAACCTGAGAAGTGTGAATTCCATGTTTCTCAGACTCAGTTTCTCGGGTTTATTGTCACTCCCGGGCACCTAGAGATGGATCCCAAGAAGGTCGAAGCGGTCCACGGCTGGCCCACACCTGCCACGGTCAAGGAGGTTCAACGGTTCATTGGCTTTTCTAACTTCTATCGGAAGTTCATCAAGAATTTCAGCTCGGTGGTAGCCCCCTTGACGACGCTTACCAAGGGAGGAGGGACCAAGATTCACTGGGGTCCGGAAGCAGCAGGGGCCTTCGAGGATCTCAAGCGCCGCTTCACTTCTGCTCCGATTCTGGTGACCCCTGACCCAGAAAGACCTTTCGTGGTGGAGGTGGACGCCTCAGAGGTGGGGGTGGGAGCCGTCCTGTCACAGAGGGGTGAGGATGGGAGATTACACCCTTGTGCCTTCATGTCTCGCCGCCTGTCTGAGGCCGAGCGCAACTACCACGTGGGGGATCTAGAGTTGCTTGCGGTAAAACTGGCCTTGGAAGAGTGGCGCCATTGGCTTGAGGGGGCTCAGCACCCTTTCCAGGTTCTCACAGACCACAAGAACCTGGAATATCTCCAACAGGCTAAGCGGATGAACCCTCGGCAAGCACGATGGTCCCTTTTCTTTAATCGATTCCAGTTCCTCCTGTCTTACCGACCTGGCACCAAGAACGTCAAGCCGGATGCCCTGTCTCGAGCCTATTCTCCCGAGGTACAAGAGAAGCCCTTGGCATCGATTATTCCGAGGTCTAGGATCGTCGCACCTCTTCAGTGGGAACTAGAAAGAGGGGTACGAGAAGCCCTTGTCCGTGAGCCCGATCCAGGCGGTGGTCCTGCCGGTCGCCTGTACGTTCCTCTCTCTGTTCGGGCCCGCGTCTTGCAGTGGGGTCATGAGTCGCCCTTGACATGCCATCCAGGCAGTGCTCGCACACTGGAATTCCTCCGACGGCGGTTTTGGTGGCCGTCCATCAAGAAGGACGTGCAGGTCTATGTTGAGGCCTGCCCTGTGTGCAACCAGGGAAAGTCGACACGCCAGCGACCCCAGGGACTGCTCCATCCCTTACCTATTCCTCGAAGGCCATGGTCACACCTTTCTCTGGACTTTGTTACGGGACTTCCTCCATCCCAGGGCAACACCGTCATCCTAGTGGTCGTTGACCGGTTCTCTAAGGCTGCCCGGTTTATTCCCCTGCCCAAGCTGCCCTCGGCTAAGGAGACTGCTGAGCTCCTCATGAACCATGTCTTCCGGATATTTGGCATTCCCCTGGACGTGGTCTCTGACCGAGGTCCCCAATTCTCGTCCCGGTTTTGGGGGGCCTTCTGCAGGCTTATTGGGGCCACAGCCAGCCTATCGTCGGGGTTCCATCCAGAGTCTAATGGCCAAACGGAACGGATTAATCAGGATCTGGAGACCACCCTGCGGTGTATGGCGGCCAGTAATCCCACGTCTTGGGCCACCTATATCATTTGGGCTGAATATGCCCACAACACCCTCCAGTCCTCAGCCACCGGATTGTCCCCCTTCGAATGCCAGTTCGGTTACAACCCTCCATTATTTCCAGAGGAAGAGGCGCAAGTTGGTGTTCCCTCGGCCCAGCGCTTTGTCCAACGCTGTAGGCGGACCTGGAAGAAGGCCAGGCGTACCCTCCTTCGGACCTCCCAGAGATACCAAAGTCAGGCTAATCGACACCGCCGGACGGCCCCTAGTTTCCGAGCTGGTCAGAGAGTTTGGTTGGCCACTAAGAACCTGCCCCTCCGGGTCGAATCCAAGAAGCTTTCCCAGAGATACATCGGCCCTTTCCGCATAGCTAGAAAAGTTAACCCTGTTTCGTATCGTTTGGTTCTCCCTCGCTCCCTTAGAGTTAACCCCACTTTCCATGTTTCACTCCTTAAACCTGTCTTGTCTTCTCCCTTTGCCCCCCCACGCAGACCCCCGCCACCTCCCAGGATCATTGACGGCCAGCCAGCCTACACAGTCCGCCGGATACTGGACTCCCGGAGGGTCCAGAACTCTCTGCAGTATCTGGTGGACTGGGAGGGCTACGGGCCAGAGGAGCGCTCCTGGGTTCCAGCCAGGGACATCCTGGACCCAGGTTTGATCCGAGATTTTCGCACCCTGGGGCCAGGGTGTTCTGGAAGGAACGTCAGGAGTCGTTCCTAGAGGAGGGGGTCCTGTCAGCTTCCTGCCTCCTGTTTGTCTCCGGGCCTCTAGAGGTCATCTGTGTTCCCCTCTGCCTTAGTTCTTCCTCGTGTGTGTCAGCTTCCTGCCTCCTGTTTGTCTCCGGGCCTCTAGAGGTCATCTGTGTTCCCCTCTGCCTTAGTTCTTCCTCGTGTGTCCTAATTAGCTTGATCCAGGTCACCTGTGCCTTGTTTCCCCTTGTGTATTTTAGCTGTGTGTTTTCCCCTTGTGTCTCACTTGGTTATTGAGTCCTGGCTATGTGTCTCCTGCTTTGTCCCACCGTGTTTGTCCAAGTAAGCTGTTCTAAGTTGTCTTTAGTTTGGTTTTCTCCCCTCGTGGAGCTATTTTGTTTTGCCTCCTGTTTTGTTTGCATTAAATCTACTTGCCTGGAGTATTGCCTTGGGTGTTTCATTTGGGTCCAACTACACCTCCTCTGTGGCTAAGGGGTAGTACCCCCAGCTCTCCACATCTGTGACCGGAGTTCAAGCCCTGCTTGTGACAGAAATTGGAAACAGCAAGCATTCTTTATTTAGTCTTTCTTTCTTTAGTCTTTCTTTCACTTCTGTTTCTGTCTAGACATCTGATATCGGGATGACCCATAACTCTGGAGAGAGTGGTTTCTGTTTTGAGATCTGGTTCCGGAGGAGGAAGTTCCAGGACACGTACACTCTGAAGGCTGACAGGGCGGAGGTGAAAAGGGCCTGGGCCAGAGACCTGGAGCAGATCCTCTGGGAACAAGCTGCCAACAGCAGAGGTGAATCCTAGTTTTGGGGGGGGAACTCAGTCCAGCTTTCAACTTAATCTTGAAAGTTGTAATAATAGAATGCACAAGGTGCAATTTCGAAAATGGGTAGTGCATCATCACTTTTCCTCTTGTCATGTCGGTCATTGCATACCTTAGAGAGCTATTTATAAATGTCCAGATCAACTAGCCCATGTCAGCTAATGTTCTTTAGCTAGGTTTCTTAGCCCATACATTTTCTTGTAATGTTTGAGTCACTCAAATATCATATGAATAAACATTAGACATGGCAAAATGTATAGAATTGCAAGAAAATGTGCTTTCAAACTACACAATTTGCTCTGCACACCATGACAAAATGTGTAGAATTGCAGGAAATAAGCTTTAAACCTGCACATTTTTCTCTCTGCCAACAAGAGGGGTGTGAACAGTTTGTGTCATGAACAGTGCTTGTGTCCATAGAAATAGACATGGTGCTCATAGGGGGGCGCCACGTTGGGGATGTTCCCCAATGCTGGAAGGGGAGCCTGAGCGAAAAAGTTTGGGAACCCCCGTGGAGGTGCAATTGTGAACAAATGCCATATCAGACGTTAAATACATCCAATTTATGTTTTGGTTCAGTATGTTTGAGCATGAAGACAGGTGTTGTGTTTCGTGTGTTGTAGAGCTGCGGATACAGGAGAGAGTGTTCATGGGCATGGGGAGGAAACCTTTCATGGACATACAGCCTAGCGAGGCAGCCATCTGTGACAGGGCTGTCAATTGGGACAGGGCAGACGTCGGTGACAGGGCTGTCAATTGGGACAGGGCAGACGTCGGTGACAGGGTCGTCAACTGTGTTCTGCTAGGAAGAGGTAACAAGTCCACAGCCAAGACCCAAGTCCCATACCCATGAACTGACAACACAAATGTGTAATGTACTCACTGACTGAATTGTCTCTTTGCTTTGTCAGCTCCTGTGCCGTCTTTTCCACAAACAGATCTTGAATATCTCCGGCCCAACTCCATTGGTTCAGGCAGTAGTGCCTCCTGCAGCCACTCATCTTTTTCCTCTGGACAAGGTTCTTTACCTCCTGTTGGTTACCCTGGTAACCAGACACAAGGTGGGGAAACCGATCACATTGTCTATTCCTCCCCGGAGACTGTGACGGTGACTGAAGATGACCTCAATAACCATCATAATCACCAGAAACAAAACCTTAATCTTCTCAGTGAGTTTTCTTGTTCTTGCATTAGGGCCCTGTGTTTTGGCTAATCATGTCCATTACCTGGATTTTAACCTTTGTTTTAAGTATTTTCCAGAAATGAGAATTAGACCAACAAATTAAAGCAATTGTCTGAGGATGGTGCTGGACCACCTGACATAAAAAGAAAAGGGGACAGTATGATGAAAAAGCTTTAAATAAAGGTTAAAATCCAGGTCATGTGACATGATTAACCAAAACACAGGGCCCTATGCATGGTGCAAGACTACAGACTAACACAATCAGACATACAGAACATGACTCTTGATATGTGTAAGCATGTGACTAAACGTGGGTGATGCCATATCTACTTACCTTTCTGTTGATTCCAGTGGACAGCACGGAGTCGTCAGGTGAGAGTGGCAGTGTGTTCAGCAGCTTGGAGCGCAGCTGCCTCTCTGCCATTGGTGGAGAGGTGGAGGACTTGTCATCTGTCACGTCCCAGAGTTCCCAGTCCTGTGTCACCCAGAGAACAGCAGCACCCAATCTCAGGAAGAACAGCTCACCTGCCACCATCAGGAAGAAGCCCTCCATTGCTCCCAAACCACCAGCGCTGGCTGCTCTTCAGAGCCTCCAAAAGGTGTGGTGAAATGATGTGATCAAGCCAGTAATTGGACCTAATAGTAAACCTTCATAATAATTATACTGCACATTTTCAAATTGATAATTTTAGTTACATTTTGAATATTTAATCTCTATAAAGATCAAAGAAAACTGACAGCCAATACCTTCCTCACAGGGCAAAGAAATGGTTGCTATAGGAAAATCAACAGAAGTTTAACCTGTGCATTCAACGGGTGAGTTGGGACCAAATACAGTACTTTTTATTACCATACAAGGTGCATACATGTGCAGTGTAGTTGTTTAACATATTATGGAATTGATTTCCTTCTAGATGGTTCATCCAGTCAGATTGATGGTGCAGCCTACCGAGAACATCCTGTGGATCTTTGAGCATTGATGATGGAGAGCAGTCAGGCTGACAGTCCTGGCAAGAAGAATATTTCAATTAAAAACTCTGATAACAGACTGAATGGACCACTAGTTCACAAGCACTGAAGAGAAAGTGACTTTTTGTCTTTAAAGAACTACGGTGGTCTGTGGTCAGATTTTAAAGGGTTTATGGTGTCCATTTATCTGATAATACTACTTAAGCAAACACTTCTTGATCTACTACTGCTTTAACTGAATGGCTATTGTTTTGCTGTCATTGGTTCATAGAACATACTTTTTTCTTTATAATATGAGTTGTATTTCAGCTGTAAAAAGGGATTTCTTTGGAATTTACAAATCATTCTCATCATGTCATGTTGACTCTCTTGATGACCCCATATCCCCATGAAATGTCAAATATGGGTGAATATTTTTTTTTTACACACATTTAACACTGTTTATAATGTACCGGTAGACATGTCAAACTCAAACAACTGACTATAGAAACACTTGTCCCCATTCGTTTTCTCTGCAGGCTCAGGGCAACTTGTCAGTGGCACTCTGACATGATTTCCTGCCCAGATTTGTAGATAAATTAGGGATCAACTTGATATCCAGGTGGGATAGCAGAGGAGCAGCAAGTTACTTAATACGTTTTTTTCCATTTGGGTAGAAAGCTTTGTACTCTATTGCCGTGAAAAATCTCTGGAAAGGGAGAAAACCACTCAATTTGAATAATTTAAGGGGTCCATCTGGCATTCTCAACTCATTAGAAACCAGTGTCTTATGATTATTCTCCAGTTTAGTTGTTCTAATAGTTAACATATTCTCATTACAAACAATGTACATTGTTGAGTTCTTTCTTTTCTGTGAAAAATGAATTAGCAATTTTGCTTAGGGCTAGGTTCTATAAGATCTGCGGTAGACGACATCCGTATAGCAGTTTTGACGATGTCGGAGATGGAACTGCGTTAGAGCTCTCAAATCCAGAAGCGGCTCCTTGCATTACCTTATCGTAGACACTGCCATCGGATGCAACGAAACCACACCTGGCTTTATATCAGACAAATCCCATACCCCCTACATTTTTTTGGGTCTCCACCTACTGTTGAGAGTTAGAATAGTAGAGTACTACACAAGGTGCAATTTTGAAATTTGGTTGTACATCAGCAGATTATCTCTTGTTATGTCAGTCACTGAGTCACTCAATTAACCCATGTCCACTATTTCTTTTTAGATTCGTAAAGTAGTCATGGTTGAATTACCGACCGGGGGGGGCCCACTGATTTTGTTCGTCACTCTCACTCAGATATCATATATGCAAATATTTCTCTCCACCAAATGGCAAAATGTGTAGAGGTGGGCCGCTAAAATGTCATGCTCGCATGGTGGGGGGGAGCCCCCTCGTGATGAGTTCAGATTTTTGTGGCCCCCACCCCCATCAAAGTTGGCCATCCCTGTTCTAGGCTACTGTCTACATGTCCAATAGGCTATAAATCCCCCCATCCAAATGAACATGACAACATGCATTAGCCTGTCATCATCTCTGTCATCGATAGAGCAACACTTTCTATCGCCATTTTGAACACACGAGCAGCCGCTCTCCGATTTGTCAACTCACACTGCAGTTACGGCCAACGCGGGTTAACCCTTGATCTGATTGAATCGCAGCCTATCTTTTTAACATGTCAATATGGTGAGACTTTCTTTGAAACCACTGTTATCAATGTTAGTTTTGTTCATTGTCCACACTTTTTTGGTTTTATTTTTCCAACTGTGTTTTTTATATAATACCCAACGTATATAATTCTCACTGAAAAGCTATTTATTATAGGATCAGTGCCATTTTTGTAGAGAATGTAGGACTTTTCCTGTATTTCTCCAGCAGGTGGTTTGAACATCAGCGCACACTGATGTTGTGCAATCAGAAGAAATGGGAACAACCTCCTTCACTGGAATGTGAATCCTGACACTTCAGAGGTCATAGGCCATGACTCAACCTTGTGACCTGACTGACCGAGCATAACCCTTTTGGTCAGCACATAGCCATCAGTTGAACATCAGATAACATTGTTGCGTAGGCCAACCTGTTGAACTGTACCTTCCTCTACCAGAGCTCCCCTCCGCTGTCCTGAACAGTTTGTGTCACACGTGTTACCTACAATATCAGTACACAGAACATGAGTAAACAAATTAGGCGTTGAGATATTATTGATTTAAATTTGGGTAGTCATTTAATTATAACCGCTGTGTTTATTAATATATGTTACATAAAACAATAAAAGGTAATGAAAAAAACAAGTACATTTTTTTTCTGAAGATTTTTAAAGCTGTTGTAAAGTATTTGCAGACCTGTATGCAGGTGTGAAGTTTGCATGTGAGTCTTTGTTACATATAGTAAGTGGTATAGCTTTACCATAGGCTGAATTTACAAATGTACATTTCACAATGACATCTTTATGTGATGCAAGCTATTTGAATCATGTTGAGGAAGGAACTAACGTGACTAAAAAGAGCTTCAAGGGGGACGTGGCCTGACAGACAACATGGTCATATTACACATGCTACGAATATCCCTGGAGTAACATTGAAGCCAGGACATCATAAAGCACGCTCCCTAACTGCAAGACCAGTAACACCGGGCATTATCTAAAGTATTGGATCAACGTAAAAGAGCAACGCTTCTTTAGTGTACAGACTTACAGTAGATCAAAATGTACTATGGTTCTTCAAAAAATGTTCTGGTGTTTTACTGATGGAAACACTCCAAGGTTGACAGGTTGGTTGATAGGTTGTTAAACAATTGAAATTACATATTTTGCAATTAAATACCACCAGCAGAAAAATACGCTTGACATTTTGGAATTTATTGCTGATGAAAATGTGTCACTTGTTAAATCCATTTCAAATCAGTGTAGATGAAGTGGAGGAGACAGTTTAAAGAAGGATTTTTAAGCCTTGAGACAATTGAGACATGGATTGTGTATGTGTGCTATTCAGAGGGTGAATGGGCAAGACAAAAGATTTAAGTGCCTACGAACAGGGTATGGTAGTAGGTGCCAGGCGCACCAGTTTGAGTGTGTCAAGAACTGCAACGCTGCTTGGTTTTTCATGCTCAACAGTTTCCTGTGTGTATCAAGAATGTCCACCCAAAGGACATCCAGACAATTTGACAACTGTGGAAAGCATTGGAATCAACATGGTCCAGCATCCCTATGGAACACTTTCCATGCCCCAACAAATTGAGGTTGTTCTGAGGGCAAAAGGGGGGGTGCAACTCAATATTTGAAGGTGTTCCTAATGTTTTGTACACTCAGTGTACATTATTACTTAAGAAAAGGGTCTTCATAAGATTGAAATGTGTTTTTATTTGGCTTCTTTCGCAGCCTTGGATATAGAACAATGCGATTTTGAGAGTAAAATCAACATTACTACTCACCACACCGAACATAATGGGTTTGACTGGCTGATGGTGAGAAGAGGCTAGCCATTCACTATCACTTTGCACCTAAAATCTGGGAGTCAGTTCCAAGCAGGCGTCAGCACCTTCAGGTTCATAGCAGAGACAGGTACAGTACTGTGGACACAATATAAAGACCTCATTAGTCGGGGAATCCATGCTTAAACATTCAGTATTTAATCAGCAAGACTGTAGATATATATATGAGTTTACAGTTATGTATTTTTATGTGTCTCATGCACACTGTCCGCTGATATGTCCTGAACACATCTGTCCTGTGTATCTTTCTACAGGGCTGTTGCCTAGAGAGGAGTCAAGCCCCAAGGCTACCTTCAGCCTGACTGACTGTGCATCAAAGACAGGCTGGAGTGCATCCGCTACTAGTCCCTCTGGTAATGTAATCTCAGTGTCTGTGTCCTCTCCTGATGTCCCCATTGGACTGTACTTCTTGACTTTGGACCAGGGCCAGAAAGTCAAACTGTGGGAGTTTGTACTGCTGTTCAACCCATGGTGTGCCAGTAAATCACAGTATATTCAATCCCTGGTGTGCCAGTAAATTATAGTATTTTGTTATCCCTGGTGGGCCAGTAAATCACATTCTTTTGTTATCCCTGGTGTGCCAGTAAATCACAATATTTTTCTTCCCTGGTGTGCCAGTAAATTACAGTATTTTGTTATCCGGTGTGCCAGTAAATCACATTATTTTCCACCCCTGGTGTGCCAGTAAATCACATTATTTTCCACCCCTGGTGTGCCAGTAAATTACAGTATTTTGTTATCCGGTGTGCCAGTAAATCACATTATTTTCCACCCCTGGTGTGCCAGTAAATCACATTATTTTCCACCCCTGGTGTGCCAGTAAATCACATTATTTTCCACCCCTGGTGTGCCAGTAAATCACAGTATTTTCCACCCCTGGTGTGCCAGTAAATCACATTATTTTCCACCCCTGGTGTGCCAGTAAATCACATTATTTTCCACCCCTGGTGTGCCAGTAAATCACAGTATTTTCCACCCCTGGTGTGCCAGTAAATCACATTATTTTTCACCCCTGGTGTGCCAGTAAATCACATTATTTTCCACCCCTGGTGTGCCAGTAAATCACATTATTTTCCACCCTTGGTGTGCCAGTAAATCACATTATTTTCCACCCCTGGTGTGCCAGTAAATCACAGTATTTTCCACCCCTGGTGTGCCAGTAAATCACATTATTTTCCACCCCTGGTGTGCCAGTAAATCACATTATTTTCCACCCCTGGTGTGCCAGTAAATCACATTATTTTCCACCCCTGGTGTGCCAGTAAATCACATTATTTTCCACCCCTGGTGTGCCAGTAAATCACATTATTTTCCACCCCTGGTGTGCCAGTAAATCACATTATTTTCCACCCCTGGTGTGCCAGTAAATCACATTATTTTCCACCCCTGGTGTGCCAGTAAAAGTGTTTACTTTGCACCATCTGTCGCCATCATTAGACCAGGGAGCTGTGTAATGGATATGATCTGTAATCCAGTTGTCTATTTTTCTTGGCTACAGAGGATGCCGTTTACATGGAGGAAGAGAGAGACAGGCAGGAGTATGTGCTATCCCAGGCTGGTCTCATCTACAAAGGCACAACAAAACAAATCAAAGCCTCCCGTGGATGTTTTCCCAGGTACACATAACAGGAGGTTGGTGGCACGTTAATGTAATTGGGGAGGACGGGCTCGTGGCAATGGCTGGAGCGGAATCATTGGGATGGTATCAAATACATGGTTCCATGTGTTTGATGCCATTCAATTTGCTCCGTTCCAGCCATTATTATGAGCCGTCCTCCCCTCATAAGCCTCCTGTGGTACACATAGTGCTTCCACAGAAGATCTTTATGTGATAGATACAATAAATGTCGCACACATCATTGGAATCAGAATTACGTACAGTAGAACACAAGCCATAACAATCTTCCTATCATCCATGTGTCCTGGTTCTCCCTCTGCAGTTTGAGCCTGGGATGCTGGAGGTATCTGAAACTCCTGGATAAGAATCCTAAATACATGTCAGATGCTGATGCAGACTGTTCAGGAAGGAGCAACTCAGTTTATGTGGGTCAGTACCATGGTCTAAGGCACTGCAGTGCAGTGCTAGCTGTGCCACTAGAGATCCTGGTTTGAATCCAGGCTCTGTTGTAGCCGGCCGTGACCGGGAGACCCATGGGGCGGCGCACAATTGGCCCAGCGTCGTCCAGGGTAGGGGAGGGAATGGCCGGCAGGGATGTAGCTCAGTTGGTAGAGCATGGTGTTTGCAACGCCAGGGTTGTGGGTTTGATTCCCACAGGGGGACAGTATTATAAAAATAATGTATGCACTCACTAACTGTAAGTCGCTCTGGATAAGAGCGTCTGCTAAATGACTAAAATGTAAATGTAAAATGTAATTGTGCTGCTAACAGCTTAGCTTCCTCCACTGTCTGACTGCCCCATACCCAGATGAATCTAGTAATGAATAATGTAGCTGTTGAGAAAGTAGAGGAGACTAAACTTCTTGGTGTTACCTTAGATTGTAAACCATCATGGTCAAGGCATATTGATTCTATTGTTGTAAAGATGGGGGAAGTCTGTCTGTGATAAAGAGCATTTTTAACAACACATTCAACCAAACAAGTCCTGCAGGCTGTGGTTTTATCACATCTTGACTATTGCCTGGTTATAGGGCCAGGAGCTGCAAAAATGGACCTAGGAAAGCTCCAGCTGGCCCAGAACAGAGCCTTCACTGTACACAGAGGGCTAAAGTCAACAGCATGCATGTCAGTCTTTCCTGGCTCAAAGTAGTGGAGAGATTGACTGCATCACCGCTTGTAAGAAACATAAATGTGATGAAAATTCCTAATTGTTTGTATAATCAACTTACATACATCTCTGACACACATACTTACCCCACCAGACATGCCACCAGGGGTCTCTTCAGTCCCCAAATACAGAACGCACTCAAGGCAACTCACAGTATTATATGGAGCGATGGTCACATGGAACTCACTTCCAACTCGGGTCACTCAGGGAAGCAGCAAAGTTAGCTTAAAAAAACAAGTGAGGCAACACCACACGGCACAACGCCTCTGACCTTGTACAACCTAAAAAGTTGTATGTACAGTATATGCTGTATATGAATATGTTGTATGTATATGCAGTACAGGACCTTTTAGTTGTATTGTTCTTATTTTACATTTGTGTGTCTGTTCTTGTCTATTAGTGTTATGTATTTTGTCATGTTTGATGTTTTTTGTGGACCCCAGGAAGAGTAGCTGCTGCTTCTGCAACAGCTAATGGGGACCCTAATAAAATACCAAATACTGGACTCGAACAAGTGATCCACTGCTTCGCAACACACCTGACCGCCCTATTTGACAATGCTCCAACGGGTTGAAACACCCAAAAGGAACCGATTGGATGGCTCCATCTGCAACATTTTAAGCTAGCTGTGGAGTGAGCTTACGGCACGTTCTTAACTCCGTTACAACTGCATAACCACTGTCTATCAATGTAAGAAAGTAATGTTTTTTATTCTTTTGTCAGAGCAACAGTAAGGATGACAAAGGTGTGCTAGTGGGGAACTGGTCATGTGAATTTGATGATGGAGTGCGGCCCTCTCACTGGCCGGTCAGTGTTTCCATATTACACAATGGGCTGATAACCGCTGCCAAAAGGTTCGCTATGGCCAGTCTTGGGTGTTTGATGCAGCATCAGACAGGCACAGGTAAAAGCTTGGTCTAAAAACCTCAAACTTCTAAAATTATTCCATTGTTTATGGGATTTTTCTGAAGTTGAATTAAGGATAATGTATGCTATGTATTCTTACTGAAACTGCAACTAGAATACATAGTTTTCTGTTTATGAGAGAAGTTTCACTTAGCAACAAAGAGGCAATGGATTATTTATAGTGCATGACTTCAATGCAAACTGACTGTCAGGACTGTAATCTGCAACTACTTGTAAAATCTTCATTGCCTTTATGGGTCAAGTGATATGAAGGTGTTGATGTGTGATTTAGTGGCTTCGGAAAGTATTCACACCCCTTGACCTTTTCCACATTTTGTTGTGTTACAGTCTGAATTTAAAATGGATTCAATTGAGATTTTGTGTCATAAAAAATGAAAGCTGAAATGTCTTGAGTCAATAAGTATTCGACCCCTTTGTTATGGCAAGCCTAAATAAGTTCAGGAGTAAAAATGTGCTTAACAAGTCACAATAAGTTGCATGGACTCACTCTGTGTGCAATGATAGTGTTTAACATGATTTTTGAATGACTACCTAATCTCTGTACACCACACACAATTATGTGTAAGGGCCCTCATAATTTCAAACACAGATTCAACCACAAAGACCATTGAGGTTTTCCAATGCCTCGCAAGGAAGGAATACTATTGGAAGATTGGTAAAAATAAATAAAAAAGCAGACATTGAATATCCCTTTGAGCATGGTGAAGTTATTAATTACACTTTGGATGGTGTATCAATACAGTCACTACAAAGATAATAATAATATGCCATTTAGCAGACGCTTTTATCCAAAGCGACTAACAGTCATGTGTGCATACATTTTTACGTATGGGTGGTCCCGGGGATCGAACCCACTACCCTGGCGTTACAAGCACCATGCTATACCAATTGAGCTACAGAGAACCACAGGTGTCCTTCCTAACTCAGTTGCTGGAAATGAAGGAAACCGCTCAGGGATTTCACTATGAGGCCAATGGTGACTTTAAAACAGTTAAAGTGAGGGAAAAAATATTTGATCCCCTGCTGATTTTGTACGTTTGCCCACTGAAAAAGACATGATCAGTCTATAATTTTAATGGTAGGTTTATTTGAACAGTGAGAGACAAAATAACAACAAAAATATCCAGAAAAACGCATGTCAAAAATGTTATGAATTGATTTGCATTTTAATGAGGGAAATAAGTATTTGACCCCTCTGCAAAACATGACTTAGTACTTGGTGGCAAAACCCTTGTTGGCAATCACAGAGGTCAGACGTTTCTTGTAGTTGGCCACCAGGTTTGCACACATCTCAGGAGGGATTTTGTTCCACTCCTCTTTGCAGATCTTCTCCAAGTCATTAAGGTTGCCGTTTGGCAACTCGAACCTTCAGCTCCCTCCACAGATTTTCTATGGGATTAAAGTCTGGAGACTGGCTAGGCCACTCCAGGACCTTAATATGCTTCTTATTGAGCCACTCCTTTGTTGCCTTGGCCGTGTGTTTTGGGTCATTGTCATGCTGGAATACCCATCCACGACCCATTTTCAATGCCCTGGCTGAGGGAAGGAGGTTCTCACCCAAGATTTGACGGTACATGGCCCCGTCCATTGTCCCTTTGCTGCAGTGAAGTTGTCCTGTCCCCTTAGCAGAAAAACACCCCCAAAGCATAATGTTTCCACCTCCATGTTTGACGGTGGGGATGATGTTCTTGGGGTCATAGGCAGCATTCCTCCTCCTCCAAACACGGCGAGTTGAGTTGATGCCAAAGAGCTCGATTTTGGTCTCATCTGACCACAACACTTTCACCCAGTTCTCCTTTGAATCATTCAGATGTTCATTGGCAAACTTCAGACAGCCCTGTATATGTGCTTTCTTGAGCAGGGGGACCTTGCGGGCGCTGCAGGATTTCAGTCCTTCACTGCGTAGTGTATTACCAATTGTTTTCTTGGTGACTATGGTCCCAGCTGCCTTGATCTCATTGACAAGATCCTACCGTGTAGTTCTGGGCTGATTCCTCACCGTTCTCATGATCATTGCAACTCCACGAGGTGAGATCTTGCATGGAGCACCAGGCCGAGGGGATTGACAGGTCTTTTGTGTTTCTTCCATTTGCGAATAATCGCACCAACTGTTGTCACCTTCTCACCAAGCTGCTTGGCGATGGTCTTGTAGCCCATTCCAGCCTTGTGTAGGTCTACAATCTTGTCCCTGACATCCTTGGAGAGCTCTTTGGTCTTGGCCATGGTGGAGCGTTTGGAATCTGATTGATTGAGTGCTTCTGTGGACAGGTGTCTTTTATACAGGTAACAAGCTGAGATTAGGAGCACTCCCTTTAAGAGTACCACTCTTCATATTTTCAAGCATTGTGGTGGCTGCATAATGTTATGGGTATGCTTGTCATCGGTAAGGACTAGGAATAGAGCTAAGCACAGGCAAAATCCTAGAGGAAAACCTGGTTCAGTCTGCTTTCCAACAGACACTGGGAGATGAATTCACCTTTCAGGGGGACAATAACCTAAAATACAAGGCCAAATATACACTGGAGTTGCTTACCAAGATGACATTGAATGTTCCAGAGTGGCCTTGTTACAGTTTTGACTTAAATCGGCTTGAAAATCTATGGCAATACTTGAAAATGGCTGTCTAGCAATAATCAACAACCAATTTGACAGAGCTTTAAGACATTTGAAAAGAATAATGGGCAAATATTGTACAATCCAGGTGTGCAAAGCGCTTAGAGACTTACCCATAAAGACTCACAGCTGTAATCGTTGCCAAAGGTGATTGTAACATGTATTGACTCAGGGGTGTGAATTAGATTTCTGTATTTCATTAAACAAATTTGCAAACATTTCTAAAAACATGTTTTTACTTCATCATTATGGGTTATTGTATGAGATTTTTTTATTCAGGCTGCAACAACAAAATATGGAATAAGTCAAGGGGTATGAATACTTTCTGAAGGCACTGTATATACACACCATTGCTTGCATCCCATTGCCTCAGCCAGCAATCCAACCCAGTCTTTCAGATCAATGTTTTTGAATTTTGTCCAATTAGGTTACAAGGTTAAAGTGGGAGGTGGGATCAGGTCAGCACAGTATTGTCCAATGACGTTGTGGGGTCAGCCCAACATGCACACCACAGTTTAAAATTATCTTTGTGCACACACTACAGATGCTCGAGAAGTTAACAATGACATTATGTACACGTTATACACAATTTTTTTTTTTTGATATTGGAGGCAGCTTATGGTAGAGAAATAAACATTCAATTATCTGACTATATTTCTGGTGGACATTCCATTGTCATCATGCCAATTGCACACTCCCTCAAAACTTGAGACATCTGTGGCGTTGTGACAAAACTGCACATTTTAGTGTGGCCTTTTATTGCCTTCAGCACAAGGTGCACCTGGGTAATGATCATGCTGTTTAATCAGCTTCTTGATATGCCAAACCTGTCAGGTGGATGGATTATCTTGGCAAATGAGAAATGCTCACTAACAGGGATGTAAACAAATGTGTGCACAAATTTGAGAGAAATAAAATTTTTGTGCATATGGAACATTTCTGGGATAATTTATTTCAGCTCAGGAAACATGGGACCAACACTTTACATGTTGCGTTTATATTTTTGTTCAGTATACATATTTTGTGAATGCTGTGAAAGTCCATTGTCTTCATGGATGAGTGACGCCACCTGTCGGAAGACGCTGGTGAAAGTCGATATATTCTAAACGTTCACCCGAAAAAATTAACAGGTCCAGTGTATCAATGTCACATTAGTCAGAGTATAAACCAGTCAGCACAGCTCTTTTCCAAATGGTTCCATTTTATTTGTATCCATGGAATTATTTTATTAGTGAAAAACTACTGCTGTAGTAAAGCATTGGCAGAGAGAAATACATGCCATACAGGTCTACTATCTCTAGTAAAGCAACATTTCCGGGGGGCAGATGTCCCATTTCTATTCTGTAACATTGGGAAATCTCCCAGGGTCGTACCCATAATCCAAACTAGTGACAGAATGACCCATGTCACGTTCTGCTACTCGTCAAAAAAGTCAGAATAATGCTGAATAAGTGGTGGCCGGGCCCAGTCCTAAAAAGCCTGTTATTTTGACATTTGTACCAAGTGATACAATCGTCTGTGACAAAGGATGACATCAGCAGAGCTCAGCAAAGACACAATTTTACTGTGTTTAAGTGTTTCTTAGTAACCAAGTCAGTGAGTGTCTCAATCTGCCCCAAGTTTGCTCTAATAACTTCTATCAGCCACTTGTCTGAGGGCTAAACTATTTCACACTACTACATGGATGTAATGTTATTGACTGATGATTGGCCACTCAGTGCTATGTATGACAATGCTTGATGACAGACCTGAAGGTAAGGATATTGTTGTGTGTTGAGCTGGAATTATGGAGGATGGTAAATAATGACAACCAAAATGCAACCTATGTGGAAAAACAGGCCCCCTCCCGACATACACCCTAACAAAAATCACCTGAAATTTCATCAACATTAAAAAGCAACCAACTTAAAGCCATTAAAATAAATGTGATGCGTCTCTTCAAAGTTGTCACAACGATCTAGTGCAGGAGTGTCAAACTCATTCCATGGAGGGCCTAGTGTCTGCAGGTTTTAGTTTTTTCCTAAGACACAGAAACCAGGTGAGGGGAGTTCTTTACTAATTAGTGACCTTATTTCATCAATCAAGTACAAGGGAGGAGAGAAATCCCAGACACTCGGCCCTCTATGGAATGAGTTGGACACATGATCTAGTGTGTGTGCGAGCCACCATCTCACCATATGAGCACAAAAATGGGGATTGGCTAATGACCAACTTCTCTCTTCAACACAGAATCAGTTAGCTGGTGTTTGACTGGCGTTCAGAATAAAAACAAAAAGGAGATTTGTCCAAGCTGGTGGAACGGAATCTTCAACGACCATTGTCTCTCCCACCGGGAATGTCCCCAAGCTTCCACTGTCCCTCTCAGTCTCTCCCTAGGGTTCAGTAGCTAGTGAGCGGGTTCGACAGGGAGTGTGTGCCCTGGCGAGAGGCAGGGTGTGACAGGGAGCAGGAAGCTCAGTCGGTGGAGAACAGGTCTCCAGCAGAGGGTAGAGGGGCCAGGCCTCCCGTCACATTGGGCAGCAGAGAGAGGTCAGGCAGGCTCTGGATGTGAGACTTGAGCTCCTTGCGCACCTGGGTGACCCGTGCCAGCTTCTGTTTGTACTCCTGCAATACAAAGAACAGTACTCATGTCAGACGGTACAGTTTGGATGGGTTCACTTTCTACTTCTTTTAAACAATCCAAGTAACTCACAAAGCTGCTGTAATTCGATCATGGGAAAATATATTTTTTTCCCACATTATAATTGCTTGTTTGTAACAGACAAGCAAAACAATGATTTAGATGGTTTAGACTTGCTTCTAGTTTCTTCTCCCTCTCGGTGAGGGCTTCCTTCTGGCTACCGATGTACTCTGTCAGCATGCGCGCCAGCTGCCTCCTGTCCTCCAGCTCAGCAGCCAGACGTCCGTTATACTCAGCCAGCAGTAGACAGGCCTCGTCCACCGTCTTAGACAGTTTATCAGCTGCCTCCTTATCTATAGGGACAGGGTGAGTCCAGTCAAATAAGGTGGTATTTTGCCTTAAGCATAATATTGAAACAATTGAATACAAACAACGTTAAGTTTGAAAAAACACAATCCCTTGTAGTAGACTAGACTAGGCCTACAATACACATCGAGGTGGGAGAAAGGTGGGGTCAAGTTCCCTTGTGCTTCAGGTACCATGAAGGCTTCCTTACCAGTGATCTTCTCTAGCAGGGACACATCCTGCACCTCCTGTGGCAGAGAGGCAATCTTCTGGCGCACAGCAGCATCACCCGAGGCAGCATTCTCCAGGTCCTGCAGGGCTTTGACCAGCTCCTCCGTCTGAGGGGAGAGGGAGGGAAGGAGAGAAGGGTGTGTGAAAGCTCTGGGCAACAATCTCCAATTTTCAAGCTGGATAATTTTTCTAAACAACAATTCACAAATCAAGAGTCCATGGGACATCCTTTGTATCACTGACACCTAGTGGAGAGTTGGGAGATAATTTCAGCTGGTGTGAAAAGCTGTCACAAATTGCAGTGTAATAGACAAAGTACTGGTGAATGAGCTAAAGACTTATGGAGTTGTGTTGGTTCAGCCTACCAGCTGTGGCCCTGAGATGTCTGAATCCTGTGGGGACATGTTGCCCCTGTAGTCATCGTCTTCCTCTTCCTCCGGCTCTTGGATCATCTTCTGATAGGTCCGTTTAGGGGCCTTCTTCTCCTCTGCAAAAGATACCACAGATTTAGAAAGAAAACACCACTTTTTACAAAAACAACCAATTGGAAGTGTATGTTTCTTGGGAATTCTGACATCCAAAAAGCCTACATAGGAAACAAGCCATCACCAGTAACACATTTAGTAAAGCTGAACTGCTGCATCCGTGAAGACCTAGGGGACTCTGACTGTACCTGTGGGTTGGTGTTGGGGGCTGTTTGAGTCTTCGATGGCAAGCTTCAGCTGCTGGATGAACTCTGCCTTGTAGAGGCTGCGCTCCTGCCAGATAGTGAGCAGCCTGTCCATAGGCCTTCTGCAGCCATCATCTGCCTCTCTGAGGGAGGGAGAGAAAGAGACAGAGATTCATCATGAAATTCAACTCTTCCTAGCCAAGCAACTCAATAACTTATTTGATCCTCTTTGTTCTTGTTTTGTTATGCTGCTGTAGCAGACAGTAGCAGTGTAATCCATTTACCAATGTTTTGTTATGCTGCTGTAGCAGACAGTAGCAGTGTAATCCATTTACCAATGTTTTGTTATGCTGCTGTAGCAGACAGTAGCAGTGTAATCCATTTACCAATGTTTTGTTATGCTGCTGTAGCAGACAGTAGCAGTGTAATCCATTTACCAATGTTTTGTTATGCTGCTGTAGCAGACAGTAGCAGTGTAATCCATTTACCAATGTTTTGTTATGCTGCTGTAGCAGACAGTAGCAGTGTAATCCATTTACCAATGTTTTGTTATGCTGCTGTAGCAGACAGTAGCAGTGTAATCCATTTACCAATGTTTTGTTATGCTGCTGTAGCAGACAGTAGCAGTGTAATCCATTTACCAATGTTTTGTTATGCTGCTGTAGCAGACAGTAGCAGTGTAATCCATTTACCAATGTTTTGTTATGCTGCTGTAGCAGACAGTAGCAGTGTAATCCATTTACCAATGTTTTGTTATGCTGCTGTAGCAGACAGTAGCAGTGTAATCCATTTACCAATGTTTTGTTATGCTGCTGTAGCAGACAGTAGCAGTGTAATCCATTTACCAATGTTTTGTTATGCTGCTGTAGCAGACAGTAGCAGTGTAATCCATTTACCAATGTTTTGTTATGCTGCTGTAGCAGACAGTAGCAGTGTAATCCATTTACCAATGTTTTGTTATGCTGCTGTAGCAGACAGTAGCAGTGTAATCCATTTACCAATGTTTTGTTATGCTGCTGTAGCAGACAGTAGCAGTGTAATCCATTTACCAATGTTTTGTTATGCTGCTGTAGCAGACAGTAGCAGTGTAATCCATTTACCAATGTTTTGTTATGCTGCTGTAGCAGACAGTAGCAGTGTAATCCATTTACCAATGTTTTGTTATGCTGCTGTAGCAGACAGTAGCAGTGTAATCCATTTACCAATGTTTTGTTATGCTGCTGTAGCAGACAGTAGCAGTGTAATCCATTTACCAATGTTTTGTTATGCTGCTGTAGCAGACAGTAGCAGTGTAATCCATTTACCAATGTTTTGTTATGCTGCTGTAGCAGACAGTAGCAGTGTAATCCATTTACCAATGTTTTGTTATGCTGCTGTAGCAGACAGTAGCAGTGTAATCCATTTACCAATGTTTTGTTATGCTGCTGTAGCAGACAGTAGCAGTGTAATCCATTTACCAATGTTTTGTTATGCTGCTGTAGCAGACAGTAGCAGTGTAATCCATTTACCAATGTTTTGAAGCACGTTCATGTCTAACCAGGGCCTAAAATTAACACCTGCCACATGCAGGTAGATTTTGGCATTGGCGGGTAAGATGTCTTTTTCACTAGCCACGTTGGCAGGTAGTCAGGGCTCCACAGTGCGAGCATTTCACTCGCATTTGTGAATAAAAAATAGTCAAGTGTGTTCACATTTATAGTAAAATAAATGCTGCAGTAGCTGTTTTCAAAGTATTTCTGCTGTTTTGTTTCACAGCTGGTAAAATTATCGCACAAAGTCAAAGAACTACAAATCCTATAGCCTATTCCACCTCACGCTGCAACACTGCCTGGCTGGGGGCTGTGCGCAAGTGAAGAGCCGAGTCAAAGATTCATTTTTAGAAGCGCTGCGCACAGGCATAAAAGTTGGTCTAATTTACTTTAAACGAAAGTCTACTGAAGTGAGACTTTGTCCTTCTTGGCTATTTACATTGTTTTGTTCAGAAGCTAGGTTGTTTTTCATTGTTTGAGTTTGAACTGCTAGGGAAGAGAAGACAACGTGGCTACTAGTCAGACTCAATATCACAGGCAAAAACATGACTGGAGTCGCATTACCACGGTAACATCCCGCCTTTAAAGGGGCAGGTGAAATGTTTTGTCTCATCTGTAATATTTTAGTTAAAAGACTTAAAAATAAACAATATACCACATTACTTCTTACTAGTAATACATTTGTTTTAGAAACATTACAAAGCATGCTCATCCGTTTTGTTGTGTTGGTGTAATTGTAGCGGCCAAAAAAATATTTTGGCTGGTAGATTTTTAAATCTACCTGCCACAGTGGCTGGCGAACAAAAAAGTTAATTTTAGGCCCTGGTCTAAACTGATGTAGCTATGCTCGACGCAACGCGGAGTGCCTGGATACAGCCCTTAGCCATGGTATATTGGCAATATACCACAAACCCCCGACGTGCCTTATTGCTATTATAAACTGGTTACCAACGCAATTAGAGCAGTAAAAATAAATGTTTTGTCATACCTGTGGTATTGGATGAAAGCTGTGGTATATCAGACATTATAAACTGGTTGGTTCGAGCCCTGAATGCTGATTGACTGACAACTGTGGTATATCAGACCGTATACCACGGGTATGACAAAACATATACTTTTAGTGCTCCAATTACATTGGTAACCAGCTTATTATAGCAATAAGGCACTTCGGGGGTTTGTGGTATATGGCCGTGATATATAGGCCATATACCACACCCCCCCCCCGGGCCTTATTGCTTAAATATACCACTGGTATGACGCAAAATGACTTGTTTAGTGTTCTAATTATGTTTGTAACCAGTTTATAACAGCAATGAGGCACCTAAGGGGGTTGTGGTATATGGCCAATATACCACGGGTAAGGGCTGTATCCAGGCACTCCACATTGTGTCGTGCATAAGAACAGTCCTTAGTTGTGGTATATATTGGCCCTAGCGTATATGATACCAGATTTTCCTTAGCAAAAAATAAAATACACAAAAAAGTTTACGGTCCTTTAAAACCAACATTTGTAAAATATTGTGTTCTATACCTTGCAAAATAAACAAATGTGACTCTGGGTGACAACATAGGGCTGTTTTTTCCAACATTAGGACTGTTTTCCTCAAGACATTCAGTCTGCTTCAAGTTTTGGTTCCTCTGCTTCCTTACTTCCTAGTATCACGATACTGGTATCTTGACAACATGAATTGTCCATATACCATAAACCCCTGAGATGCCTTAATGCTATTATAAACTGGTAACCAACATAAATAAAACAGTAAACAAGTATTTTTGCATCATACCCGTGGTATAGTGTCTGATATACACATGGCTGAAATGCTGTTTCAGCTAATCAGCATACGGTACCCTAGCTCTCGAAAACTCTAGGCGACATTCTGCCATCTCCCTACAGTTTTCAGCCAATATCTTCGCCCACGACTAACTCATGTGAACTACAATCCCGACGTTGTGTTTTAACGTTTAGTAACGTCAATAATCATTGCTTGCGATACGGCTTTCTAAACATATAGTCCTCATCTTTCATCAGCGAGAAAGAATCCTTCAAATAAAAAAGTTACACTTACAGTAGCCGTTTTGCAGAGATCCATACAGCTATGGGTGCCTTCATCAAATGAAACTACACTTCCCAAGTTACTCTCACACACAGGTGTTCGGAGCATGCTAGATACCTAATTAGCACAGGTGCGCGCCTCTTGTCTTCCATAAACAAGCACTGTAACATGGAGATATGGCCATGTGGGAACACTAACTCTATCAAGGTGTGTATCAATATAACCTTTTGTTTTTAAAATGATTTCTTGCTGATATGAAAGTCCTTATGCTTCCAAAACCATACTGCAAGCGACGCGTGTTAATGTTCAGATTGAGGGTCGGGGCTCTTAACAAAACTTCCCAGTACAGAAGATGCCTTCGTCCAATGACTTATGTGTAATGTACTGAGAGTCATGATCAAGGGCTACCAGTACCCAAACTACCTAGTTTACAATAAACCATAGGCCTGCATCACAAACCTGAACATTTCAGTGCTAGAGAAGTTTAGCCCTGAAACTGTATCATACCAGACTACATACCTTGCAACATGAGAGCAAGCATCAACAAGGACCGTCTCAAAGTCTTTGGCGAACTCTGGACCTTTCTTCTTGCTGTTTTGAATCACGTCATTGGCAAGATACAGGAAAGTCAACTTCCTGCTGCTTTTTGCTGAAAGACAAATACACAATGTAGTCCAAGTAAATAACATGGTTTGGCATACTTCATGTGACATATCAACGTTTCAGTGTGTAACTAGCAGTTAGAGAATACTGTCGTGATGGCGACGTTCATAAGTTCTCTCACCTTTCTTCAGTTCTCTGTGCCATACTTTGACGATGAGCGGCGAGTGTTTGCGATGATGAATGATCCACAGAGACAGCGTCTGAACGCTCTGTTGAGAGTTGCTGAGCTCCGAAAGCTTCTTCTCCAACGCAGACTCAGAAAAAGAAGACATGATGTGCGCATAAAGTACTCTTTGATGTACCGTTACCTCACCCCACAACTTTCTTGGAGGTTAACTGAGGAAACCAACAATGTCCTCAAAAGCAAAGTTCCCGCCAGTTAAACACGCAACCTGCTGCATGAAACTGTCTAGCTACTAGTAGCTAATAGTCTATGCTTATCTTCCCTAACAAGATAGTTACAAAACCGTGTAACATATACATGCGCATTTACAATGATGAGTGTGCAAGCTTGTTTACCTAGCTAGACAACTATAGTAGCTATCTGTTTACAAATAGCCAACTAGAAAGTCCTAGGTAGCCTAGCAAGCTAGCTAACCTATCCACACTGGCTTTGTTTACTAGCTAGCTACTACGATACTAGATGTAAGTTACTCACCAATACATCTATTCATAATTTAGTAAATGTGCCGTTTGAATACATGTAGCTGTAACGTTACTTTCAAACGTACGTTTTTTTCGTTAGCTATAGTACTAGTATAGTAGCTAACTAACTAGCTTTCTAGAAACCACCACAGCTCTCTGGATCGCTTCAAAGATGGCCGCTTGACCTTTCACCCGACACACAGGATTCAAAGTCTGTTCAAAAACCTTTGCAGAGAAACTTGTGAATCTTGTGAAATTAGATCATGACTAGAAACATTACTCAAATACTGTCACGTATAGCTATATTTCACAACTTAAAATGACATGCAAAGTAGTTAGCTAGATCAACCGACGTCGGTCAAGACAAGTACAGTATCATCAGCAAAAATGTTGCATTAGCTAGCTAGCTTACTGTTAGTAAGTTAGTGCTGTACTCGCTTAGCTACCTGGGCGAAGTTAACTTTGACAAGAGAACTGTTGCAATATCTTTCTTTTACAGTATCAAGTGCACCAAAGCTAGCTAACAAGCATGGGAAGCATAAACAACTGTATGCGTCGCAGAATAATGACGCACTACAGGGAAACGTGATGCTTGTGTGACAGCTAGCTAGGACCCTCAGTGGCTAGGACAGCTAGCCTGTCTTCATTCAGTTTCAGTGCTGTATCTCGGCATGAGTTCGTCTCAGATGTCCGTCACTAAATATATACTCGCAAAGGTAAACTTATTAGAATCTTACTTTGTTAGGTTGTTCTAGCTTTGTCATTTAAGCAATCCATTAGCTAGCTAAGGTAGCTAGATACTGTATATCTGGCTAGCTACCTAACTAGCTTTAACAAGGATGGTAACTAGCTTTAGCAAGGGTGGTCAGGCAAAGTTCTGTTTTGGGTGACTAGCAACAGACCAAATTAGGCCTATCAAATGAACATTTGGGTAACTCAAAGATATACCTCTAAGCTATTATCCTGATAATCAAAATCAAGTTGCTAGAATGCATTGAGCATGCATACTGCTAAACTGCATCCAACTACTTCCCTAAACAGTATATGGTAGCTATGATTCTATTATCTTAATTCTCTGTTTCAGTGAGTGACATCAGTCTTCAAAGAATGGACCATAAGATTGACGACCCAAAGCTTGCTTTTGCTTACCTCCGTCCAGCCTGTGTGCTTCTGACTCGTGAGCCCACGGTGGGCAATGTGGAAACCCTGAGCACACACAGCTGAGGCATGTAAATGATGGAACACTGCAGCAAGTGCAGGACTATGTCCTTTTCCCTCTTCGCCCTCAAAATCCCTGGCCCCAAGCGGGGGATGGCTTGGTCCAGGCTGTGGCCGAGGCCATGGGCTACGTTCTGGAGAACACCTGTGTACGGAGCTGGGAGACGCTGAGGGATCTCCTTTCTGAGCTCTGCCTCTGCTCTCCCACGGACCCAGGGATGCCAGCACCCGCCTCAGAAGAGCTGAAAGCTGCAGTACTGAGATGCCTGGATGCTCTGCTGCATGCAGCCTACGGTGATGTGGTCTTCAAGCTGTTTGAGCCCACCATGCTGCCTGGCCTTGGGGCTGCTATCTCCCTGCTGCTTGCCCTGGGAGAGCAGGAGAAGTCCCGCACTGTGCAGTCGGCTACACTGAAATGCCTACAGGCCCTGACCCTCCAGTGTGACTGTTCTCTGGACCTTGTGTCAGTGGGTCAGGAAGAGAGGTGTCACCTAGGCAACACCGTGGCTTCTTTCTTACCTGGGATCACCATCGCTGTGAGCCGTGTGATCACTGGGGATATTAGGCATGGACATGCTGTTACTGTTAGGGCAATAAAGGTGTGGTTCAAGACAGTGGGACTGGTGATGGCTGACGACCAGCTACAGAACACCAGGGCTGGGGAGAGACAGCCTGGGAGCTGGGGAGATTAGGGGAGCTAGTAGTGCAGAGGACTCAGGACTGGGTGAGAAACACCTCTGGGAGGCTGGCCTTACTGTTAAAAAATATCATCTCCTGCACCTCAGCTCATCAGAACCTCTCAGACCACCTCCTGGCCAACTGTAACTCCTCCCTGAGTGAGTGTGTGGGCCCCCTCCTAAAGGCTCTGGTGGGGTCTGTGAATAACGAGGAGCCCACTGTGAGGGAGAGGTGTGAGGCTGCCCTGAGGGAGATGTCAGAGAGGAGTCAAAACTCAGATATTAACAACCAGGCCTTTACTGCCATATTGTCAGAGAACCTCCACTCCCTGGCCACCTCCCTGCTGCGCCTCATAAGGACGTCTGACGACCAGCGTAAGGTGTTTGGCCCTGATGCAGGTGTTGGAGTTGGACGTGATGGATGTCCGCATCGTGGAGAAGAGGAACTCCGCTCAGAGGAAACACTTCCTCTACTTCACAGACGAGAGGATCTTCTCCATTCTCAAGGAGATATGCAGGATGTTAGGTTACTATGGAAATGTGTATCTCCTAGTGGATCACTTTATGGATCTGTACAAGGAGTCGTCGGTCTACAGGAAGCAGGCTGCCATGGTGTTGAATGAGATGGTCACAGGGGCAGCGGGCATCAGGGGTGGCAGGGGGTACAGAGAGGCAGGGTGTGCCCAGTCAGGAGGACCTGAAAGCAGCAGTGGAGTCAATCATAGAGGAGTACATCAGCCTGAGCCACTGGCACCTGTCAACCCTTATTAGTGAGGGGCACAGGAGCAGCTAAATCAGTCTAGTCTCCATATCTAATGGGGTTGAAGGGAAAGGGAATCCCCTCCAGTTGGTCCAAGCAGTCCACAAGAGCTCCACAATCCATGAGGTGAACAGCAACATCTGGCAGATCTGCATCCTGTTGGAGGGGATAGGCTGCTTCGCCCAGGCCTTGGAGATGGACTTCCGTCTCATTCTGATGACATTACTATACCCGGTTCTGGAGAAGGCCGGGCATGAGACCCTGTTGATCAGCCAGGCAGCACTGGATGCCATGTGGGACATCAGCCAGGCCTGTGGCTACGCGTCCATAAAGGAGCTGATCAATGAGAACTCTGACTACCTGCTAAACGATGTGTCTCTGAACCTCCAGAGGTTGGGCGTCCACCCCCACGCCCCCAGGGTCCTCACCGTCATGTTCAGCCACTCAAACCCGAGCCTGCTGCCTCTGGTTGGGGACATCGTCCAGGACGTCATGCTGGCTCTGGACATAAGTTTCGACGAGACGTTCTGCACTGTGCTGCACTGACTTATGAAGGCTCTAGGTAAAGTTTCCACATCCACTTAAATGTTTTCCCTAGGTTATAACATTGCTATCACCACGTTATGGCATTCTTTTAAATAGGAGAACTCAGAGGAAATTGAAATACAGGACACAAAATGACAACCTTTAGCTATAACACAGCCTAAGTAACACGATCTTAATCATGTTTCTTTTTCTACCACAGCGAGATGGTTCCCCTATTGTGTTGGGGGAACCAGTGAGAATAAAGGAACCAAGAAGGCATGGCGTGAGCAGGACCAGCTGAATGTGTGGCAGTTTCTCCAGGACTACCACAAAGAAAGAGCTGGCAGAGGGCATTGGGGCAGAGGAGGAGGAGTGCACAGAGCACCCAGGTTAGTTAGGGGGCTCGCTTTCTGGCTGCCACACTATTCCCCTGGGAGATCATTTCTCACACTGATGCACAACATTAACGCAATGCTTGGTGAAGCTTCTTAGTACTACTGTGCCATGAATAAATTTCACTCATGCTGTTTTCCTCACAGCTGGGTCCCTAGTCATTGCACTGCTTTTTAGGCATCGGCAGATTTTGTGTGGTGTGCTGCTCACAGTTCAAGTCATGTTTCACAAATGTATTGAAAGCTGTTCTGCAGAAATCAGAATCCATCAGTGTTATGACTCGCTACGTTCCTTGCACTGCATTGAAGTGTTCTGTGGTTGTTATTTCAGAGATCCCACCTCCGATGGATTTTGAAGAAGACATGGAGGGTCCTGATGTGAAAGCTGAACTCCCAGCCCACCTCACCATAGCCAAAGATGTCATGGAACGCTGCATTCACCTGCTCTCCGACCTCAGACTCAAGGTACAGCTGTAGATTGTTTAGAACTCAAACATACAACTGGTTTTGCCGCCACATGTTGTTGTGTGTTTAGTGACACCAGAGCAGTTGGTCCCCCTGTCCCAGGCTGTGTAGATCTGACCCTGTGTGTGTTTGGTGTGTATTGCAGGTGCTGGATGTACTGGAGCTATGTGTCTGTGTACTGAGTGAGAAGGAGAATGAGCTGCTACCCATGGCTCACCGCTGCTGGCCTGCCCTCCTGCTCCGACTCACTGCTGATTGTCCTCCGATCCTTCAGGGTATCTATCTCACTACTTCCACCACTCTGACAATTAGTACACTACTATTTAACTCAGTTGAATAATTATAATTTCATAATTGTTTATATAATAAATAATTGATGACATCAATTTGAAAAAGTACACATAGGAATTAATTTATTTAATTAACGATTAGACTTTATGCTGTCATGAATGTATACATGATTCATCTAGAACAATTCTTTTTTATGTATTATGATGTATGTCTGTGTTTGCTCTCTAGGTACTGTGCACACTGGGGGAAACCTGCTGAGATTTCCTGAGGAAGAGGGTGTCCAAACTGACTGCCTCTCTGTCCAAACAGGCTCCAGTGAGTGCCAGGGCCGGCCCAGTTTACAGCCACGCCCTGGCCTACAAGCTGCAGCTGGCTGTGCTGCAGGGCCTGGGGGCTCTCTGCCTCCGCCTGGACCTAGGTAGGCCACCAACACCCTCGCACTTCTTTATTCTGGGTCACACTCGGCTCTGTTTTCATCATTTTATTGGGAATGTTAAAACTATATAGCTTTTTGGCCACTAGGTGTCAATCTTGCACTGTTTTGGAATTACAAAGTGTGTATCCTATAGACTGCATTGAATGGTGTATGTAAATGTCCCCAACCAAGCTCCCAGGGGAAAAATACATTGCTGCTGCATTAGTCAAGGGAGATGGAGACACACACAAGTCAGAGCCAACATGACACCCACTGGTTTTCAACAGTAGATCTGTTTGGATACACTTCAACTAGCTGAGTCGATTCATGGTCTTCCTTGGTGCTTGAAGATGCTGCCTCCTTCCCCATCAGCCCCAGAGGAATACAGCTGAGTAGGCTGAAGTTGACACACTGAGAGACCGAGGCTGCAGCAGCAGAAGCAGTACTAGAACACACTGGTAAACATCGGCTCCACCTCCAGAAAGGCAATTACTAGCCAGGCCACAGAGAAAGATAAATTCTTCCAATGTGATACGCTTTTAGCTTTATTTACCCTATAGAGAAACACCTGGGCTGGCCTCTCCCTCAGTATTTCGCTGTGTGTTTCCCGCTTGTTTCCACACAAGAGAAGGGATAGGTATACAGGATAAAATGAGTGCTGAAATAATCCCATTTATCTTTTGAAATATGCACAATGAGCAGGCTTGTTTTTCAGCTGTGTGGGTTGAATTGCCAAATAATCAAAGCGTCGCTACTGACCTCAAGTGAGACGCGTAAAGGCATATTTTGAAATGATGTTTGAATGGTGGCCCAGTTAGGAGCTTAGGGAATATGTGTCTGGGGGGGGGGGGGGTACTACAAAGTGATGAAGTTGCCATGACTATGAAAGGTACTGAGAGTGGGGAGTGGATGTGTGAAAACCAGAGATGGAGACAGGCTGCTGTGAAATTCCCAGGCCATTTCAGCAGTTTTCTCCTCCAAACAATCTCTCCATTACTTTTTTCCCCCCATTTTTTTTCTTCTTTCCCTCAGTTTTACTTCTGGTATATGTGGGGTATCTGTGTTGTATTTTTCAGGGGACTCAGACCTGGATGCTGTAACTGAAGCCTGCCTGCCCTACCACCCAAACTGCAAGAGGCCTGTCTCAGGTATATTTGTAAAGCAATAATACAGCTAGAAGTACAATATATTAAAAGGCCTTGACATACACTATATATACAAAAGTATGTGGACACCCCTTCAAATTTGTGGATGTGGTTATTTCAGCCACACCCGTTGCTGACAGCTGTATAAAATCGAGCACAGTCATGCAATCTCCATAGACAAACATTGGCAGTAGAATGGCCTTAATGAAGAGCTAAGTGACTTTCAACGTGGCACTGTCATAGGATGCCACCTTTCCAACAAGTTAGTTAGTCAAATTTCTGCCCTGCTAGAGCTGCCCCGATCAACTGTAAGTGCTGTTATTGTGAAGTGGAAATGTCTAGGAGCCACAACAGCTTAGCCACGAAGTAGTAGGCTACACAAGCTCACAGAACGGGACCGCCGAGTGCTGAAGCGCGTAGAGCGTAAAATTTTGGAATGAGGTGTTCGACAAACGGGTGTCCACATACTTTTGGTCATGTAGTGTATTTTAACACATCATACATTGTGGTTAAGCATGTGTAATTTATGACCTTTATCTATCAGCTTTCTATTATAATTTTATTAAGTTACATTTATCAATGTGCTATCGCTATTCTGTGCAGTGTCTTCCGGCACCTGATTGAGGTGGACCCTGATGCCTTCTGGTTGACTCTGAATGAGCTGTACTGTCCGTCCCTGCTCCTACACCCCACCCCACCCTGACCTGCAGCCTGTGGAGCTGAGTGGGTAGGGCCTTCACAGGCAACGTCCTGAAACACTTGGAGGACATTGGCTTACCTCTGGACACACAGCCAGCAGGGATCCAGATCCTGTGATCTGCACTGATGAACAGTACCCCATTCATCCACCCGACTGTCCCCAGGCAGAGGAAGGAACACTACACTGACGACGGCCACTGGAGAGCACAGCATGTCCTAGTCTTCCCCTGCCTCTTTTCAGGGACTGTGCCTTGCAGACATCATCCTATTGTTTAACAGTGACTTTGAAACACCAAAATGTTAAGATGATTCTGTGCAAGTGTTGGGTAAGGGTGTACATATTCCAATGTGCTCCCAAGGGATGGACTAAAGGCCAGTATTTTGAATGGTAAAGTAGTAATAATAGTCCTCTTTTTATTGTTTTTTATTATAAAAGATTTTTAAAAAATATCTGACCTTCGTTGCAACTGCTTAGCCTTTCATACAAGTAGATGTAGCAATCGATGTCATAGTTGACCTTCTCCACTGTAAATGGAATGGCAGAGCTTTCATCTTGCCTTCCATTCCAGCTTCAAATTCACATCTTGGTTCCCTTCCTCCTTTAATAACCAGACGTCATGGTCATTCCACACAAACCTCCCAGTGATTCACACAGAACAGATCTGCTACTTGCTGCACAAATGCCTGATTGAAAGTTGTAGCATGATTTTGAATACAAGTTGAACTCCCCTGAGGGTTGAAGTGTTGGTTACAGCCCTGGCTTGTTTGTCAGGTCTTGTTAAGACTGAGGGGTCTGGAATAATCTCTGACATCATAATGAATGTGCGTGCCGGGGAAATGGGAACAGGGTTGCCACATGTGTTTTGCGTTGGTGAGAGAGCGCTTTATCTCTGCCATACTTAGCTATTTATCCAACTGCCAACGCTGACAATAGCTTCATTACTCATCAGCCATGGAGGCCCTGCCTGGCAGCCCATAAAAACACAGCCAGGGATAGGATAATGCGATTTCCACCAAAACCAGGCTTGATAATGACATGCAGCAAGGCTTTTTATTCTGTTAATCATCAAATCATCTGACACAAGCATGGCTGACTAATTAGGCAGGCACTGCTTGGCACACCAATAGATAGATAATACAGTTCAGAGAAAAATACAGATTGTGTTGATTGCTGCTCAGGTTGCATGGGCGTGAGGAAGGAGACTGGTGAGAGAAAATGTATGACTGCTTATGAGTTAGCAGTGATGGAGTATTCTGGATTTTAATAATATGTTTTTACAATGGCAGCATACAGATCAGTGTGTGTTCGCATATACATTACAGTAAGGTCAGATGTTGACTTTTCATGATGAATGTAATACAAACATATTTTCGATCTATCATCAACGTCTCAAGGGCTTACATATTACAGGTACTAAATTATGAAAATATTCTGAAGGCAGATCACATTCAAGTCACAAATAGGTAAATAGGTTCATATACAATGTATTTAATTTGATAAAGGCATACATTTAGTGCGAGACCAACATCCTAGAAGAAATTCTAAAATTTACATCATTTTTACAATGATCTTTTACAAAACATCAAAGTAAAGTTTAGAGCAAGAAACAATCCCATTATCCATCAGGTCTTTCTCACAGCCACATTGTCTGTTGGGAAAGCACAAAACACCATAAACAGGTTTTACTTTATAAACATTGGTTTAGCTCTGGTTGGATGGAAATCATACTTCCATAGACAGAACAACTTTAGTGACCCACTGATATTTCCCCATAGAACCTCCCTCTGGACTTATCACGGAGACACAGCGAATGAACTGCTCAGAAAACAAACCCAAATGAATAAAGCAACAAGTAACGCTTCCAGCTTATACGTCCTCTTAGATCACATGTGTCAAACTCATTCCACGGAGGGCCGAGTGTCTGCGGGTTTTTGCTCCTGCCTTGTACTTGATTGATGAATTAAGGTCAGTAATTAGTAAATAACTCCCCTCACCTGGTTGTCTAGGTCTTAATTTACAGGAAAAACCAAAAACCAGCAGACACTAGGCCCTCCATGGAATGAGTTTGACACCCCTGTCTTAGATGATTGAAAACGATTGTAAGAAAACATGTTGAACATGCACTTTTTATCATTATATACAGTAACATGTACAGTGTGGACAATCTAGAGCAGGGATGGGCAACTGGCAGATCGAACCCAAAACAATTTATTTATTTTTAGGAACTCATTCGGGGGCTCAATTGACTGTTGAGAGTTAGAATAGTAGAATACACAAGGTGCAATTTCGAAATTTGGTTGTGCATCAGCAGTTTTTATCTTATGTCAGTCATTGAAAGTCACTCAATTAACTAAACTAAACAGCAATCTAAACTTGTAGTAATCATGGTCCCCCATCGATTGTTTAAAGTCACTCACTCAGATATCATATTAACGAGGCATAAGTCAGGTCAAAATGAGTATAATTGCAGGTAATGTGTTATAAAATGGCTAAGTCTTCTCTACGCCCCATGGCAAAATGTGTACAATTGCAGGAAATTAACTTTAAAACAAACAAAAAATTATCTCCATTGTCAATAGGGGGGACGCTAAAATGTTTTGCTCGCAAGGTGGGGGGCCACCCAACAAAATTTTGCTTAGGGCGAAAACGCTAGGGCCGGCTCTGACTGCACATGTACAAGTGAGGGAAAAAAGTATTTGATCCCCTGCTGATTTTGTACATTTGCCCACTGACAAAGAAATGATCAGTCTATAATTTTAATGGTAGGTTTATTTGAACAGTGAGAGACAGAATAACAACAAAAAAATCCAGAAAAACGCATGTCAAAAATGTTATAAATTGATTTGCATTTTAATGAGGGAAATAAGTATTTGACCCCCTCTCAATCAGAAAGATTTCTGGCTCGCAGGTGTCTTTTATACAGGTAACGAGCTGAGATTAGGAGCACACTCTTAAAGGGAGTGCTCCTAATCTCAGTTTGTTACCTGTATAAAAGACATCTGTACACAGAAGCACTCAATCAATCAGATTCCAAACTCTCCACCATGGCCAAGACCAAAGACCTCTCCAAGGATGTCAGGGACAAGATTGTATACCTACACAAGGCTGGAATGGGCTACAAGACCATCGCCAAGCAGCTTCGTGAGAAGGTGACAACAGTTGGTGCGATTATTCGCAAATGGAAGAAACACAAAATAACTGTCAATCTCCCTCGGCCTAGGGCTCCATGCAAGATCTCACCTCGTGGAGTTGCAATGATCATGAGAACGGTGAGGAATCAGCCCAGAACTACACGGGAGGATCTTGTCAATGATCGCAAGGCAGCTGGGACCATAGTCACCAAGAACACAATTGGTAACACACTACGCCGCAAAGGACTGAAATCCTGCAGCGCCCGCAAGGTCCCCCTGCTCAAGAAAGCACATATATAGGCCCGTCTGAAGTTTGCCAATGAACATCTGAATGATTCAGAGGAGAACTGGGTGAAAGTGTTGTGGTCAGGTGAGACCAAAATCGAGCTCTTTGGCATCAACTCAACTCGCCGTGTTTGGAGGAGGAGGAATGCTGCCTATGACCCCAAGAACACCACCCCCACTGTCAAACATGGAGGTGGAAACATTATGCTTTGGGGGTGTTTTTCTGCTAAGGGGACAGGACAACTTCACTGCATCAAAGGGACGATGGACGGCGCCATGTACCGTCAAATCTTGGGTAAGAACCTCCTTCCCTCAGCCAGGGCATTGGAAATGGGTCGTGGATGGGTATTCCAGCATGACAATGACCCAAAACACATGGCCAAGGCAACAAAGGAGTGGCTCAAGAAGAAGCACATTAAGGTCCTGGAGTGGCCTAGCCAGTCTCCAGACCTTAATCCCATAGAAAATCTGTGGAGGGAGCTGAAGGTTCGAGTTGCCAAACGTCAGCCTCGAAACCTTAATGACTTGGAGAAGATCTGCAAAGAGGAGTGGGACAAAATCCCTCCTGAGATGTGTGCAAACCTGGTGGCCAACTACAAGAAATGTCTGACCTCTGTGATTAAAAAGCAATACATTTTTGACATGCGTTTTTCTGGATTTTGTTGTTGTTATTCTGTCTCTCACTGTTCAAATAAACCTACCATTAAAATGATAGACTGATCATGTCTTTGTCAGTGGGCAAACGTACAAAATCAGCAGGGGATCAAATACTTTTTTCCCTCACTGTAGGTATGGATGTGGGTGCACAGACCCGTGAGCCACTGTGGCCCCTCATGATGAGTTCAGATTTTTTGGGGCCCCCATCCCCATCAATGTTGCCCATCCCTGATCTAGAGGGTTGTGGTAAAGAGAAGGGGTGGGAGAGGGTTTGGCCTGGGAGAGGACTTGGGATGTTTTTGATGGGACAGTGTGAGGGCAGAGGGCAGAGATATAGGACTGAGGTGGCACTGAGATATAGTCCCTTTGGTGTCTGGAGCAGGGGTAGGGGTGGGTGAGCAATCAACTGGGATGGATCAGAGGTCTGCGTACACTGCGCTGCGGCCCTCCGGGACTGGAACTACCCACCTGGGGTGTGGGGCTGAGGCCAGACCGAAAAAGGCAGAGGAGGCTATGGGTGAGCTGTGAGGTGTAGAGGACAGCTGTCAGTGCAGTCAGTAGCGCTGTCAGCCTCAGCAGACCTCTTCCTCAGCTCCCTGCCAGTGCCTGTTGGTTTGTGGTTGCTGTGGTGGGCTGCTGGCGAGTGCTTGCCATGCTCCGGCTGGTGCCCGCTGCTCGCCAGGCCCTTGGTGTCCTGGGGTTGGAAGTTGTCCCCATGGTGGCGCAGCTTTGGGTTCTGGTTTCTGTCTGACTCCACCTGCAGGTAGGCCCTCACCTTGTGGTGGCGGGCGTAGCTGTCAGTGTCGCTGAAGTCGATCACGCGGCACTCGTACGTGCCCTCATCAGACGGCTTCACGCAAGACAGACGCAGCTTGTGGGAGATGTTGCTCCCGGCAACCTTCACCACCTGCAAAACATTCCAACAAAATGATGTTTCATTGGTCAACATCCAAGAGTTAAATTATACATTTTGGTCCATGACTGTATACCCTATCTATCAGATCCTTACAAACAAAAACTATAAATCATCCCATCATGATATCTCAACCCTAATTTCTCCTTCAGATCTGAAAATGCTCAGTGTCTGTATTTGTTGTTACTCAATTTGCTCAAAAAACAATAACTTCCTTGTGCACCCCCCCCTTCTCTGTCCCACCATCCGTGGGTGTGGGTGAGCCAGGCTGGCAGCCGTCTCTGTAATGAGATGCTGGCTGCGTCACCACAGTGCAACACTTACAGAGCAGCTGCCCCTCCTCCCCAACCCCTGTATGCTGGCAGCCCCACCGAGCCCAGTCAGGAGTCCTGCCACCGGGCCCCCGCGGTCAATAAAGCTGTCTGGCAACCAAACAGATTGCGTGGGCATGTGAGGAGGCACACACACACACCACATGTACACACACACTCAGTACAATGTCCTATCACATAGGCGCCAGTCCCTTTGTTTCCATGTTGCAGAGAGCTGTTCCATTTGCTCACTTGAACAAATGAGGAGATGCTGTGCCCCTGCATGCATGCTGTACATACAGAACATGCCTTTACTGGGTAAGGATGTAATAGTTCAGTGGCTTATAAAATGCTGTGAAAAATATATCTTAGATCTTAGATAACACAAAGTGATCACATGCTGTGGGAATGTCATTGGTTGTGACGCATCAGGATATAAATCCAGTTGTCTTTATTAGCTTCCTCCCACACAGGTAGTGCACCCAAGGCTAATGAGTTGTCTGTAGCTGTCTATCTCTATTATCAGCCCAGAGTCCTCTAAGCTTATAGAGAAAATCACACAATCACATTCAACCTTTAGACCAATAATACAGACCAAAATACTATTTTAGGACTATAGTTAGTAGGCCTGCATGGTTTAGTATAATCTCATAACATCAATAGAACATGAAGATAGTTAAACTCTGAGGCCATATACAAGGTGCCAGAAAGCTGATTGGTGTTTTCAGTCTGGTTGATGCCATTAGCTATACTTGTGGGGAAACAAGAAAGGCTGGTATGCATCCATGTGTGCTGAAACCGATGTCTCTGGGCTGGAATCCACGGCACCGTTTTACCGGCTGAGCGATGGCCCAGTGGCATCCTCCTCCACACCACAGCTGGTGGTTTCATTATGGTTAGTCAGCAGCAGCTAGCTAGTCAATGGGGAAATGAACCAGGGAGGAAACATCAGATCAGAGATAGGCTTCATCTTTTCCTGGAGACGAGGGAGTAGAGGGAGAACCTGGTTTATACTCCTTCACCCACAGCAAGCTGAATAGCCGCTGTGCGAGCATAGAACTAGCTGTTAACAAATCATTTTCCTCAGTTAGCCTGGTGGCAACAACAAACTACGCCGTGCCAGATGAGCTATCAAAAGCACTGTTGACTCCCTGATCATTCTTCAGCAGGGAGCACAGTCTCGTTTTTTTTATTAAGACAGCAGATCGTACTTGTAAAGACAGCAGTTGTAAAGTTAGGCGCATTCATGCTTTACTGAGAGAAGAAAAGAAGACCTTGCACCATCTTACTGCACTGCAACCTCATTCTTTTTATAGATCTGAAACACACAACTGTAGCAGAAGCAAGTGTACTGACATTCAGCTTCCACAGCTTCCAAGAAATGGCAATATCTATTGCATATGTTTTTTTATTTTGTTTTATTTATTTATTTTGTTTTTTTTAGGGGGTAGATCAGCTTTAATATTGCAGATAGATTGTGGCTTCCATCAATGTAATTGTTTGCATCATTTCCAATATATATATATATATATATATATATATATATATATATATATATATATATACACACATTTTCCCCGAACCCTACCACTTATTGCATAGGTTTGGTAATGAGGCCTCTATTGGACACTAAATTACCAACAAGACAAATACAAAAGTGTAAAAGATGCCAGACAGGCAGGAGATATAACATATAATGCAGTAAAGACTCACACTTATTTTGGTAGCATCCTTTGACATCTCATCCTGGGGTACAACCTGTAATAAAAATATTTCAAAGAATGAGAAACATTAGACATACTTTTATTTTTATAAAATGTTCCCCATTGCGTAAAAATGCCTTACATCAATGATGAGTCCACTTCCAGGGAATTTGATCAGAGCAGAACATAGGTAATGGGCCTAGTAATACCTACTTTACAGGTAATTGCATCAAAGAGGTACAGCTGGACTCAAAATTACATAAACCCAGTGTTCCTCTGTGCATAGTCTGCATACGGTAAGTGGAGAATCACCACTCTATTCAGAGGAATAGATCTAGAGGTGAAACCTGTGTTTCCCCCCAAGGTACCCATCTCTACATTCTTAGTATAACACACATTTGTAATATGAATTTGAAACCAAAAATAGTATGCAATACATTTCAACCTGAGAGGAACCAATATATTATCCTGTAGGCATGGTTCATCCAGGAAAAGAGTGTAGGCCTGACTACATTACAACACAGCCTGTACAGTATTCTAGGCCAGTAGCACCACCTGGCCCACGCTCCAGCAAGGGAGGCATGGTGTCCTCCAGGGGTACACAGCCAGTCCTCCAGGGGTACTTCATGAATAATAACTCTGAGTGAGGTGAGAGGAAGTTTCTTTACATTTCTCCATTTTCCAATTAAAAAGCGTCGAAAGACAGCAGGAGGCCTGGAAAACTTTCCATCCTTATTGAAAACCTGCTCTGCATTGCCCAGCTCAGGTAGTCCTCCTGATAAAATATTTCAAATCAAATCAAATTTTATTGGCCACATGCGCCGAATACAACAGGTGTAGACATTACAGTGAAATGCTTACTTACAGCCCTTAACCAACAGTGCATTTATTTTTAATAAAAAAGTCAAATAAAACAACAAAAAAGTGTTGAGAAAAAAATAACAGAAGTAAAATAAAATAACAGTAGGGAGGCTATATATACAGGGGGGTACCGGTGCAGAGTCAATGTGCGGGAGCACCGGCTAGTTGAGGTAGTTGAAGTAATATGTACATGTGGGTAGAGATAAAGTGACTATGCTCAGTCCTCTTTTTTTTCCTGTAGTCCACAATCATCTCCTTTGTCTTGGTCACGTTGAGGGAGAGGTTGTTATCCTGGCACCACACGGCCAGGTCTCTGACCTCCTCCCTATAGGCTGTCTCATCGTTGTCGGTGATCAGGCCTACCACTGTTGTGTTCCTCAGCCTCCTCTTCTGTTCCTGTGCCTCCGGGGCACCTGGGGAACCTGCTGCTATTTATGCCTACTGCAGTGACTCATGTGTGGTTTGTTACCTGCTGCTCACCTCACTCAGTTTAGCCCTGTGTACTATATTAGTTGGTCCTAATTCTGACCTGTATACTGTAGCTGTGCCTCGATGGCAAACTCTAAAGATTGGGACTGAGGAAAGGAGTTTGTGTGCATAGCCTACAGTACTTACTGTATGCTAATGCTTTGCTATTTACATTGCTTTTTGCAATGAGGGTGAATAGGAAGACTCTGTTCCCCACCTATCCATCCTCTGCCTCATCCCTGTGATCACTGATCACAGAACACCTCCTCAGCAATATTCTATCAGCAGTGACAGAGAGCGAGCAGTCTAGCTACCTGATTGGTGGCCCAGGGCTGTTTCTCTGTCCAGTCTCTGTGGTTCCTGATGTACCACCACTGGATCTCCAGGGAGTAGGAGGGGCCTGCCCCCCGGAAAGAGCACGCCATCTCCACGTCCTGACCACTCTGTGCTGTGATGTCATGGGGGACCTCTGTGAACACAGCTGTATGGAGAAAAAAGCAAAGTTAACAGTTGGCTATGAAAAAGATAACCCAGTCCTCTCTGAAGACAATATGAGTGGTGTTTGCACTTACTGCAGTTCATTTACAGTGATGATAATACACTGTGATTGTAAATAGTCTCTAATAGAATGTTGAGTTAACCCTAGTAACAGTGTGCATAAAGAAATTGTATTTCCGTGCTATAGGCCTTCTGCAAATACAACACTCTTTTAGGAACACAATCCAAAAATACTTGTATTTCTAAGCAACTATGAGGAATATAATCAAAATCCTCATTAACTAGTTAAAACATTTCCATTTTGATTAATCTCATTGTGCTCACCTGGCTTGCTATTTAGTTAACGTAATTATTCAATGTTTATAATAAAAAGTGTTGTTGTTAATATTACCACGCTGCCTCTATACTAAAGAAGGCATTACTGCCAAAACAGCTCCCCTGTTGCTGTTAAAGAAGCAAAACTAATGTTTTTGTTTTTCAGTAAAAAAATATATCCTGAAGCTTTGAACTACAACAGAGAGCTTTGGTAGATTTTCAAAAGTAGTTCTGATGAGCAATGTCACAACTGATTAGTGCAGCCTTGCTGAAGGGCTGGCAAACTAAAGAGGATTGGGTGTATCGCTCTCCAGCTTAAAACCACACTCAATCGGTGATGGAGGACTAGTGCTTACTAAACCAACGCTCAGAAAATAGTTGTGAATGTGTTCACAAACACACAGTGTAAATATGCAGTGCAATAATAATACAGTTTACCTAGCCTGTCATAATAATATAATTTAAAAATTCAGCTGAGAGCAGCAATGAATGGGGTTCACAGGATGACAGAAAGGACAGAAGATCAGTTGGATAACAAAGCAAGCACTCTATCATGTAGAAACTATCTTCATTTATGTGCAATCAGTAAAAGCTTTACCATGTTTATCTCTCAATACACAAGGATGACGCAAGTGAAGTTTAGTCTAGTGTTCTAGGTTGGTTTGAATGCAGCAGGTAATCATTCTTAAAGTCATCACTTAATGTATTGAGTTGATATACTGATAAAAAATATAAGTGCAACATGTAAAGTGTTGGTCCCATGTTCCATGAGCTGAAATAAAAGAACCCCGACATTTTCCATATGCACAAAGATATTATTTATTCCAATTTTGTGCACAAATTTGTTTACATCCCTGTTAGTGAACATTTCTCCATTGCCAAGATAATCCATCCACCTGACAGGTGTGGCATATCAAGAAGCGGATTAAACAGCATGATCATTACCCAGGTGCACCTTGTGCTGAGGACTACAGCTCAGTGTTCAACACCATAGTGCCCTCGAAGCTCATCACTAAGCTAAGGACCCTGGGACTAAACACCTCCCTCTGCAACTGGATCCTGGACTTCCTGACGGGCCACCCCCAGGTGGTAAGGGTAGGTAACAACACATCTGCTACGCTGATCCTCAACACAGGGGCCCGTGCTCAGTCCCCTCCTGTACTCCCTGTTCACCCATGACTGCATGCCAGGCACGACTCCAACACCATCATTAAGGTTGCTGACGACACAACAGTGGTAGGCCTGATCACCGACAACAATGAGACAGCCTATAGGGAGGAGGTCAGATATCTGGCCGTGTGGTGACAGGATAACAACCTATCCTTCAACATGATCAAGACAAAGGAGATGATTGTGGACTACAGGAAAAAAAAAAGGACTGAGCACGCCCCCATTCTCATCGACGGGGCTGTAGTGGAACAGGTTGAGAGCTTCAAGTTCCTTGGTGTCCACATCACCAACAAACTATCATTGTCCAGTTGTGAAGAGGGCACGACAAAGCCTATTCCCCCTCAGGAGACTGAAAAGATTTGGCATGGGTCCTCAGATCCTCAAAAAGTTATTCAGCTGCACCATCGAGAGCATCCTGACTGGTTGCATCACCGCCTGGTATGGCAACTGCTCGGCTTTTGACCGCAAGGCACTACAGAGGGTAGTGCGTACGGCCCAGTACCTCACTGGAGCCAAGCTTCCTGCCATCCAGGACCTCTATACCAGGCAGTGTCAGAAGAAGGCCCTAAAAATTATCAAAGACTCCAGCCACCCTAGTCATTGACTGTTCTCTCTATTACCGCACGGCAAGTGGTACCGGAGCACCAAGTCTAGGTCCAAAAGGCTTCTTAACAGCTTCTACCCACAAGCCATTAGACTCCTGAACAGCTAATCATGGCTACCCAGACTATTTGCATTGCCCCCCCACCCCACCCCACCCCATCCCCCTCTTTTACGCTGCTGCTACTCTGTTGATTATTTATGCATAGTCACTTTAACTCTACCCACATGTACAGTGCCTTGCGAAAGTATTCAACCCCCTTGGCATTATTCCTATTTTGTTGCCTTACAACCTGGAATTAAAAATTGATTTTTGGTGGGTTTGTATCATTTGATTTACACAACATGCCTACCACAAAAAAACAGAAAACTTCAGCGTGCATAACTATTCACCCCTCCCAGAGTCAATACTTTGTAGAGCCACCTTTTGCAGCAATTACAGCTGCAAGTCTCTTGGGGTATGTCTCTATAAGCTTGGCACATCTAGCCACTGGGATTTTTGCCCATTCTTCAAGGCAAAACTGCTCCAGCTCCTTCAAGTTGGATGGGTTCCGCTGGTGTACAGCAATCTTTAAGTCATACCACAGATTCTCCATTCCAAGACATTTAAATGTTTCCCCTTAAACCACTCGAGTGTTGCTTTAGCAGTATGCATAGGGTCATTGTCCTGCTGGAAGGTGAACCTCCGTCCCAGTCTCAAATCTCTGGAAGACTGACGCAGGTTTCCCTCAAGAATTTCCCTGTATTTAGCGCCATCCATCATTCCTTCAATTCTGACCAGTTTCCCAGTCCCTGCCGATGAAAAACATCCCCACAGCAAGATGATGCCACCACCAGGCTTCACTGTGGGGATAGTGTTCTCGGGGTGAGGAGAGGTGTTGGGTTTGCGCCAGACATAGCGTTTACCTTGATGGCCAAAAAGCTCAATTTTAGTCTCATCTGACCAGAGTACCTTCTTCCATATGTTTGGGGAGTCTCCCACATGCCTTTTGGCGAACACCAAACGTGTTTGCTTATTTTTTTCTCTAAGCAATGGCGTTCTTCTGGCCACTCTTCTATAAAGCCCAGTTCTGTGGAGTGTACGGCTTAAAGTGGTCCTATGGACAGATACTCCAATCTCCGCTGTGGAGCTTTGCAGCTCCTTCAGGGTTATCTTTGGTGTCTTTGTTGCCTCTCTGATTAATGCCCTCCTTGCCTGGTCCGTGAGTTTTGGTGGGTGGCCCTCTCTTGGCAGGTTTGTTACATGTTCCTTCCATTTTTTAATAATGGATTTAATGTTGCTCCGTGGGATGTTCAAAGTTTCAGATATTTCTTTATAACCCAACCATGATCTGTACTTCTCCACAACTTTGTCCCTGACCTGTTTGGAGAGCTCCTTGGTCTTCATGGTGCCACTTGCTTGGTGGTGCCCCTTGCTTAGTGGTGTTGCAGACTCTGGGGCCTTTCAGAACAGGTGTATATATACTGAGATCATGTGACAGATCATGTGACACTTAGATTGCACACAGGTGGACTTTATTTAACTAATTATGAACGTACGGACTTCTGAAGGTAATTGGTTGCACCAGATCTTATTTAGGGGCTTTTTAGCAAAGGGGGTGAATACATACAGTTGAAGTCGAAAGTTTATATACACCTTAGCCAAATACATTTAAACTCAGTTTTTCACAATTCCTGACATTTAATCCTAGTACAAATTCCCTGTCTTAGGTCAGTTAGGATCACCACTTTATTTTAAGAATGTGAAATGTCAGAATAATAGTAGAGAGAATTATTTATTTCAGCTTTTATTTCTTTCATCACATTCCCAGTGGGTCAGAAGTTTACATACATAGTATTTGGTAGCATTGTCTTTAAATTGTTTAACTTGGGTCAAACGTTTCGGGTAGCCTTCCACAAGCTTCCCACAATAAGTTGGGTGAATTTTGGCCCATTCCTCCTGACAGAGCTGGTGTAACTGAATCAGGTTTGTAGGCCTCCTTGCTCGCACACGCTTTTTTCAGTTCTGCCCACAAATGTTCTATAGGATTGAGGTCAGGGCTTTGTGATGGCCACTCCAATACCTTGACTTTGTTGTCCTTAAGCCATTTTGCCACAATTTTGGAAGTATGCTTGGGGTGATTGTCCATTTGGAAGACCCATTTGCGACCAAGCTTTAACTTCCTGACTGATGTCTTGAGATGTTGCTTCAATATATCCACATAATGTTCCTTCCTCATGATGCCATCTATTTTGTGAAGTGCACCAGTCCCTCCTGCAGCAAAGCACCCCTACAGCATGATGCTGCCACCCCCGTGCTTCACGGTTGGGATGGTGTTCTTCGGCTTGCAAGCCTACCCCCTTTTTCCTCCAAACATAACGATGGTCATTATGGCCAAACAGTTCTATTTTTGTTTCATCAGACCAGAGGACATTTCTCCAAAAAGTACGATCTTTGTCCCCATGTGCAGTTGCAAACCGTAGTCTGGCTTTTTTATGGCGGATTTGGAGCAGTGGCTTCTTCCTTGCTGAGCGGCCTTTCAGGTTATGTCAATATAGTACTTGTTTTACTGTGGATATAGATACTTTTGTACCTGTTTCCTCCAGCATCTTCACAAGGTCCTTTGCTGTTGTTCTGGGATTGATTTGCACTTTTTGCACCAAAGTACGTTCATCTCTAGGAGACAGAATGCGTCTCCTTCCTGAGCGGTATGACGACTGCGTGGTCCCATGGTGTTTATACTTGCGTACTATTATTTGTACAGATGAACGTGGTACCTTCAGGCATTTGGAAATTGCTCCCAAGGATGAACCAGACTTGTGGAGGTCTACAATTTTTTTCTGCGGTCTTGGCTGATTTCTTTTCATTTTCCCAAAGAGGCACTGAGTTTGAAGGTAGGCCTTGAAATACATCCACAGGTACACCTCCAATTTAATCAAATTATGTCAATTAGCCTATCAGAAGCTTCTAAAGCCATGACATCGTTTTCTGGAATTTTCCAAGCTGTTTAAAGGCACAGTCAACTTTGTGTATGTAAACTTCTGACCCACTGGAATTGTGATACAGTGAATTTAAAGTGAAATAATCTGTCTGTAAACAATTGTTAGAAAAATGATTTGTGTCATGCACATAGTAGATGTTCTAACTGACTTGCCAAAACTATAGTTTGTTAACAAGAAATTTGTGGAGTGGTTGAAAAACTAGTTTTAATGTCGCTAACCGAAGTGTATGTAAACTTCCAACTTCAACTGTATGTTATTTTTTTTATTTCACTTCACCAATTTGGACTATTTTGTGTATGTCCATTACATGACATCCAAATTAAAATCAATTTAAATTGCAGGTTGTAATGCTACAAAATAGGAAAAAACGCCAAGGGGGATGAATACTTTTGCAAGGCACTGTAGCTCCGTCTATGAATTTGAGAGTGGTTACATTTCTCCAGGCAGCTTTTTACCAAAACAGAGGTGGGGTGACCACTTTGTTATTGTTTCAATTAAGGATTTTAGCATTAACCAATCCCTTAACTTTTCTCAAACTAAGTTAAGAGATGTACCATGGGCCTACATACCGAATTTGGTGTTATTTGGACATACGGTTAATTAGAATATGTTTTTCAAAGGTTTTCAAAAATGTCCTAGATGGAGGAAAATCCTGACAGACCTTATGAGCAAATTTGTTCACCATGAGGAAAGACACTTGCACAGAAAGTTTCAAGTCTTTAGGTCAAACACCGACTTACAGTCATGCATGCATACATTTTACGCATTGGTGGCCCGGGAATGTAAGCTGGCATTAAATGTTTACTCTTGTCCATGTGGAAATCAGCTAACCTACTGTATGTCAAAAGAGTGTAGCACATTCTGAAGTAAGAACATCCTCCGTTTCCCACTGTAATTCACATGGAAGTGGAGCTAGATTTGGGCCTCATTCCAGACACCTGCCTGGGTGGGAGGAGAGCGGGGAAGCTGCCTGGGCTGAGCTGGCTCCTCTCCATGTATAACACGGGCTGAAATCCCCAACATGGGTAAACTAGCTTTAGCAGAATGAAGACATCAGTTCTTCTGATCCCAGCACATCTGCCTATTAACTGGGCCCAAATCCTCTTAAACACTCTCTTAAACACATTTTTAATTTGCTGCTAATCCCATTCATGATGACGGAGGCTCAGAGGAAGTAACCACACAACCCCACTGGTGTACTGCTGCTCACACTGTTTGAACAGTCAGCATGGCAAACCATTGTGTTCTAGGAGTAACCTCCAAAAAGTCACACAGACCTCAGGTGGGTAGCACAATATCAAATTCTAGCAATGCCTAAAAAAGTACACTTTCAAAGGGAATTTATATACAGTAGCTAACCATTTACCACAGGGAAGTGCTGGAACATAATTGGTGCTTCCTAGTAAACACTACCCCCAAAAACCACATCAACCTTGAGTATTCAACTGGCTGGAAAATGAGAGACAGAACTGCATTCAATGTGAGACACAGAGAGCTGGAGCTGGCCATTGTGCTGAAAGTCCAGTGCTGCTGCCAGCGTATTGTTAGCTCCCATGTGGTAGGCCTATTCAATCTCCACTAGGATACCGGAGAACATTGCATAGAGGCAATAAACAAATTCCCTTTCTTCTTCAAATTTCTATATACCTTTCTTTGTAATCCACCGCTCCCACGTCTGAGTTTAATAGCCTCTGTAAATATCTGTGAGAACACAATGTCTCCCACTCCGGAGAGCTACAAGCCCTCAGTCATATCTCCCTTGTAAATTGATCAAATCCCTTTGTATTTTCCATTTGCCAGACACAAAACACACTTTGCATTGATTCGGCATTACATGGTGGGAAGTGGAGAAGCAGCAGCCTAAGGGCTCTATTCAATCAGATCCGCTTTAGCCAACATCCGCATAGCGGTTGTTTTGGCGGTGTTGGTGGTGGAACTTTGTTAGAGTCCACAAGCGGCTCCTGGTATTATACCTAAAGCGGACGTTGCCATGAAGAGAAATCCCATGCATTAAGAGTCGCATTACGAGTCGCATTAAGAGAAATCCCATGCAGCCTTGTTTACAAGTTCAAACACTGGAATGTGAGATGTATTCTACACTTCAATTAGGCTGATAGAAATCCTCATTATTTAGTTTAATGATTTTCAATTTGAGCCTCATTATTTCCATATAGCCTACACTTTCTCATTCTGAACTTCTAACACGAGTGGGACGGGTGTGGCTTTGTGACAATGATCAAGAGCAGCTGCTCACTGATTTGACAGCTCCAACACAGTTATACCTCAAACACCGCCCAAAACTTCAGCTATGCGGGTGTCGGCTATCGCCGGTTAACGCTTGATCTGATTCAATATAGGCCTAAAGCTTTCTTGTATTCAAAGCAGTGATGTAAATTGTCATTAAATGGATAGGCTCTCTGTAGTGGTTGTTGATCATGTTTCTTTATGATTTAGTATGAATCAGGATGACACATTTATATTACTTGATGCCAAATATGGGTTTAGAGGGGAAATGTGTGAATGATTAACAATACATTTATTTAATAGAATATATTTATTTGATCAAAGCCTACATGACTACATTGATTTGGAAACAATGCTAATTCAAAGATGGCCTGTGTAATCATTAACACCCTATCTGCACATCTTAATTAGAGGCCTCAATGGACTTTGGAAGTTGGATCTGAAGTGCCTGGAGGCATCATTATGTTCAAAATAAAACAGAGTAATAGAATTAGAAAATCACTACAATAATTGCTGGAAAAACTGCAATAGAAAGACAGACGTGACAGATGAAGGAGAAAAGGATAAGAAAGAGAGGAATCTTTTAGGCTTGAGAAAGCCTGGGAGGGCTCCTGTCATGATCTTCCTTTGAAATGTTGAGTTAGTTTATTATATGTTGATCAAAGCTAGCTGGAGGTGACTCGTCGTGGTATCGTCTTAATTAATAACATTTTTTGTAAGATATCACTAATGACAGACAAAAATAGAGATTCACCACATTCTCACTGCACGTAACCTTTTCTTAAATCTTAGTATTTTCTTTGTGGTATTTTGCGAAAATTGCCTAAAGGAAGGGGGGATTGCAGCCCACACTGTACTGTAAGTGAAGAGATGGATATCTATTTGATTGGACAGTATGAAGAATGACTGAGCATGGCTGGGATGGGAAATAAACCATTTCTATCATCTATTCCCTTGAGATCTAATGAGCAAGGCGAGCTGTATGGTAACTTGCTTATTGGAATCTACAGCAGCAGCTTATTTGAACTCAGGAGGAGGAATTCCGCTCAAGGCTCCAAATAACAAATAATTCCAAGTTGCAGTCTGATAGTCACACTGCACAGCACAGTCCAACATCAAGCCATTACACAACACAAACATCATTAGCATTTTCCTATTCTGATCCATACTCTGGGCTGGAAGTTGCTGTACTGCAATGACTCATCCAAATTCCACTCTTACCCCAATGAAATTCCATCGCAACAGTCTTCCCCTCTCTCTTTCGTGCTTTTAAAATATCTCATAACACTGCAACCACAGTCACTAGGTCCACCTCTGAATATAAATGCTTCTATTCTGTGAGATGATTTTGAGTTTAAAAGATTTGAAATTAACCTGCCCATGTTTTGGTGGTTAGACAACAGTAGACAACAGTTGGTAGACAACAGTTGCTGAGATGGTGGCCAGATGAGGACTGTGTGTTCGTTGCTGGTTTCCGCTGTCCTCCATTTAACCCAGCAGTACCATCCTTGCCTTGGGCATCTTCTAGATACTGTATGTACATATAACTAGGAATAAAAGTGACAGATGGTAAACAGTAGCAGCAGCACATGTGATGTGTCAAAAAAGTTTGTGAAAAAAGGGTCAATGCAGGTAGTCCGGGTAGCTATTTGTTTAATTATGTAGCTTTGGGGAAGAAGCTGTTCAGGGTATTGTTGGTTCCAGACATGGTGTATTGGCACCTCTTGCCGTAAGGTAGCAGAGAGAAAAGTCTATGACTTGGGTAGCTGGAGTCTTTGACAATTTTTAGGGTCTTCCTCTGACACTGCCTGGCATAGAGGTCCTGGATGTCAGGGAGCATCAATGGTGCCGCTGTATAACTTTTTGAGGATCTGAGGGCCTATGCCAAATCTTTTCAGCCTCCTCAGGGGGAAGAGGCATTGTCGTGCCCTCTTCAGGACTGTGTTGGTGTCGTTGGACCATGATAGATCCTTAGTGATGTGGACATTGAGGAACTTGAAGCTCTCGACCCTCTCCACTACAGCCCTGTCGATGTGAATGGAGGTGTGCTCTGCCCTCCGTTTCCTGTAGTCCATGATCAGCTACTTTGTCTTGCTGACGTTGAGGGAGAGGTTGTTGTCCTGGCACCACACTGCCAGGTCTCTGACCTCCTCCCTATAGGCTGTCTCATCGTCGTTGGTGATCAGGCCTACCACCGGCGTGTTGACTGCAAACTTAATGATGGTGTTGGAGTCGTGAGCGGCCACACAGTCGTGGGTGAACAGGGAGTACAGGAAGGGACTAAGCATGCACCCCTGAGGGTCCCCCGTGTTGAGGGTCAGTGTTGCGGATGTGTTGTTGCCTACCCTCACCACCTGGGGGCGTCCTGTCAGGAAGTCCAGGATCCAGGTGCAGAGGGAGTTGTACAGTCCCAGGGTCCTTAGCTTAGTGATGAGCTTGGAGGGGACAATGGAGTTAAACGCTGACCACCATCGTCCGTGAGCTGTAGTCAATGTACTGCATTCTCACGTAGGTGTTCCTTTTGTCAAAGTGGGAAAGGGCAGTGTGGAGTGCAATAGAGATTGCGTCCAGGGTGTCTGGGATGATGGTGTTGATGTGAGCCATGACCAGCCTTTCAAAGCATTTCATGGCTACAGATGTGAGTGCTACGGGGCTATAGTCATTTAGACAGGTTACCTTTGTGTTCTTGGGCACAGAGACTATGGTGGTCTGCTTGAAACATGTAGGTATTACTGCCTGGGTCAGGGAGAGATTGAAAATGTCAGTGAAGACACTTGCCAGCTGGTCAGCACATGCTCTGAGTACGAGTCCTGGTAATCCATCTGGCCCTGCGGCCTTGTGAATGTTAACCTGTTTAAAGATCTTACTCACATCAGCTACGGAGAGCGTGATCACACAGTCGTCTGGAACAGCTGGAGCTCTCACGCATGGTTCACTGTTGCTCGAAGCGAGCATAGAAGGTATTTACCTTATCTGGTAGGCTCGTGTCTCTGGGCAGCTCGCAGCTGGGTTTCCCTTTGTAATCTGTGATAGTTTTCAACCCCTGCCACATCCAACGAGTGTCAGAGCGTGTGTAGTAGGATTCGATCTTAGTCCTGTATTGGCGTTTTGCCTGTTTGATGGTTCGTCAGAGGGCATCAACTTTAGCTTTAGCTGTGGCCTGTAATCCATGACTTCTGCTTGGGATATAGACAGTGCCTTCAGAAAGTGGAATTTGGTTTGTGGAAAATGTTTTAAATTAATAAAAAATGTAAAGCTGAAATATATTGCCTAAATAAGTTCAGGAGTACAAATGTACTTAACTAATCGCATAATAAGCTGCATGGACTCATTCCGTGTTCAATAATAGCGGTTAACATGATTTTGAATGACTACCGCATCTCTGTACCCCACACATACAATAATCTGTAAAGACCAGAGATGCTTTTCAACACCTCACAAAGAAGGGCTCTGGTTTGTAGATGTGTTAAAAAAAAGAAGTAGATGCTGAATATCCCTTTGAGCACTGGGAAGTTATTAATTAGGCTTTGGATGGTTTATCAATACACCCAGTCACTACAAATATACAGGTGTCCTCCCTAACTCAGTTGCCGGAGAGGAAGGAAACTGCTTAGGGATTTCACCATGAAGCCAATGGTAATTTTAAAACAGTTACAGAGTTTAATGGTTGTGATATGAGAAAACTGAGGATGGATCAACAACATTGTACTTACTCCACAATACTATCCTAAATGACAGAGTGAAAAGAAGGAAGCCTGTACAGAATAAAAATATTCCAAAACATGCAACCTGTTTGCAACAAGGCCCTTAAGTAATACTGCAAAAAATGTGGCAAAGAAATTAACTTTTTGTCCTGAATACATGGCGTTATGTTTGGGGGCAAATTCAACACAACAATCTTCATATTTTCAAGCATGGTGTTGGCTGCATCATGTTATGGGTATTCTTGTCATCGGCAAGGACTAGGGAGTCTTTTAGGATAAAAAGAAACGGAATACAGCTTATAAGCACAGGCAAAATCCTAGAGGATAACCTGGTTCAGTCTGCTTTCCAACAGACACTGGGAGACAAATTCACCTTTCAGCAGGACAATAACCTAAAACACAAGGCCAAATCTACACTGGAGTTGCTTACCAAGACAACACTGAATGTTCCCGAGTGGCCTAGTTACAGTTTTGACTTAAATCGTCTTGAAAATCTATGGCAAGACTTGAAAATGGCTGTCTAGCAATGATCAACAATCAACTTGACAGAGCTTGAAGAATTTTTTTAAGAATAATTGGCAAATATTGTACAATTCAGGTGTGCAAAGCTCTGACAGACTTACCCAAAAAGACTCACAGCTGTAATTACCACCAAAGGTGCTTCTACAAAGTATTGACTCAGGGGTGTGAATACTTATGTAAATGAGCTATTTCTGTATTTCATTTAAAATACATTTGCAAACATTTCACTTTGTCATTATGTGGTATTGTGTGTAGATGGGTGAGAAAAATTATAATATTTAATCAATTTTGAATTCAGGCTGTAACACAACAAAATGTGGAATAAGTCAAGGGGTATGAATACTTTCTGAAGGTATTGTACATATGATCACTGTGGGGACGACGTCGTCGATGCCGGTGACTGATGTGGTAAACTCCTCAATGCCATCAGATGAGTCCCAGAACATACAGTGGGGAAAAAAAGTATTTAGTCAGCCACCAATTGTGCAAGTTCTCCCACTTAAAAAGATGAGAGAGGCCTGTAATTTTCATCATAGGTACACGTCAACTATGACAGACAAAATGAGAAAAAGAAATCCAGAAAATCACATTGTAGGATTTTTAATGAAATTATTTGCAAATTATGGTGGAAAATAAGTATTTGGTCAATAACAAAAGTTTCTCAATACTTTGTTATATACCCTTTGTTGGCAGCCACGTTTCATCTTCAATGCCCTTGCTGATGGAAGGAGGTTTTCACTCAAAATCTCACGATACATGGCCCCATTCATTCTTTCCTTTACACGGATCAGTCGTCCTGGTCCCTTTGCAGAAAACAGCCCCAAAGCATGATGTTTCCACCCACATGCTTCACAGTAGGTATGGTGTTCTTTGGATGCAACTCAGCATTCTTTGTCCTCCAAACACGACAAGTTGAGATTTCATCTGACCATATGACATTCTCCCAATCCTCTTCTGGATCATCCAAATGCACTCTAGCAAACTTCAGTCGGGTCTGGACATGTACTGGCTTAAGCAGGGGGACACGTCTGGCACTGCAGGATTTGAGTCCCTGGCGGCGTAGTGTGTTACTGATGGTAGGCTTTGTTACTTTGGTCCCAGCTCTCTGCAGGTCATTCACTAGGTCCCCCAGTGTGGTTCTGGGATTTTTGCTCACCGTTCTTGTGATCATTTTGACCCCACGGGGTGAGATCTTGCGTGGAGCCCCAGATCGAGGGAGATTATCAGTGGTCTTGTATGTCTTCCATTTCCTAATAATTGCTCCCACAGTTGATTTCTTCAAACCAAGCTGCTTACCTATTGCAGATTCAGTCTTCCCAGCCTGGTGCAGGTCTACAATTTTGTTTCTGGTGTCCTTTGACAGCTCTTTGGTCTTGGCCATAGTAGAGTTTGGAGTGTGACTGTTTGAGGTTGTGGACAGGTGTCTTTTATACTGATAACAAGTTCAAACAGGTGTCATTAATACAGGTAACGAGTGGAGGACAGAGGAGCCTCTTAAAGAAGAAGTTACAGGTCTGTGAGAGCCAGAAATCTTGCTTGTTTGTAGGTGACCAAATACTTATTTTCCACCATAATTTGCAAATAAATTCATTAAAAATCCTACAATGTGATTTTCTGGAAAGAAAATTCTCCATTTGTCTGTCATCTTTTTAAGTGGGAGAACTTGCACAATTGGTGGCTGACTAAATACTTTTTTTCCCCACTGTATTCCAGTCTATGCTAGCGAAACAGTCCTGTAGCTTAGCATCCGCTTCATCGGACCACTTCTTTACTGAGCGCGTCACTAGTTCTTCCTGTTTGAGTTTTTGCTTGAAAGCAAGAATCAGGAGGATAGAGTTATGGTCAGATTTGCCAAATGGAGGGCGAGGGAGAGCTTTGTGTGTGGCGTAAAGGTGATCTAGTGTATTTTCGGCTCTATTTGCACAGAGGACCTGCTGGTAGAAATTAGGTAAAACGGATTTCAGTTTTCCTGCATTAAAATCACCGGCCACTAGGAGCGCCGCCTCTGGATGAGCATGTTCTTGTTTGCTTATGGCCCTATACAGCTCGTTGAATGCGGTCTTAGTGCCAGCATTGGTTTGTGGTGGTAAATAGACAGCTATGAAAAATCTAGAAGAAAGTTCTCTTCGTAAATAGTATGTTCTACAGCTTATCATGAGGTATTCTAACTCAGGCGAGCAGAACCTCGAGACTTCCTTAAAAGCTGTTGTTAACAAAGAGACACACCCCATCCACCTTGAGCATACCCGACACTACCGTTCTGTCCTGCTGATGCATATAGAAACAAGTTATATGTGTATTATCCATGTCCTTATTCAGCCAAGTTTCCAACAAACATGGCATATTACAGTTGTTCATTTACTCGCCGGCGTAGCTTCGTTAGGCTGCCTGCACGTCCGCCTCTATATCGCCGTCTCTTTCTCTTCCGAGTCTCTGGGATTAGGGCCCGGTCTGGGGTGAGCAGTACTGTATGTCCTGTGCAGCCGACTCGTTGAAGTAGAAATCTTCATCCAAATCGAGGTTAGTGATCGCTGTTCTGATGTCCAGAAGCTCTTTTCGGTCATAGGAAACGATGGCGGAAACATTATGTCCCAAAAAAAGTTAGGATTAGTGAAAGAAAATAGCGGAATTGGGCGGAATTGGTCATAATTGGTCAGGAGCCCGCAAAACGGCCGCAATGCATTCCAACGCCATTCTATAACATTGGGCAATGGATTTTGGGTATAGTAACCCTTTATTTCCAGTGTGCATCAGCAAGAGGCAGTTCTTTTTGCAGTTTTTGTAGTGCACATGTGAAGGTAAATACCCACTGGATTGATGCAAATAATCATGATATAATTCTGCCAGGTAAGCATAGGCTACTTTGTAATTAACATTTAATTGATAAGGTTTTTGGGAAAGTCTTTCCATCTACCAGAATACTTTTCATTAGCATAATCGCTAACAGCTACACAAAGTGGTAGATGCACGCACCGCACATACACAGACAGGGGAAGTTCTCGTTGCCTCTTCAGAAAGTTGCAGGAAATACGAATCACTGATGCATTCTGTTCAATATATTTAGTTGATTCCCTACTAAGTTCAATACATTTTTTACTTTTGTTGAATTCTGTTTTAATATCTGGATTCCGTTCACGTTCTCTGTGTCGCAGATTTTATAGGGCCTTAATATATCTCTTGTTTCAGCCATCATCCACAGGGCTGAGGATTGTTGAATGTTCTATCACTAACAGTGTTAGGTACATGTAAAACCCCAGCTCTCAGAGCCATGATGATCAATGCTGGGGGTCTGCCTCTGTCACTTAGAGATTCTGCTACTGTAAGATGAAGTATGAGTATATTGTTCCTTACAGCACAGCCTGTCTGGTATCTATAAAGCAATCTAGTGATATTAGTCATGCCATCATCAGGCCTCCTCATAACATGTCAGTGTTCTATGTTACAGGGGGCGAACTCTAATGAACTACACATTTCTACTGATCTGGGGGCAGATACTCAGGGATTGTACATTACACTTTTTAAAATAGAATGTAGGTGCGGGGAACGGAAGAGCAGGTGAATAGAGAGAAGGTGTGTGGGATGACAGAGAGATCACAAAGGGAGCGAGAGATGAAGAGAAACACACCAGTGGTGACGATGGTGTCAGTAGAGAGAAAGAGAGGAGAAAGAGAGAAGTGAAAAGAAAAGGGATAGTTAAATAAAAAAGGAACTGGAGATGGTGGAGAACAGTGACATTTAAAAAGACAGAATTGCACTCAGGTACCACATTCAGGGCCCTGGGAATAGAAATTAACTTACAGAGAATGCAGAACGCTCTGTACACACAAACTTATACATTGCGTTTATAGTCTTGATGCTTTTAACAAAACAATACCTATCCAAATGACAGTATCTACACCCCCCAAAAAACAGGCAGTAAATTCAGCTTTAAACCCTGGATAAAAGAGCAGGAAAAACAAGTTATGAGAGTGATTTGCTTTGATGCTCTCTCCCTCCCTAGATGATAGCTGGCCTAGCAGATTCATTAACCTCTGTAGTTGCCCCCACAGACCCAGGCACAGAGAGGCTCGTCTCCGAGCTCAGCCTCTGCCTTTGATTTCTCACTTATCACTGGCAGGCCAGCCAGCTCCATCCACTCCACTAAAATAATTGCCTCTTCTAACGATGCTCTCTTAACATAATGCAAATAGCAGTGGTCATGTTTCAAAGACACCTGTAAGCTTCTTGAAGACACAGTAAACAGACAGCGATTGACTATCCAAAGGTCATTCATCTAATGCATATAGCACATTCTGAAATTAATCTTTACTAAATGTCTTTTGCTTTCGTTCTTATCAACTGAAATGCTAGCTATGTAGATATTTCTGTTTGTAATGGATAGCCTACATGGTTAGGCCTAGTCATTTTCCAGGAAAAATGTATTGTAAATCTTTTGGAGAACAGTGGAAACTGGGGTAAGTGAAATCAAAATATGATTACATTTCCATTGAGCAATTTTGCCACAAGACAGAGTTTGGATTTATGCAGCTGATTACAAAAAGTCAACAGTTATCATACATAAACCTTGTGAAGACTCTGTTCTCAGATCAAAACAGAAGTCACAATGAGAGATGTGTAATATATTTTATAGACCTTTTAAAGCATGGATTTGTGTCACAGCCAGTTACTATAACAAGCACAAGGAACATCTAAATGGCCTGGGATGGTTAAGATGATCTAGTAAAAATGCCAATGCTTTATAATCCAGTCATTGATAGTAAAAATAGCTACTTCCAACACATCTAACAGTCAAAATAGTGATATTCAGAATGATCACATAATAATTCCACGAGACTATTCACTTCAGCGATTTACTGTGAGGTGTTCAATGGTTATTGTTGTGCATACAAAGTACTTTTCTTGTTACAGCATTTGGAAGAAATTGGTCAGAATACCATCATATCTAAATGGATTAAAAACCAACACTGCTCAAATTGTCCAATGAGAGAATGTGTTAAATACTTTGTCACTGTTTTATAGAATGTCTGAGCTAAAAGGACAGAAAAGTACAAAGCATAGAGTGCCTTGCAAAAGTATTCATCCCCTTGGCGTTTTTCCTATTTTCTTGCATTACAACCTGTAATTTAAATGGATTTTTATTTGGATTTCATGTGATGGACATACACAAAATAGTCCAAATTGGTGAAGTGAAATTTAAAAAAAAATACTTGTTTCAAAAAATTCAAAAAAATTAATAACGGAAAAGTGGTGCGTGCATATGTATTCACCCCCTTTGCTATGAAGACCCTAAATAAGATCTGGTGCAACCAATTACCGTCAGAAGTCACATAATTAGTTAAATAAAGTCCATCTGTGTGCAATCTAAGTGTCACATGATCTGTCACATGATCTCAGTATATTTACACCTGTTCTGAAAGGCCCCAGAGTCTGCAAAACCACTAAGCAAGAGGGCACCACCAAGAAAGCGGCACTATGAAAACCAAGGAGCTCTCCAAACAGGTCAGGGACAAAGTTGTGGAGAAGTACAGATCAGGGTTGGGTTATAAAGAAATATTCGAAACATTGAACATCCCACGGAGCACCATTAAATCCATTATTAAAAAATGGAAAGAATATGGCACCACAAACCTGCCAAGAGAGGGCCGCCCACCAAAACTCATGGACCAGGCAAGGAGGGCATTAATCAGAGAGGCAACAAAGAGACCAAAGATAACCCCGTAGGAGCTGCAAAGCTCCACAGCAGAGATTGGAATATCTGTCCATAGTACCACTTAAAGCCGTACACTCCACAGAGCTGGGCTTTACGGAAGAGTGAGCAGAAAAAAGCCATTGCTTGAAGAAAAGAATAAGCAAACACGTTTGGTGTTCACCAAAAGGCATGTGGGAGACTCCCCAAACATATGGAAAAAGGTACTCTGGTCAGATGAGACTAAAATTTAGCTTTTTGGCCATCAAGGAAAACGCTATGTCTGGCGCAAACCCAGCACCTCTCATCACCCCGAGAACACCATCCCCACAGAGAAGCATGGTGGTGGCAGGATCATGCTGTGGGGATGTTTTTCATTGGCAGGGACTGGGAAACTGGTCAGAATTGAAGGAATGATGGATGGCGCTAAATACAGGGAAATTCTTGAGGGAAACCTGTTTCAGTCTTCCAGAGATTTGAGACTGGGACGGAGGTTCACCTTCCAGCAGGACAATGACCCTAAGCATATTGCTAAAGAAACACTCGAGTGGTTTAAGGGGAAACATTTAAATGTCTTGGAATGGCCTAGTCAAAGCCCAGACCTCAATCCAATTGAGAATCTGTGGTATGACTTAAAGATTGCTGTACACCAGCGGAACCCATCCAAATTGAAGGAGCTGGAGCAGTTTTGCCTTGAAGAATGGCCATAAATCCCAGTGGCTAGATGTGCCAAACTTATAGAGGCATACCCCAAGAGACTTGCAGCTGTAATTGCTGCAAAAGGTGGCTCTACAAAGTATTGACTTTGGGGGGGGTGAATAGTTATGCACGCTCAAGTTTTCTGTTTTTTTGTCTTATTTCTTGTTTGTTTCACAATAACAAATATTTTGCATCTTCAAAGTGGTAGGCATGTTGTGTAAATCAAATGATACAAACTCCCCAAAAAATCAATTTTAATTCCAGGTTGTAAGGCAACAAAATAGGAAAAATGCCAAGGGGGGTGAATACTTTCGCAAGCCACTGTATTCAACTTGGCTAAACACTGTACCAAATGAGTGGCATGAATGTAGGTACACAAATCACATGACAGACACACATTAAGCAGTATCCTTTGAGACATGTAGGGCTCTGGGGGCTTTTGAGTCCATTGACATATGCAAGTCATGTCTCCCCCATGGCCCAGTTCCAACTGTGTTTCAGCCGTCACGGAGGAGAGCAATTAAATAGCCTCCCCACAACAATCAATGAATTCAGAGGCAAATACCTCACCTCAGAGATAGGACAATCAATAATCACAACAGTACTGCCTAGGAAAGGCATCCAGAAGCTCTTTTAGGACTCAGTAAACATGGATTCAAAATACACTCATAACAATACATCCACACACAATAGCCTACACAGCTAGTTAAGGGTGTGAAATCCACTGATATCTTATGAACCTTCATGTAAAACAAGAAAGGAACATTGAAAACAAAAATGAGCATCCTCTTGCGCATCCTCTTTAAATCTCCCCAGCCAAGCCAGCTCTCTGGGGCCAGATAAAAAGAGTGTGATGCAGCGCTACAAGAGATATCAGCAGTTGATATCTAATCTCCTCGCCCTCCTAATGCACCCAGGAGTCTCTCTCTCCAGCAGCTGAGACGGAGAGGGGAGGTGACAGCTCAGAGAGCCAGCCAGGGCCAGGAGAGGAGGAGAGGAGCTGGAAGTGTGCCCAATAGTGATGCTGAAATTCACCTCCACCTAAATCTGCTTCTCCTCCGTTCCCAAAGGGATTTTCATGGGGCGACCTGACACCGAAAATAAGAAATAAACAGCCTTTTTGGATAACATGTAGTCAAGGGGATTCAACAAAACAGCTCTCTCTTTTTCTTCTCCATCCATTTGTGGTGACTTTGATGAATGATGTAGCTGACACTGCTTATGTTTAGCACTCATCTGAAATGAATGTAATCAGACAGAAGCAAGCTGGCGCACTGCAGATACCGAGTCAGAAGTCCTATATAGACAGGAAAGTCTTCTAGGAACATTCCAGGTTATATGAGACAATAGCAAACAGTGATTTCCTGTTTCCAAAAGGTAAAAACAAGATATTGAGAGATTTTGTAAAATTTGTACTTTTGTTACACATTTGCAACATGATTATAAACATAACTTAAAAGTACAATGAATACCTGGATTTTCTTTTTCCATTTCACAGTTGTCCTTAAACTCAGTCCTAGCATACCATGAGCTCCATCCTTGATAACCTAGCCTATTTAATGACTGCTGAATACCAGTCAATATCCTTCACATATAAGAACAGAAAGCCAGATAAATAAAAGAGACCTGTCCTACTTTTTTATACCATCCATTTAAAATAAAACACTTCTGCGAACTCTGAGACAGAGACTTTCTCTCTTTCATTGAAAAGTACAGAACACCATCCGGCTTTTCAAGAGTCTCACTCGATGCCATATCAGTGGAGACTTTGACAGCGTGGCTTTAGAGAGAGCGCAGCGATGACTTTGATGTGCCATATTAAAAAGAATAACAGCCATGAAAAGTGTCACATTTGATAGGCCGGAACACATCAACCGTCTGCAGAAAAGTCCCCAGACATCCAGAGAGGGTAAGAACAAGCACAAGCGACTCAGTGAATATGACGTCCTGATAATAATTTATCTGCAGCAGAATGTATCATATCTTGTAGCTAAATGTATTGTCCTTCTAAACATTGTCCTCCACTGATGAAAAGGCCTGGCCAACTAAAGTGATGACAAGTTCAATCTATCAATCTATCTAACAACTGGGGGGATAAGATAGCTATTAACTGTTCATCACAGCAGTGCACTGCACTGCAAATAAGCCTACATGAATCTAGACTTGTGTGTCACTGCACCAGGCAACCCTATGGTCATTATCTTTTTATATCACACCAGCATCTCGCTCTCTCTCTCCCCTCCATCCCGCTCTCCCTCCGCTCCAGCTTATTCATTCGAGGAGCTGTCAGGTTGTTTTCCAGTCTGACAGTTCAGGACGAGCATGAACTTTACCACTGACACAGGACAGCTTTGCACCTGTCACAACTTGTCTTGCTGAGGGGGAGCAGGTGCCTCAGCTGGTTATGGCAGACACAGAGATGTCTATGGAATCTACTTTAAAAACCCTCTAAAACCTCTGAACACCTCCCAAAGTCCCCACAGCTGGTCAAATGGGGGTTTATGGATCTCACAGACTAGAGATGCATAGGGAATCTTGATTTGTTTCATACGATAGATGCTCATCTGTTTCCCTGGTTTAGAATGACAAATACCCCACCTGAGCCAAAACCATAAAATATGCCTGAATGTCATGGTATTGCATAATTGTATATGATATGATAGCCAGATGACGATCTAATTACATGTAGCAAAATCCCTATTTGGTGTAATGAACATATCATTATGATACCTTCTGTCCTTGGCTAAAGCACCCATCTAATAACAAAGTAACTGGATAGAGACAGCACCCCTGCCGAAGGTAGATGTGAGGCTGGCATTAGCTCTGAGCTGCGGGAGGTGTCTGCAGTCAAGCAATACAAAACCATCAAAAAATGTAATTTACCATTCTACATTACTGATAGGTGCAAGCCATCCAGCCCAGCAGCCTTTTGAAATACCAAGTAGCCCCTCAAAGGTATCTGACAGCAATTAGAGGGACTGGTGAAAGACAGACACACTGAATATAAAAGACAGGAGCTCTGCATCGCTGGCAGGCAGTAGTAATAACACTACTGGTTGGGATTCAAATTATGCTGTGAATAACATGCAACATGCGTGCAGATATAAATGCCCTGCATTAATGCTAGGTCGTCAAATTGCCTTTCCTACTAAACTGCTCGCAGATATTCCAACGTTTCTACACTTTTGTCCTCTTGTTGTGTAAAATACAGCCTTGTAGATCATGAAAACTATGGAAATACCATAACACCATGAAACACAGTGTAAATACACAGAGAAACAGAAACAGAGTGAGTCTCCTGTGTATTCCCATCTCCCCCTCTGGGTGAGTCAGTCCACTCCCAGAATGAGATGATTGAACAGTGTTGCTGGGTCTCCATTCACCCACTGTGTGTGAACCAGCCGCTCCACAGCAGCATAATTAGGGCTGGTCACTTCAGAGAAAGAGAGACATTATAATGGATGTCCCTGTCTCAACATGGCCCCAGGCCCGCCTTCTAATTGAGCCAGGCCTCTGATATGATGGATGGGAACATGGTGAATGGTTAAAGTTGTATTTCAACACTACACTGTGTAGGCTACCAGACTGAATAATATTGAAAACCAGCCCACATACTTTCAATAGCTACATACTGTAAGCCTATTGCAAAGCAGTTACATTAATATAGATCTATATTGTTTGTACTGATGTGACCCAAATCCATCTCATGTTCACAAAATTATAAAAATGATCATGATTACTAAATAAATGATCATCATAATTGGCAAACAAATGTGTTTTTCTCCAAGCCCTTGAATGTTGTCTAATGCAGATAATGGGAGTAGTAATTTGTTGGTGCCCATCAGCCATGTGACACTGATGTCAATGCCTATGAATCATCAAGAGTGGGCAAAGTAGTTGCCATGATGATGAAGTGTCTAACTCAGTGCATATGACTATTATTTACCGATGACTTCAGACCTAATACTGACAAAAAAAGAAGAGCTTCCGACCTTGTAAAAGCTATTTATCACACTCAAAAACCTTTTTCTTATTTATTTGTTTATGTGTGACTTGTCCTTACAAACAAAGATATATTATACTTAAAAAGGAGGAGCTTCAGGCCTTATAAAAGCTATTTATCACACTCAAAAAACATATATATATATTTTGTTTTTTTGTTTTTTTATTTTTACGTTTTGCTTGTCCATATAAACAAAGAGGTATTATACTTCAGAAATTAACTCAAGCTGCTGTCTTCATTGGTTTGTTTCGGGACACCCATGGGGGCAAACAAGCTATTTGGAGAAGCAAATCTCAGCTCGACTCCACTAAAGCAAATCAACATCATGCTGATGGCCAACAGATGAGCCCAGCCAAGCCCTGCCCAGGAGGTCTGCGATGGCCACCACAGCAGTCATGTGTCAAATGTGAGATAAGATTGCTCACTCTTCCAACCAGAGCCCAGAAAGATCCCTCCATCCAATTCTCTTATTATCAAGGCTGGAGGAAATATGGAGGAAATATGGTTCTGCTCCCTGTGGGGAGAGCCAGGGAATCGTTGACTCCCAGAGACACTGGCATGAAAAGGACATGAGAGAGACTCTCTGACTCTGTATCGCCAGTCGAAAGGCAAATATTTTAGTCTCCAAAGTGCTCTGGGGATATGTTTGGCCAGAGACATTAGGACATGAAAGGGAAATGAGGAGGAAAAGATCTGTTCACTTTAAGGCGCTTACACTCCACAAGAACCATCAGAACTGAATACATAGAGAGAAAACACATTGAATGACTGCTGGCTGACCCTACAGTTTGTAATGGGCAATCTGGAGAGAGAGGAAAGGAAAAAGGAGAAAGAGAGAAAAAGAGAGAAATGGAAGACTGTAATAGGGGCCCTGCTCATTCAATGGAAATAGTACTTTGTGTTCCTTATGCTGCTGGAACCTTTAGGTCAACAGGGCTTCCCCTGCATAACCCACTGCTTGGAGAAATGGTGGTAAGCTACATTGAACCAAAAAGAGTTCAATGGTTCGCTTCATATAAGGCCCTCAAAATACACACCAAAGCAGTTTTTTGTTGTTGTTGTAGTGTAATTACTTTACATCTAAACATCTAATACAGTGGGGAGAACAAGTATTTGATACACTGCCGATTTTGCAGGTTTTCCTACTTACAAAGCATGTAGAGGTCTGTAATTTTTTATCATAGGTAGACTTCAACTGTGAGAGACGGAATCTAAAACAAAAATCCATAAAATCACATTGTATGATTTTTACGTAATTAATTTGCATTTTATTGCATGACATAAGTATTTGATACATCAGAAAAGCAGAACTTAATATTTGGTACAGAAACCTTTGTTTGCAATTACAGAGATCATACGTTTCCTGTAGGTCTTGACCAGGTTTGCACACACTGCAGCAGGGATTTTGGCCCACTCCTCCATACAGACCTTCTCCAGATCCTTCAGGTTTCGGGGCTGTCGCTGGGCAATACAGACTTTCAGCTCCCTCCAAAGATTTTCTATTGGGTTCAGGTCTGGAGACTGGCTAGGCCACTCCAGGGCCTTGAGATGCTTCTTACGGAGCCACTCCTTAGTTGCCCTGGCTGTGTGTTTCGGGTCGTTGTCATGCTGGAAGACCCAGCCACGACCCATCTTCAATGCTCTTACTGAGGGAAGGAGGTTGTTGGCCAAGATCTCGCGATACATGGCCCCATCCATCCTCCCCTCAATACGGTGCAGTCGTCCTGTCCCCTTTGCAGAAAAGCATCCCCAAAGAATGATGTTTCCACCTCCATGCTTCACGGTTGGGATGGTGTTCTTGGGGTTGTACTCATCCTTCTTCTTCCTCCAAACACGGCGAGTGGAGTTTCGACCAAAAAGCTCTATTTTTGTCTCATCAGACCACATGATCTTCTCCCATTCCTCCTCTGGATCATCCAGATGGTCATTGGCAAACTTCAGACGGGCCTGGACATGCGCTGGCTTGAGCAGGGACACCTTGCGTGCGCTGCAGGATTTTAATCCATGACGGCGTAGTGTGTTACTAATGGTTTTCTTTGAGACTGTGGTCCCAGCTCTCTTCAGGTCATTGACCAGGTCCTGCCGTGTAGTTCTGGGCTGATCCCTCACCTTCCTCATGATCATTGATGCCCCACAAGGTGAGATCTTGCATGGAGCCCCAGACCGAGGGCGATTGACCATCATCTTGAACTTCTTCCATTTTCTAATAATTGCGCCAACAGTTGTTGCTTTCTCACCAAGCTGCTTGCCTATTGTCCTGTATAATAATATATAATAATATGCCATTTAGCAGACGCTTTTATCCAAAGCGACTTACAGTCATGCGTGCATACATTTTTTTGTGTATGGGTGGTCCCGGGGATCGTACCCACTACCTTGGCGTTACAAGCGCCGTGCTCTACCAGCTGAGCTACAGAGGACCCATCCCAGCCTTGTAGCCCATCCCAGCCTTGTGCAGGTCTACAATTGTATCCCTGATGTCCTTACACAGCTCTCTGGTCTTGGCCATTGTGGAGAGGTTGGAGTCTGTTTGATTGAGTGTGTGGACAGGTGTCTTTTATACAGGTAACGAGTTCAAACAGGTGCAGTTAATACAGGTAATGAGTGGAGAACAGGAGGGCTTCTTAAAGAAAAACTAACAGGTCTGTGAGAGCCGGAATTCTTACTGGTTGGTAGGTGATCAAATACTTATGTCATGCAATAAAATGCAAATTAATTACTTAAAAATCATACACTGTGATTTTCTGGATTTTTGTTTTAGATTCCGTCTCTCACAGTTGAAGTGTACCTATGATAAAAATGACAGACCTCTACATGCTTTGTAAGTAGGAAAACCTGCAAAATCGGCAGTGTATCAAATATTTGTTCTCCCCACTGTATATATTCCTCCCACTCAAATAACAGAGAGTGGATAGGAGGTGTGCCATTCGGAGCAGCTTATATAGCCTGGTCTCAGGATAACCTGGTCAGGGTGAGGCCTCAGTCCCCCTCCCAGCAGAGGGACATCTGTCCCAGGAGGATTCATCCTGGCTGGGCCTTGCAGGGAGAGGAGATGTGTTGATGCCAGCCCAGCCCAGCTCAGCCCAGCCAGGGCCCCACCGCTGATAGCAAGTCAGAGACCAGCCTGTCAGCCTCTCAGCGTGAGCCTGGCTAATGAATAGTCAACACAAACTGCTGAGGCTGAAGCAGCAGTTAGTTGAGGGCTAGAGCAAAGAGCAGAGAGAGGACATGGACGTTTGGTGGCTTTTTGTTTGTTTTATAGCAGCCCTAACTATTGTTGAAGAGGAAATTCCTTGATATGACAACATTTATTCAATAGTCTATTGGTTTAAATAATATTACTGTAATATTCATGATCTGTATACACTGTTGGCTCTCAGTGTCTCAGTCTCTATGTGGTTGTTTTCTTTCCTCTTTAGCACTTAATTGATTAATGTCATTGATTGGCTAGATAAAACCCCCTCTGGATATTCCTGGCCTAAATTAGGATTTAATTAAAAGGTAACAACCAAAACAGTTGGTGATGCAGTCTGCATCATTCAGAAAATCTGTAGTGAATGACAAATATTTTTACTTTCACTATCTGCATGCAGGGTGATTTTCAGCTTTGGGAAATGCTAACCGACTCTGCCAACAGCAGGGGCACTATAATACTTAACCCACCTTGTAGCCCTCCAGGGCCAGTGTGCCCCACCCCTGCTTTATGCTAAGTCCCTGTGGCCTTTAGGTCAGAGGCAGTGGGGGAGTCATGCACCTGTAGAGGTGTTGGCAAGCTGTGGATGGACACAGCTGGCTGTCTAACAGTGTGGCCTGTGTGTCAGCTTGGTTTGTCTAGGTCCAGCCCACTGACCAGAGGTTGACCCACACACCCTGGAGGAGCAGGTAATGAGGGGCTCACACCCTGATGAGGGGCTCAACTTTTTTTCTACACATTCATTTTGGACACCAAGATGCAGAGTTTTATCAGGGCAACATATTCCATGTTTGAATAACATCAGCCCCAGTGAGGCAGTTTTCCTCCCTCTGCTGTCCTTAGATTAAAAGTTAATGAGTCATCAGAGGGATCTCACTTCTGTCACTGATCACACAACCCAATATCCCACTCTACTTCACACAACCCAATCAGAGAAATTATACCATGCATGTTATCATACTAGTATCTGCTAGTAATACCAGTGGGCACAATGGTGATGGTAGAAGAAGATTTGGCAGAAGTAAGACTCTGATGTTCACTTTGTTATAGGGGATCATCAGTATCTTGCTCAAGTGCGTGGAGGCACTTAGCCCCACACGCAATCTTCTCTTCTCGACAGTCCATTTTTCTACCCATGCCAAACTTCTGCCCACACATCTGCTGAGCTGACAGCCAAGCAGCTGGGATCCCAAACATAAGATGATGAAGCCAGACAATACACGTTTAGCTGAGTGATGCAACTGTAAAATAGACAACAGGAAGCCAGAGACAGTGTTGGTGCGTCATCAGAGGATCAGTCTCCAGCAGAGATGTTTTTGCCCTCCAGCTAGTAACACAGTCTTTTGACCATTGTAGCTTATTATTGGACGACCCAATGTTCAAATGTCACTTGTTATCCACTCAATTCTGAAAAGTTGAGTATTGTGCCAGAATATAGGCATGATGTATTATTAAAACTACCACCTGCAGCGGTTCTTTCAACAGTTAGGCTAATTTTCATAAGCTGATAATTATATTGTTCTAGCTATTTAATTATGAGGCCAATATCAAAGTAACAAAGTTGACATAGTTTAGTTGAAACAAATAGATAACTTTCACACACATTTTTTTAAATAGACATAATACAGTTGTTTCATATGAACATTACGATATTCCTGAATAAAACAATAATTTATTGAATGTAGCCATGCATTTCTTAATAAAATTAATTGTTTATGTATTAGCTACATTTGATTTCATGTGCAATATAGAGAGTCACTGCACCAACACGCAGTATATTCATCATAATACACTACATGACCAAAAGTATGTGGACACCTGCTCGTCAAACATCTCATTCCAAAATCATGGGCATTAATATGGAGTTGGTCCCCCTTTGCTGCTATATCAGCCTCCACTCTTCTGGGAAGGCTTTCCACTAGATGTTGGAACATTGCTGCGGGGATTTGCTTCCATTCAGCCACATGAGCATTAGTGAGGTCGGGCACGAATGTTGGGCGATTAGGCCTGGCTCGCAGTCGGCGTTCTAATTCATCCCAAAGGTGTTCAATGGGGTTGAGGTCAGGGCTCTGTGCAGGCCAGTCAAGTTCTTCCACACCGATCTCGACAAACTATTTCTGTATTTGTGCTGACGTTGCTTCCAGAGGCAGTTTGGAACTCGGTAGTGAGTGTGCAGGACAGACAATTTTTACGGGCTACGCACTTCAACACTCAGCGGTCCCGTTCTGTGAGCTTGTGTGGCCTACCACTTTGTGGCTGAGCCGTTGTTTCTCCTAGACGTTTCCACTCCACAATAACAGCGCTTACATTTGACCGGGGCAGCTCTAGCAGGGCAGACATTTGACTGTTAGAAAGGTGGCATCCTATGATGGTGCCACGTTGAAAGTCACTGAGCTCTTCAGTAAGGCCATTCTACTGCCAATGTTTGTCTAAGGAGATTGCATGGCTGTGTGCTCGATTTTATACACCTGTCAGCAACGGGTGTGGCTGAAATAGCCGAATCCACTAATTTGAAGGGGGGTCCACATACTTTTGTATATATAGTGTATTTCTGCTTCCACTCTTGTCCTACCATGACACAAATAGCATTGTCAGTGTTCTAATTATGAACTACTATTTGACAGAAAACGGTAGGCTATGTAGATTTGTACATAAAAAATGTAGTTCAATAACTGTGCATATAGAACATGAATTAACCCCAGGAGCTTAACTGATATTAATGTACAAAACACATCGCTCATCCTTCTACCTCAGGTGTTCCCTTATAAAGAAAACACATTTGCATCACTTGCCTCAACGCTGAACACACTCTCTCCCTCTAAACCAGCAGCATCTTCCTCGTGTTTCCTGTTTTCTTTCTGAATTTTGCTCACCCATATCATTACAATTGAACCAAATAAAACATTAGAGGGCAGAAACATACCGTTCCCGGAGATGTGGTTCTCTACCTCTGCGTGTCCACCTTGCCTTGTGGCGGCAGTAAGTTGGATGTAGAGTCCCATGTAATGTAATGTCCCTACTATCACCCCAAAGGCTCCCATCTCTTTTGTCTGAGATTCCAGTATTCTTTGCCACACTCTCACATTAGTTGTAGTAAGTTTACAAAATAAAATCCAGGTAACGTGTTGTAACGGTTTGAGACTAAAGCACAGGTCGCTGATATGAAGCGGTGTGATGGTGCAGCCGCCCGCTAGTTCAAGTCGCTGATATCTCGCTTCAGCTAGGTCGGCTCTGGATGCGACTGAGGGAGATTTTCCCTCACACAAAAAGGGGAGTGCCTCGGCTTGCAATGGGGAATATCAATTAGACGGAATGATCTGAGCGAGTGATTTATTGAATAAACTTTTACAAGACTATAATTCTTAGAGCTGTAGAACCATCCATAATTGACAAACTATCCGTCTCAAATGCATAAGCATAAAGACACACGATGCAAAGCGAAAAACAAATGATGACAATCGATGCAACAAAAGTAGTTGCATCAAATGTTCATCCGATTAAAAATAAATAATGTTATGACTGGTATTTCTAGGTTTTGCAGGTCTGACTACATGCTGTGTGGTATTGCGCTGATATGATCGCTCTAAAGCGAGTGACAATCCGATTACTGCTTTGCTATCATCAAACATTCCATATGCCGCAAAACTCATGCAGAGTTAATGTAGGCAGCTTCACCTGACAGTTAATATGGAATTTGAGAAAGAGGTATTTTGAGGGCAATTTAAAGCTTGGGGGGTAATATTTTCCTGATCGTCAAGCCTAACATAGGCTTTTGTCTCCGGTTTGGTCGCAAAAGCACACAGAGGCATCACAATCATTTCAGCACCATGGACAACACAATCAGCACCACGGACAGTACCAAACGAACAGGATGAGCCCTGCACCCTGAATGCACAGTTGCACACTGCACATACAGTGATCAGACTATGGGATAGCATAGCACCATTGGGAATGGAATTTCTTCAATTATCTTCTCCATATAAATATAATAAGTAACTCAGTATGTAAATATTCTATGTTGCAGCCAGGAACATTGGAAATGTACTCCTTCTCATCAACTAACTTTAATGTCTTATCATGTTTAGAGATAAATAATGTGTTATTTTGTTTTATTAGCCATTCAAGGCAAACGGGCTAGAACAAGAATGTATAAACCAGGATTGAAGAACTCCAGAAAGATCATGTGGCTAATAATGGTCCTTCACAGTGACCATTCCATGAGATAGCTCCTTTACCATGAAAGTTGTAATGATTTAAGGGCCTTACATTGAATCATCCACCAGAAACCAATTATTAAATAACATTCAAGATGCAGTTTGTCTTCCCACCATGTACACTGTAAGGAAGAAGGGAGAAAATCACAGCACAGTTCTACTCAATCACTTGGAAAATACAATTATTCTACCTCCTCTCAGCTGTGAAATTGCTGTACAGCAACTGTTAACACGGTGACGTCATAATCACTGATAAGAGATACGTAGGGTGCCTCCCTGCCAATACAATATGCAAATGACCATTCTCTCGTTATAAGCAATATTAGAGCGTAGGTTGCAGAGCAGCTGTTACGCTGTTGGAGAACAGCCTCCTATGCCTCCTACCCGTCGTGACGACGCCACAGCAACCTGAGACATGAATGATTGGCATGGCAAGATTGCTCCCACATGCTCTTGACAAGCATCACTATGGTGATGTCCTTGAGTCTCTGCTTGAGCCCGGGCCGGGTGGCTCGCTCTCATTTGCATTTGTTTGATGCTGTGGCAGAGAGAGCATCAATAAAAATGCACTCCCTTGTATGACACCCTTGATCACATATGACCTCTTCTAACGCATCACACACACACACAAACAGGATTTATTAAAACTGCTTGAAGATTCTAGTTACCAGGGAGATGGCAGTAATTTAGTGTGAATAGTGTCGGGAGATCTTGGAAATCAATGACCTATTGCACCAGCAGAGCATTAGACTGAACAGCTGTGAGCAATATGAAGCATTCCATTTCTAAAGCTGAATTTTTAATGTCAACATCTATGCTGAGCGAAGTGGCATCAGGGTCGCATGGGAGTCATGAAGAGAAAACAAAGGCATGGGACAGAAAGCTGCACTATTGAAGAATAATCATAATTATCTGCATCACATTAGCCAGGAGGGAAATGTTTTGTATGAAAAGGCTCTGCAGGCCTTGAATTTGAGAGAGAGAGGAGAGAGAATGGTCTGTTCCCAATGTAGCTATGTGTGCTTAGCTATTCTGCTTCCTTCGATATCGTCAGAATTGCATGAAATCCCTAGTTACTCTCCCAAGGACAGTGCAGACAGTAAATAAATACATAAGGTAGTGTGGGTTGACAACACAATTTTCACACTCATTTGCACATGAACAAACCACAGAGCCTACATCTAGGAACATGTTTTCCAAGCACATTTAATTTATATTTTAAACCCAAAATGTTATATCTTTGGTTTCTTCTTAATAAGATCTGTGAATAAGGCCAGCCTGCCCTATTCCATTGGGATTCCCAGGGAAATAATATGAAAAGACATGGTGCAGTATGATACCAAGGCCTTTATGCCATCATGGGAATCCCAGGCATCAGACCACATTTCCATTATGTGCAGCATATGTCCCCCTGTGACTTCACAACCCAACTGCGGCAGTCCTTCTGTGTAGAAGAGGCATATATTCAGACATCATTCTCCCTTGAAGTGGAGATACACTAGATGCCATGTTTAGAAACATTACATATGTATTCTTGAAACATAAATAACATTCTAGTCTTACCAGTTGATGGCAAAGGGCCTGAGAGTGGATGGCTTCTTTTCAGGTTGTGTCATCATGCCCCTGGCCTACACTGGTCTTTCCTCAACCTCGCTTACTGCAAACACAACCCTGCCAATGTAATGTAATTAATCTGCACAGAAAACAATGTGACAGCAATCTTTCTACCTTTCTATCTCAAAAGAATAACTGAAATGAGATGTAAAGGACGGTTTTTTATTCACAAAAAAGCATCTTACCCGGATAGGATTTCATTACCAAATGTTTATTACAAAATACACAAATCAAAACAAACACCACAAACATGTGAGTCTGAAATAGTTGCAGCTTAAGACTGCACATCTTTGTTAATATATTTTGAGTCACTATAGTCCTACACATGTTCCAGCACAGAGAAAGCAATCAATACAGCTTCTCTGCACCTGCTGGACCCTGGTATCTTCTGTCTGAGTGTGTGGAGACCCTCCGTCCATGTTGAAGCTCTGACCGCTGGTCAGGTCACTCCTCCCAGGGGTTGGTTAGGGTTAGAAGTTCTCCAGCAGGTCCATGATCCTCTTCTGCTCGCTCTCTTTGAACTCCTCACTTTTCCCGTCACCAATGTTTTCAGCATACTCTGAAAAAGACAAACCCCCAAGTTGAGTTTGGCTGACTATGAGCTCTTCATGCAGTCTTCTTTTTAATCAAACCTCTCCATGGGCATGGTTCCTGTAATCTACACAAATCAAGGGAATTCAACCCTAGGAGGATGTTCCTGAATTACAATGACACATCTCTCACATCCACCCCAGCATTCGTGAGTGAACACCACGCACACACCCAGTTCTCCATACATGAGTAAAATAACCCAGGGTTTAGTACTAAAACCAGACTACAAAAAGGAGAGATTTGGAAAAGGCTGCAGTCTGGAACCTAGAAACATAATTGATGATATAGCTTTTTCTAAAACTGAAACTGTATCTCCAACCCTATGTTCTAGCCTGTCGATCCAGTGTTGCTCTCTAGCAGTGCAGTATACTGTGTGTTTATTCCTATATCCACTTACACCTTGTCTCTCAGGGGTACATAACCTTAGCCTATATTCCCTGCCAACTCACACTAGACTAGACACTTCTCTGACTGAGGCAAACTAGCTGTGGAAATCCAGTCTCACAGGGATCACCTCAAAGCAGCAGTCTATATGTGAGTCTAAAGTGAAGGAGAGTTTGCAGAGGCCCAGAGTAGGTAGCCCCCTCTTGCAGGATTACCAGTTAAGCCCTGGGACCTTGAGAGAGAAAATCGGCAAAAAAAGTGTATATTTTAACTGCCAGAAAATAAAGAAAATGAGTTTTTCTGACAATGGCGTGGGGCAAGAGGAAAAACAAGCCTTCACAAAAATACTGGAGTGAATCACAAAATGTCTGCACACAGAAGACTAATCTCCTCATGAGTTTCACTGTCCAAAGTCACGACCTTGAGCAGAAATTCAACAAAGACAGACACTCATGATATCTGACAGTAAAACTATACACAGTGGTATCAAGCAGTAACAAAAAAAGGACTCCAGATTGTTTCTTGAAGTCCTACATCATACCCTGCTCATTCAGCCCAAATATATGTGTGCGCCAGCAGGGTTCAACAAGTGACCCACACAATCCCAACATCCCCTAGAATTAGCCTCAAGAAGACAGACCCACTCTCTAGAATCACTCCTCCTGTCACCGTGGCGACCAGGCTGAGAGGAATATGGCGTGACAAACTCTGCCACCATTTGCCGGGTCACCGACTAGGGCTTCCTGCTCGGTCGCAAATGTCGCACCGTCGACAAATAGGTTAATCATCCAACGATCTCTTGCAGAATGGAGAAACCTTTGAAAATGAATGACTCCTGACACTTTGAGCTGTCACCTCTGATGTGTCACCGATGAGGTTACAAGCTGAAGATAACAGGGTGTGCAGACTGCTGCAGTGCTTGTCAAGACACTGAAGAACTTCAATGCTACATTTCCGCCAAGAATAACACCTTTAATCTGTAGTTAGTAGTCTAGAAGATAGAGGACATGGCAGTCACAAACAACACGACCATGGGATCATTATGATTCTGAATGGCACCGTCCACCACACAGACTTCACAGGTTGGGCCCTTTTACTGAGCAACTGTTTATCTGAGCTAGTCTATGAGGCCACAGCTAGTGCTGGGTTGAGAAAGCTACATTCTTAATTCCCCAACACAGTTTCATTGATACCTTGGTTCCACAGAACCTCCCACACTGAGCTGAGGGCCAAAAAGCCCCATCTAGTGGGAACCAGTCAGACAATAAGGTCATTTCACCCCGCATGGCCAGACCACTGGGGCTGCTGGACTATAGAGGCCTGGACATGTATCCTGTATCATCTGGAGCAGACAGAATGTAATATGCCTACTGCAGGGTTTCCCACACTTGGTCCCCGGGACCCGAATGGGTGCACATTTTGGTTTCTGCCCTAGCACTACACAGCGGATTCAAATAATCAACTAATCATAAAGCTTTGATGATGTTAATCAGCTGTGTAGTGTTAGGGCAAAAACCAAAATGTGCTCCCCTTGGGGTCCTGAGGACCGAGTTTGGGAAACGCTGGCCTAGTGTATAATTGAATAAAAGTGATTACATAAGTACTACAATCTATTCTCAAGCTCCATATTAATCCATAGAATCGGTGTGAGATAATAGGCAGCAATAAAAATCTATATATTTGGTCATCCCAGATCATGAGCGGACCACTCTAGACAGCCTCCACCAAAGATACCTTTTCTTTTCATTACAAAAGTTCAGGGTCAAGTTCAGAGCCATTGACGTCCTCGCTGCATGTATTTAACCTTTCATGCTGACATTTCCAATGCAGGAGTCAGCCGTTTAATGGGTGAGGTCAGGGATGAGCTTCCCACTCTGTGGGTGCACACATACACATCTGAGCATGAATGTAAAGTGGCTCTCGAGGGACAGGAGACAGGGGACAGGGGACGAGGGGCTAGTGCTGCACATCAACATGACATTCACTACCCTGTCCAAGCTGTGACACATGAAGGATAGCTCCATTTACACCACTACATGTCACCAGGGCAGAAAGAGCCATGCAGTCCACAACTTCCTGGTCTTAGTTGACAATGACAGAGGTCAATAAATAACTGAAAATACAATAACATGAATAGATGAACTAAAAACAGAGAGGACAGATGTATTTATGCCCTTTAGGTAAAGAAGGAAAGAGTGAGGCTGGTAAATAGGCTAGTGTTGTATGGCTTTGGAGTAAATATATGTCGGTGCTAGTCTCTCTCCCTCTAGCAGGGTGTGGAGTGGACGCTCACCTCTCATGATGTGCCGCACCACTTTGACAGAGCCTCCCCTCAGGTTGAGGATCTGATGCACCCTCTGCTGCAGCTGAGAGGAAAAAGGAAAGACAGGGTCATGACTTTCACTGAATCACTGATAACGCTAGCAGACTGTACACTTTGCCGCGTTGTGACATACAGTTACACTATTTCACGCAGAGGTTTAGCTAAAAAAAAGATACCTACAAGGTACGAAAACCAGTAACTGAATCCTCATATACATTGTGCATGCAGATATCCTACCTGGGATATCCCAGAGTTGCTGATCTCTACCATGATGTAGCAGAGCAACTGGAGGACAAACAGTCCAGCATCCAGCCTCCGCAGGTAGAACTCATCCTCCATCACATCATCAAGGATCTCACCACGTTTGACCATGTCCTGTTACACACACAGGGATAAAAATAGAAGAAAACATTAATTCAAGTGTTGTTTCTCAACCTTCGCACATCCAATCTCTTTATTGATCAAGTCAACACACAAATCAATTGATTAAGAGTTAAGTGGCTAGAGGGTCTGCTCTGCTGCCTCTGTTGGCACGCACACCTGCATAGTTATCCATCTTAACAAATCGGTCCGTATGCCAATAATGTATGGCTGTCAATACACAGCGGCCACATTAATCATCGTTATGAGCCATTGAAACAGACTGAGGAGAAGGGGTTTCTAGCATGTGGTGCCTAACTCCTAACAATGACGACTTCACAGCGAAGAACTTCAACAGAACTCTGATGTGCATGTTAGCCCTTTCCCTGCTGCCAGCCCAGGTGGGGAACATGACAGTTGGCATTCTTTAATGGATATAAAATCACACTGATGGACATTGGCCTCCTCCCTCAGGACTAAATCTATTTTCAAGGGATATTCTGGCATCAGAACCCATTGGAGAGGGAGGCATATTTCTGGCATACACACAGCAGCACTCAAGGTGTGCTCTAGTAGTCAAAGAAAGGGCATCTAACAGGAATATAAAATCGAAGCTCTATATATGAGCAAACAAATAGAGGATCCTTTAAAGAGGTCTGTGTTTGTGATGAATGCTCTTTAAATGAGGAGCCAAAGGGTAATACTGTGTGCTTGACATTTAGATTCAAATACTGAAGCCTGTCTGTCTGTTGGTTTGAATTTGAAAGAATTACAACTTTTAAGGGCTTCATCTCTTCAAATAAATCATATCAAGACACATTCAAATTTATGACGTTAATCTTAAAATATCTTTAGTCTGCCTCTATCACAGTGTAAATCCAGATCACTATTTTGGGAACTTGTAAGAATGTGCAACTCTAGCCTGTTTAGATGTAAAACAACAAAACTTTTCCTCTGGGGAGAAGGCTGGTGCAGCTTTCAGAACAAACGGCTGCTTATTCCGAGGCGATCCTCTCATATAGGCTCGCTACTGCATCAGACACAGTGGATAAAAATGGCGGTATATGCTAATGTATAGCAAACACTAGGGACAAGCAAACATACCAGTTAGTCCGTCCTCATTACACAGGAAATTATTGGAGTGGAGAAAAACATTTTCAAAGGAAGCCTGGATGACTCAATTAAAGGCATAAGGTCTGACAACCAACTGCCAAGGAGAAAGTAATAAGGACATATTCTTAGTCTCTTTCCCTTTCCACATCCTGGTCAGGTGCAGGTGTTAAGATGACAACAGCAAAATGGAACGAACACTGGCTCCATGCTTTTCCTCTGTTGGGATGCAAAGACTGAATTAATGTGACTTCCTTGTCAGCGCCTTCTTTGAGCATACTGTAGCCGTCTGTACTCTGTAAAGGGATACAAACTTGCTAAGAGGGAGAGAGATGCTGATTTTCCCTTTTGATAAATCGCAAAGATGGTCAGGGGGCTGGAACATAATTACAAATAATTTGTAGGCTGCAAATTGACCGCAAGAAGCCCAACAGATATCATATTTCACTAAAACATAATCATTTTAAACATTGCTTACATTTGTATACATATTATGCATGGAAATACTTTGGAACATATTTCCAAAATAAAAAATCACTTGGAGCTGATTTGCTGGTGTTTTTACAGTCTTTTGTGTCCAACAAGTCAAATAAAATCACCAGCGGGACAGATTTGGCCCGCGCCACCAGTTGGGGAACCCTGAGTTAGGCTTTTCTGAAATCAAATTGCATTTTCTTTTATTTTGATGTAACCTAGGTAATAGAATCCCAGAAATACAGGCAACCACCCACACACAAACATAGCCGTCTACACACACACACATACATACATACACACTTTAAGCAATCACAAGGCTCAATAAGACTCCAGCAGTTGGCTGGGAGATGAGGCAGAGCTATAGGACCTTTCCAGGCCTGATCCCTACCCAGCTCCCATCAATCCCTCAGCCAGAGCCCTCCTGCACACAGAGGCTGAGGTAATGGATGTCTGAGCTACAGCTCCATTCCCTTAATGAGGGGAGAAAGAGGAGCAAAAATAGCCAACGCATTGAAAACCAACCACGTACACTTAAATTGGAAGAAAGGTATGTTAGGCTATAGGCAAGGTGGGGGAAGGCGAGAGGAAGTTGCATTTCTGGATCCTTTGAAATCCTTTCAGCATTGAAACCTCCAGTTATGAATGCAGTTTGCAAGCCGAATGTGCAGGGTCTGCATGTCTCCGTCTATAGCATGACCATTAGGATAGTGTGGCTGACTACTAGAGGAGCTGGCAGTAGTTAAGACTACTCCTCGCTCCCTGCCTGCAGTCAGCAGAGACCTGACTAACCCGACAGGGGCTGCAGCAGGGTTTCCGTTAGGAAAATGTGCCGACCTATGTGCAATGGCTGCGTAACCTGATAAGGGCGTCAACCAACGGTACTCAGAATGACAGAAATCACATTTAGGTTATTGTAATTCATATTAACATGCAAGTTGAGGATGCAACGATGTGCGGTCCATTTTTCCGAATTCTGATGCGCACTTTGAAGACGTTAGAATAACTGTCCACATTTACTTTTCCTCAGCCAACAAGACAAGTACCGAACAGCAAAATCACTAGCCCATGTCAATCTACTATCCCCCATAGTTGAAAATTGTACCTATTCTATTGGTCAGTTTGTCGAGAAAGAAATAGCCCATTCCAAACGGACACTGGGACACCCAAAGGACATCCAGTCAACTTGACACAACTGTGGGAAGCATTGGAGTCAACATGGGCCAGCATCCCTGTGGAACGCTTTCGACATCTTGTAGAGTCCATGCCCCGACGAATTTACGCTGTTCTGAGGGCAAAAGGGGATGCAACTCAATAGTAGGAAGGTGTTCCTTATGTTTTGTACAGTTCCAAACTGCCTCTGGAAGCAACGTCAGCACAATAACTGTTCGTCGGGAGCTTCATGAAATGGGTTTCCATGCCCGAGAAGACGCGCACAAGCTTAAGATCACCATGTGTAATGCCAAGCGTCGGCTGGAGTGGTGTAAAGCTCGCCGCCATTGGACTCTCGAGCAGTGGAAACGTGTTTTCTGGAGTAATTAATCACGCTTCACCATCTGGCAGTACGACAGACGAATCTGGGTTTGGCGGATGCCAGGAGAACGCTACCAGCCCGAATGCATAGTGCCAACTGTAAAGTTTGGTGGAGGAGGAATAATGGACTGGGGCTGTTTTTCATGGTTCGGGCTATGCCCCTTAGTTCCAGTGAAGGGCCATGACCTCAACCCCATCAAACACCTTTGGGATGAATTGGAACGCCAACTGCGAGCCAGGCCTAATCGGCCAACATCAGTGCCCAACCTCACTAATGCTCGAGGCTGAATGGAAGCAAGTCCCCGCAGCAATGTTCCAACATCTAGTGGAAAGCCTTCCCAGAAGAGTGGAGGCTGTTATAGCAGCAAAGGGGGGACCAACTCCATATTAATGCCCATGATTTTTGAATGAGATGTTCGACGAGCAGGTGTCCACATACTTTTAGCCATGTAGTGTACAAGACATGAGAGAACATCCTAGCCAGGACTGAAATAAGATAGTTAAAGAAATTGTGACTAGTTAATTAAGTTTCTTCAACCTATAACTAAACATTTTGAACAATGAACTAGGAGTATCCATGTGCATCAAGATTGTGAAGACAGAAAATGGGCTCTTTGGTTATTACTTGGTCATGCTTGCACTTGAAAGTAGTCGGGAATTTCAAGCTGTCACCCTTCCTTTGCAAATAATTAATCTCTCATCAGATATTAATCTGAAAGCTATCTCCCTCTTAAAACTCTACTACCTTCTCCTGCCCTCTCTCCCCCCTGCTGGAGAAGAGACTCCTCATCTCTTATCTGTCTCCTCTCATCTGTCTGAGTGAGCACAGCCTACAGACTAGTCTGGACCTCACACATTCTCTGGGACCACAGGGCATCAGACTGAAACACTGCCTTGTTTAGCAGAGGCTGATTGGATCTTATTGGCCATCTCTGTCCATAACAATGGAGAGGGATTCCAGCCACAACAAACAAACATCACCCACTCACACAGCAGCATATTCTGAGTGGGTCCATGCAGCAGGAGGTGAAGTTTTTTAATGTTGACAATGACTTAAGTCATTGGATTTGAACCAAGCCCCTCTCCAAGCTAGCCTCTAGTCCTGAAGTTGTGACAATTACAAGCCTCTCTAAAAGGACTCTCCTTATCTAGACACTTGGATCTGCTCTTGTTTCAGAGATATTGCCAGTCAAGGTTAGAATGCAAGCTGTTGGTAGAGGGGGGGCGAGAGGTAAGACCCTTACATGTTTCTCTCCTTCGATCCTCTTGTCAGCCACCTGAACAGCTTCCAGGTACTTAAAATGCAGCTCCATCAGTCTATCAACCTGTAGGACGGAGGGAGAAGACATCAGACACCAATGCAAGGCGCTATGCATACAAAACCCTCATGCAGGGAGAAAATAGGATTCAGACCACCAAAGGCTACCATGTAGTATGTCTATGGCCATGTACAGTGGCTTGCGAAAGTATTCACCCCCCTTGGCATTTTTCCTATTTTGTTGCCTTACAACCTGGAATTAAAATTGATTTTGGGGGGGTTTGTATCATTTGATTTACACAACAATGCCTACTACTTTGAAGATCCAGAATATGTTTTATTGTGAAACAAACAATAAATAACTTGAGCGTGCATAACTATTCACCCCCCCCCCCCCCCCCATGCATGATGCTGCCACCACCATGCTTCACTGTGGGGATGGTGTTCTCGGGGTGATGAGAGGTGCTGGGTTTGCACCAGACATAGCGTTTTCCTTGATGGCCAAAAAGCTTGATTTTAGTCTCATCTGACCAGAGTACCTTCTTCCATATGTTTGGGGAGTCTCCTACATGCCTTTTGGCAAACACTAAACATGTTTGCTTATTTCTTTCTTTAAGCAATGGCTTTTTTTCTGGCCACTATTCCATAAAGCCCAGCTCTGTGGAGTGTACGGCTTAAAGTGGTCCTATGGACAGATACTCCAATCTCCGCTGTGGAGCTTTGCAGCTCCTTCAGGGTTATCTTTGGTCTCTTTGTTGCCGCTATGATTAAAGCCCTCCTTGCCTGGTAGGTGAGTTTTGGTGGGCAGCCCTCTCTTGGCAGGTTTGTTGTGGTGCCATATTCTTTCAATTTTTTTATAATGGATTTAATGGTGCCCTAGAGGATGTTCAAAAGATTCAGATATTTTTTATAACCCAACCCTGATCTGTACTTCTCCACAACTTTGTCCCTGACCTGTTTGGAGAGCTCCTTGGTCTTCATGGTGCCGCTTGCTTGGTGGTGCCCCTTGCTTAGTGGTGTTGCAGACTCTGGGGCCTTCCAGAACAGGTGTATATATACTATATAGATCATGTGACAGATCATGTGACACTTAAATAAAGTCCACCCGTGTGCAATCTAACTAAATTATGTGACTTCTGAAGGTAATTGGTTGCACCAGATCTTATTTAGGGGCTTCATAGCAAAGGGGGTGAATACATATGCATGCACCACTTTTCTGTAAAAATTTTTTTAGATTTTTTTTAAACAAGTTCTTTTTTTCATTTCACTTCACCAATTTTGACTATTTTGTGTATGTCCATTACATGAAATCCAAATAAAAATCAATTTAAATTACAGGTTGTAATGCAAAAAAATTGGAAAAACGCCAAGGGGATGAATACTTTTGCAAGGCACTGTATGTGGTGAGGTTAATAACGCTTTCCACCACAGGATCAATATTTTAGTCATTAACAGTGACCATTCACAGGCTGATCAATACATTCTCACACCAGTACAAGGGGATCTCTATCAGGGAAGTGAACATGTAAAACCTCAAAAATTGGGCTGGTTTTCCCTGATGTACTTTTTAAGAAATATTGCTGTGAAAATAATCTGCACACAGTGGTAGATCAGTGAAGATCTCACCTTCTCACAGTCGTTCTCAGTGAATTTGCTGAGGAGCCTTGTCCTCTGCTGGGCTTTCAGGTTCCGCAGGCAGGAAGCTATGATGGAACACACGTGTTCTGCAAAGGGAGGAGAACAATATCAGTCCCACTGTGGCTTCATCAAGGTAGCTCAGCTTCATCTTCACGAGGGGTTAGAAGTAGCCTAGTGTTATTGAACCCACAGTGACGGGAGCTACATTTTACATTTACATTTTAGTCATTTTAGCAGACGCTCTTATCCAGAGCGACTTACAGTTAGTGAGTGCATACATTATTTATATATTTTTTTCATACTGGCCCCCCGTGGGAATCGAACCCACAACCCTGGCGTTGCAAACGCCATGCTCTAACAACTGAGCTACATCCCTGCCGGCCATTTAATGACCTTGGGCTCCAAAACCTCTGGTTAATTGACAAAATTAGTAACAAAAGGCAGTTGGTCACGCGTCACAGAACATTTACTCTACCCCAGAGACACATCCATTTCATTACAGCTTACATTTGCATCTGACATTTAGGCCTAAATCTGACAGAATAATACATAAGAAAATATGGAGTAAAAACAGTCACATGTTGGTATGAGACTGTAATTTGCCTTAATTAATAAGAGGTCAATTTCTTTGTTCAACTCATCTTGGAAGTTGCTAAGCAACAAGCAAAATACTTGATTCTTGATTTGAAAACTTGTCTTCAGCAAGGTGCTCAATACTGCTCTCCCATGTGCAATTCAACAACACATTCTGAAGAGAGATAAGTGCCACACAAAGCAAGCTCACAACTCTATTCTCTAGTGTTATCATTTACTGTTTATGTTTATTATGAGAGTTAACTACCATCATAATGTAATGTCACCAAGTGGACAGCCCCTCTACTGTCTGCACATAATGAGAGGAATGCAACTTCTGGGGACACTCATTTATCAACATAACCCGAGTGGTAATTGTAGTCAGCACCTTGACATCACCGTGGGAAGTTATTGATTGCTACAGGGCACTGTCCACATACAGAACACTGTTTCCAGCAAATTTGGGGGCGTCTGACATTTGTTGCACAAGATCGATGCCGATTAAGACACCCTTGTCATCCAGTGAGGGGGGTGTTAGACTACTGATGGCATGAGAGGAGCTGCTGTCACCTCTCAAGCTTTAGGAGCTCCACTATGCTGACAAGAAATTGGAAGAAATATATAGCTTTTCTATGAAAATTAACAGCCAAATAATTGAAACATTTCAACCATCATCTTACTAATTATAAACCCATCTTTTGGCAGTCACAGTGATAAGCCTGTACAGTGATAGGCCCGTTTCCCCTCCAAATCCCCCTACCAAATACTGTACAATCAGAGGGATTTCTAATTCAGGAGGTACACAAACAGAGCAACAGCATGTTAAATCAGACAGCACCACAGAGAGGAGGTGCCGTCTCAGCTCTCACTCTCCTGCCCTCCGGAGGACCAGTGTCACATGGGCACAGTGGAGGTGTGGTGGCTGGCCGTCTGGATAAATTAGGACAATATTAGAGGCTGAATAAATAGTGTCTCTGCTGAAGGATTGGGACCACTGCTAAAACTCTCCCTGGGCTGGAGCATGCCGTGGGAGACGTGCTGGACTGGAGTCAGTGGCAACTAATCTCTGAAATAAACTCTGCCCTGAGCCTTACATACAGTAGTAGACTTTCACCTGGGCTTCACTGTAGGCCAGGCCTGCTCCTCTCTGTTACGAGGGTAGAAGAATAGGGTGTGTGAATGAGTTAGCTCACTAAAGTGGCACCAGACCACGCTCCAGAGCCCCTCAATGAGAAAAGCCATTAGCAACAGGGCCATGGTCACAGTGTGACTTTCCACAGACTGATGATTACACCCCAAGTGTGATAGAAGGCTTCAGCTTCAACACCTAGTGCAGTAATCATGGCTCCATTACATGTATGTATCTCAGTCACAATATTATGAATTGCAGCCTGCTGCAGGTTTTAGGCCTACTTACCGCATTTAATACTAAATTATGTGTTACCTGTTTGGTTTGAAGGGTTGAGGTTGAGACATGTTCCGGTTACAGTAATTTCTATACCAAAACTTGGTTGGTTCCACATGGTTGGTCCAACTTTGAGGGGTTATGTTAGGCTAAATGTGGTCACAAAGAAGATAATGCACCAATGTAATTAGTGTAGGAATATGTGAACGTGCTTAATTAGTGAAATATGGTTGATTAAATGTATCGTCAATGATTTATCCAACTCTCTCCTTATCACAATTCTATAAAACATCAGGCAGATCAATGTAATTTTAATCAGTGAGTCAAATACAGCTCCCTGTGCTCACTAACAAACCATTAGGCAAACAAAATGACTGTCAGTTCACTTAAATACAGATTAATGTGTGTTAATGGACTCATGCAAATTGTAAGGAAAATGGCTGACAAAGATTGATGGCACCAGCGTAGGAGATGTAAGTAAATTACCCCATTACCCTCGCTTTTACTCAGCCAACAACAAGCAAACCACCAAGAACAAAGAGCAGCAAAAACAGAATGCTATATCAAATACAGGCACGGTGCATACCAAAGACACATAATAACGACGGTAACCCCATTCGCTCAATACAGGAAGGCCACATTGGCCAACTGCTCATTAGATGTGACCTAGAAAAATGATGCAGCTCTATTACCCTTATCAAAGGCACATCACAACAAGATATAGCATAGACTGCAATATTGGTCTTAGGTCTCCCAACTGATAGAGGACCAGCATGGTTGATGGTTGTTTCTCAGAGAGTAGCACAATGCTGCAGTGTGCTTTTACAAGCTCTAATTGCATTCTCTCCTCCTTGGTGAATGATGGTAGGATATGCATGTTGCACTTTGCTGGTAGAACTCATCATGAGCTTAGAGAACACACAGGCTACACCACCACCCTGCTCCCTCTACCACAATCCCAATCCCTAGTACCCCCTCTTCCATAAATCAGCAGCAGCAGAGACCGACAACACAATGCTTTCCGTATCACAGCCCCTGCAGCTCAGAGTGGGGGACAAGTGGAAAACATTAATGAGGAAATAATACCAGTCACTGGGAGAGCTAGTGTAGTGCCTGTGATGAACAGTCTCAGTCTAGCGTGGTGATCACATTCATGGTTGAGGAGCTATGAGCACCAGAGATGTTCTGTTCCAGTCTAATGGAACCACAACCAGGTGACCCATCTGCATGAAAACCAGAACAAATACTACATTGAACAAAAATATAAACACAACATGTAAAGTGTTGGTCCCATGTTTCATGTTTTTTTTTATAGCTATAATGAAAAATCCCAGAAATGTTCCATACACACAAAAAGCTTATTTCCCTCAAATTGTGTTCACAAATTTGTTTTAGGGCTGTCCCCTCCTAAAAAAAATATTTGCTGATCAAAAGTTGTCTGTTCTTTCGACCAATCGATTGCTCAAAATTTGTACATGTTTATTTATCCATAAATAAAATCAACTATATGCATTGAGCTTGTCTGATGCTTTAAGCTTACAGTTTGCTGCCTCAAGAGGGCGCAAGAGATTTAGATAACCTGAAATAAATAAAAAACCTGACCCAACTATTCTCCTCCCGCTCCTGCTGGCTTTCGCAGATTCTGCCATTACTCTCCTGAAGTTGCCGGTAATAGGCTACACGACGAGTCGGCAACCTTTCTCATGTGGAATGCCAATTTATCTTACCATTTCTACCGATCTGTGTGCCAGTTATGGTTTTCATATGCACATTTTCGTGACAGTTTAATTTAATTCATAACATCTTCATATCTCAAAATCATTGTCATGTGGTTAATCAAAAGTCTATCCAAATCTAAATGAAAATGATAAACCTAAAAATTAACTTCTACTGCCATTGCCAACTATGTAAAAATAGCCTACACAAAGCCAACAAATAAAAACATTACAGCCTGCAGGTAGAAAATATCCTGATAAAAATAAATATTATATAAATCACATTGGCTACACATGGCCTGTCTGCAACGAACTTCAAACATTGCATCAACTATTAACTGGGTCTGGCCCGAAGCTTGCGCTAGTGAACTTGCAACATTGTATAAAATATTCTGGGCCCTCAGAGTTTCCTGCGCCAGTGAGCTCGGTACAGACACAGCTGTAGGCTATTTGTGCAAGGGATAAGAAACAGTGCTTGACTTGGGCAGGAGCTCACCGGAGCTGAGTACCGGCACCTCAAATGTTCTACTGCTTTAGCTCCTGTTCCTCTGAAGATGATTTCTGTCTGTAATAAAGCCCTTTTGAAAAACTCATTCTGATTGGCTGGGCCTGGCTCCCCAGTGGGTGCCGTCCCAGGCACACCCATGTCTGCACCCCTGCCCAGTCATGTGAAATCCATAGATTAGGGCCTAATGGATTTCCTTATATGAACTGTAAAATCTTTGAAATTGCTGCGGTTATATTTTTATTCAGTATACATATAGGATAGCAAGATAAGTAGAGTAGTAGCCTGATTCTTAACAGAGAACTCTGACTACATGATATAAAATAGCTTAATTACTCATTCACTGCGCACATTAGACGTGGTTGTAATAGCCATTTGCAAGGGATGCTGTTGGTCTAAAAGCTGCTACACATCAACCTGGAACAGCCATCAAGTTAACATGCAAATAGCAAAGAGTGCCACGGCAGGCAATTGAGCTAGGAGAAGGAGGAGCAGTAGAGGAGGTTGAGGGTGGCAGGTCCTGACAGTTCTCTGCTGGGGACAGATTGAACCTGAACCAGCCATGTCCTGAGGAAAGCAATCAACCCGGCCAGACCACAGGCACCCCTGCAAGGTACGGGCTCTCGTCTACACTGTCTGAGGCAAACTCCCACTATACCTGACTAGAATAGTCCAGGGGAAGAAAATCACTGACATGGCTGGGCTGCGTTTCATAAGTTATTTTGATTGACGACAATCATGTGATGGCTTCATTATGGCTCCTGTCATTGCTGGGCATCAGCAACATCAAAATGGATTGACCAAGTTCCAAACCAATTCAAAGATATCTGTATGCAGGTATGGATAAGTTCCCCATTATCAAAATCCCTCATTGACAAGACAGGATACTGAACAGGGCTCTAATACAGCAACTAATTATCCAGTTTGAGTTAAAAGGATTGAGACTACTGGTAGATCGGCCAGCACCATACCACCCTGCATCCCACTGCTGTCTTGCCACTGAAGCTAAACAGCGTCGGTCCTGACCAGATGCTGCTTGAAGTGCTGGAGGGCCAGTAGAAGGCACTCTTTCCTCTGGTCAAAAAAACATATCCCACGGCAGTGATTGGGGACATTGCCCTGTGTAAGGTGCCGTCTTTCGGATAGGACGTTAAACAGATGTCCTGACTCTCTGTGGTCACTATAGATCCCATGGCACATATTGTAAGAGTAGGGATGTTAACCCCGGTGTCCTGGCTAAATTCCTAATCTGGCCCTCATACCATCATGGCCACCTCATCATGCCCAGCTTCCAATTGGCTCATTTATCTCCCCTGTAACTATTCCCTAGGTCATTGCTGTAAATGCAAACGTGTTCTCAGTAAACTTCCCTGGTAAAATACTAAAATCAGTGCGGTATTGTGCACTGATCACAATATTTGTTAAGTCTATTACCTGAAACAAAGTTATTAAAAAAATAAAAATAATCTACTGCAGCTCCTATTCTTCTAATGTAGTTTTAGTATCATGTGAAAACAGGAAAATAATAGAGATATTAAAGAAGCACTCAGCGGCGTTAGCTCGACATCCAAGGAAAACAAAATAAACTACAAAGGGCTGCGGTGCAGTCAGAACTATTGTGCTGCTGTATGTAAATGAGGTGTTTACTTCTGTTCCATCACACTGTGTGCATCATTAGCCTGCTAAATATAGTCTGCCACCATCAGTACATCCAGAATCTCATTCTATCTATGCACAACATTAGGACATGGAAATTAATACAGACCTTAAAAAGGTAGGCTATGTGAGTCATCACATTCTGAAAAGATCCTCTGCAATATTTCTTCTCATAACTGTTTCCCTTAATTATTTTATTATATGTATGCAAATATTGTCCGACAATTCACAGCCATTGGGCCTCAGTATATTTTCAGAGGCGATTTCATGGGGATCAATCTCTCTGTTTATGATGGAGAGGTTTGGAGAGCGCTTTTCCTCTTAAACTTTCATTTGTGTAGCCGCTGATAATTAATTAATCTATGACTGCATTGTGTTATTCTTGAGAACCACCTTTTCCTCTCCGTTTATTTTATTTTTTACTACAGCAGAGGAGACACTCTATAAGTCTAATTACTGTCAAAAACTATATGACAAATCTTATAGTAATGTGGAAATCATGCACCTCAAAACAATATCAAATTAAATACATTCTAAAACATTGCTGCTATGAAAAAAACTGACTTTCAAAAAGTTGAAAAAGTCCCAAATAAAGCTTACACTAAATAATTGATCTCACAATAATAAATAAAATGCAAACGATGTAAGGACACAAAAATAACTAATGCTTAGCATTATCTTCATTTAGTAAACAGGCCTATCTCAGTCAAGAAACGATGGTATGCATTAGGGACAGGTCTAGGAATATGAAAAGGGTTATTAAAGTCCAAGGGTACGTTACTAGCTGTAGTCCACTGTTCTATAGCCTAGATGTCCTCCGGCCTCAGCCCACAATTACTATGAGCATTCAAAGCTGCATACAGCAAAGTAGCGTAACCATTCTTCATGGCTGTCTGGCTGTGACTAGTAGGAGGTCCATCAGTGGGAGCACCAGGGGGATAAGCTTTAGCAGGCCCTGTTATGTCTGGCTTCATACTCGGCGGTTCAACTCTCTCTCTACCGCACCTGCTATTTCAACCTCTAAATGCCCGGCTATGAAAAGCCAAGTGACATTTACTCCTGATGTACTGACCTGTTGCAACCTCTACAACCACTGTGATTATTATTTGACCCTGCTGGTCATCTATGAACATCTTGGAGAAAAATCTGTTATAATGTACTGTTATAATCTCCACCCAGCACAGCCAGAAGGGGACTGGCCACCCCTCAGAGCCTGGTTCCTCTCTAGGTTTCTTCCTAGGTTTCTGCCTTTCTAGGGAGTGTTTCCTAGCCACCGTGCTTCTACATCTGCATTGCTTGCTGTTTGGGGTTTTAGGCTGGGTTTCTGTATAGCACTTTGTGACATCTGCTGATGTAAAAAGGGCTTTATAAATAAAATGTGATTGATTGATTGAAGGGGGGACCAACTCCATATTAATGCCCATGATTTTGGAATGAGATGTTCGACGAGCAGGCGTCGTAGTGTATTTAACCTAGCTACAAGGAGTCCCTCGCAACTTGCTATTGGCAGTCCTTTAAGAACTCCTCAAAACACAAAGCAGGTCTCTGGTCAATTAATTCTGTCCCCCAGATGAAGCAAACAGACAAAGGAAGCCAATTTGTTCACCTCGGGTGGGCCGTCCGGACGTATGAGATATAATTAAAGACAGCGAAGGCAGTGTTTCCCCTATATTCATTTAGCAGTGGCGCCCCTGCTAAAACTAAAAGGGGAAAGGGAGGGTGGCTGATAAGCACTGATGCTTTCATTTGTCTTATTTCACAACTCAACAGTGGATTCTGAGAGGAACAGCAGAAAAAGCAATCAAGTTTAGATTGATAACTTAAAATCGACAGACTAAAAAGCCATGAGACAAACCTGATTAGATCTCCTGCCTTGTTAAATTGTGTTTTGGGTACAGGTGTTGGACAACTAAGCATTTGCGCTAAAGTCAGACAAGCAAAATGATTTCATTGTTATAAACGAAATTTGGAGTGTATAGAAATGTGCAAACCTTCATGTTCTTTGTCTGCGGCCCCAGCTTTCCTCATCTTCTTGGGGGTCTTCATGAACAAGGGGAAAATGGTCCTCAGGCCCAGGATGTCCACAAACTTGTGGCAGTTATCAGAACCCTCTGGGCCAATCATGCCGTGGTCTAAGACCCTCAGAGCGCTGGTCCGAGACATTTTCTTTTCCCTGGGAAGAGGCAGTGCAAAAAAATATACATAATACAATAAGGGCTCAATTATCTCTGGCACAACAGATAGTTTACAGCAGAGGTATGCCACAAGGTCATTATTGTCTTTTGCCAGGCACACAGACTACACTATACATACAAAGGTATGTGGACACCCCTTCAAAATGTGTGGATTCGGCTATCTCAGCCACACCGTTGCTGATAGGTGTAGAAAATCGAACACACCGCCATGCAATCTCCATAGACAAACATTGGTTGTAGAATGGACTTACTGAAGAGCTCAGTGACTTTCAACGTGGCACTGTCATAGGATGCCACCTTTCCAACAAGTCAGTTCGTCAAATGTCTGCCCTGCTACATCTGCCCCGGTTAACTGTAAGTGCTGTTATTGTGAAGTGGAAACGTCTAGGAGCCACACAAGCTCACAGAATGGGACCGCCGAGTGCTGAAGCGAGTAGCGCGTAAAATTTGTCTGTCCTCAGTTGCAACACTCACTACCGAATTCCAAACTGCTTCTGGAAACAAAGTCAGCACAATATCTGTTCGTCGGGAGCTTCATGAAATGGGTTTCCATGGCCGAGCAGCCGCACACAAGCCTAAGATCATCATGCGCAATGCCAAGCGTCGGCTAGAGAGGTGTAAAGCTCGCCGCCATTGGACTCTGGAGCAGTGGAAACGACTTTTCTGGAGTGATGAATCACGATTCACCATCTGGCAATCCGACGGACAAATCTGGGTTTGGTGGATGCCAGGAGAACGCTACCTGCCCGAATGCATAGTGCCAACTGTAAGGTTTGGTGGAGGAGGAATAATGATCTGGGGCTGTTTTTCATGGTTGCACAGAGCCCTGACCTCAACCCCATCGAACACCTTTGGGATGAATTGGAACGCCGACTGCGAGCTAGGCCTAATCGCCTAACATCAGTGCCCAACCTCACTAATGCTCATGGCTGAATGGAAGCAAGTCCTCGCAACAATGTTTCAACATCTAGTGGAAAGCCTTCCCAGAAGAGTGGAGGCTGTTATAGCTCCCTCTCTCCCATCCCGGAGAAGCTGAGCCCTAGGACCATGCCTCTGGACTACCTGGCCTGATGACTCCTTGCTGTCCCCAGTCCACCTGGTCGTGCTGCTGCTCCAGTTTCCACTCTTCTGCCTGCGGCTATGGAATCCTGACCTATTCACCTGACGTGCTACCTTGTCCCAGACCTGCTGTTTTCAACTCTCTCTCTCTCTCTCTCTCTCTCTCTCTCTCTCTCTCTACCGCACCTGCTATTTCAACCTCTAAATGCCCGGCTATGAAAAGCCAAGTGACATTTACTCCTGATGTACTGACCTGTTGCAACCTCTACAACCACTGTGATTATTATTTGACCCTGCTGGTCATCTATGAACATCTTGGAGAAAAATCTGTTATAATGTACTGTTATAATCTCCACCCAGCACAGCCAGAAGGGGACTGGCCACCCCTCAGAGCCTGGTTCCTCTCTAGGTTTCTTCCTAGGTTTCTGCCTTTCTAGGGAGTGTTTCCTAGCCACCGTGCTTCTACATCTGCATTGCTTGCTGTTTGGGGTTTTAGGCTGGGTTTCTGTATAGCACTTTGTGACATCTGCTGAAGTAAAAAGGGCTTTATAAATAAAATGTGATTGATTGATTTATTTTTATTTAAAAAATAAAATAATTTCACCTTTATTTAACCAGGTAAGCCAGTTGAGAACAAGTTCTCATTTACAACTGCGACCTGGCCAAGATAAAGCAAAGCAGTGCGATAAAAACAACAACACAGAGTTACATATGGGGTAAAAAAACAAAAGTCAAAAAATACAACAGAAAATATATATACAGTGTGTGCAAATGTAGCAAGTTATGGAGGTAAGGCAATAAATAGGCTATAGTGCAAAATAATTACAATTAGTATTAACACTGGAATGCTAGATGTGCAAGAGATTATGTGCAAATAGAGATACTGGGATGCAAAATAGCAAAATAAATAACAATATAGGGATGAGGTAGTTGGGTGGGCTAATTTCAGATGGGCTGTGTACAGGTGCAGTGATCGGTAAGGTGCTCTGACAACTGATGCTTAAAGTTAGTGAGGGAGATAAGTGTCTCCAGCTTCAGAGATTTTTGCAATTCGTTCCAGCCATTGGCAGCAGAGAACTGGAAGGAATGGCGGCCAAAGGAGGTGTTGGCTTTGGGGATGACCAGTGAGATATACCTGCTGGAGCGCAGACTACGGGTGGGTGCTGCTATGGTGACCAATGAGCTAAAATAAGGCGGGGATTTGCCTAGCAGTGATTTATAGATGGCCTGGAGCCAGTGGGTTTGACGACGAACATGTAGTGAGGACCAGCCTACAAGAGCGTACAGGTCACAGTGGTGGGTAGTGTATGGGGCTTTGGAGACAAAACGGATGGCACTGTGATAGACTACATCCAATTTGCTGAGTAGTGAAGGGGGGAACCAACTCCATATTAATGCCCATGATTTTGGAATGAGATGTTCGACGAGCAGGCGTCCACATACCATGTAGTGTATTTAACCTAGCTACAAGGAGTCCTTCGCAACTTGCTATTGGCAGTCCTTTAAGAACTCCTCAAAACACAACGTTTCTGCAGCTTATGAGGAAGTCATTTTTTAGACAAAGTTAAACAGTAGAAAAAATTCAAACAAAGGCAATTATAAAGATGCCTACAACCGTGTTCCTAAGCTCATATTGCAAACCCTTTGATAAAGCCTAACCTCTACAAAAACAGAGAAAACTATCGAAGCAGAGGTGCAGAACTTATGATTCTGTGAATCTTATGAGAAGTAAAAAGAGAGAGTTACGTGTTGCTCCCTAGATAACCCATTCTGAGAGCCTTCTCCTGTGGATGATTTAAAAACGGGTTTTGCATCGCTATAATTAGATATTGATTTTGGTTTTAATCGGTCTGTCTGCCTGGCGTCGTCGTGATGATTAGAGCTTGGACATGGAGGGTTTCATAAATACATGTAATGTCTCTGTATTGCTCTTTAAGGTAACGTCGTGGTGCTGCAGCGCTCTGTCGGCTGATTGATTGGACTGGCAGCTGAGCAGAGCCAGAGATGTGCTGTGCGAACACAAAGACATCACTCAACCCTACCACTCACTGGGGTGCATGGTGCGTCCTCTGACAGCCTTAACAGCAAACAAAGGTTGAGTTCAAAGATGTCAATTTACATATATCCCTACTGCGTAATGATCTCAGATCACCAGCGACCTGTGTGAATTGAAAGGAGGGTTGAAATTAAAAAAGGACTACAGCCAAGCCGGGGAACTGTCCATCTCTACCTTAGTCCTCCTTTGAGGAGGTACTTGGATGAAGATTTGTTTTAGCTGAAAGCTTAGGACATTAAATGATTGAAACATTAAAACTGAGATATTTGTGTGGAGACTCATTTCTTCAAGAGGTGTTAAACATCTGAGTCTTTACCTAAGCATGAGGTTCATGAGCTGCAGACCCTCTCCCCTGAGGAAGCGGTCCCGATTGGCAGCCAGCATCAGACAGGAGCACAGGGCATCAAACAGGTTCTCCATCATCTCCTGCTCCTCTGCCGTGGCTGGGTTGTGGCGTTTGAACACCTGAAGGAGAATGACACCCACACTTCTACTGTCTATCACCAGGGAGGTGACATGGCCACAAAAAACGTAGAACTGTGATGCTGGTAAATTCAGTAAAAACGAAATAAATGATGAGCTTGTTTGGCTCATTAGCAGACTTTCAACAGTGTAACTGTAATCAATGGTGTATGAGACACATCACATAGATAGACCAGTATTCAACCAAATGCATTTTGGGTGTAATGCAGTGCAGTGCCCTGAGAACTAAGGACACACTGAAAGCTTGCAACCGGATTCGCCAACAGAGTGGAGATGCTTACAAAGCAAAGCAGAACATCTGTCTAGCATCAAGTTACACTTCTAAGTCTTATTAATTTGCATTAGACATCATTATATACTGCAGGCCTTGAATATATCAAGTAGTATAATAGTTAGCCAAAAGGCTAATCTAACAGAGGTTAGGAGGGGTTGGTTATTAAACAACTAATTGTTTGTCCATTTTGTAGCCAGTATACACTATACCGTAGCCAGTATACACTTCCTCAAAATAGTCAGAATTCATCTAAAATAACTCAAGAAAAATTGACTTTTTTGCTGAGGAAATCTTAGTCGCGCAATTTTACATCTAACAAATATTTTTGGTGCAGTATTTCTCAATGGAAAAAATGTGCATTAAAATGAGTCGTCTCTCATTGAATGACAACCAATACTTTATTGAAGAATCCCTACTGTTGACCAATCACCGACGAAGGGGCCAAGACTTCGGCTACCGACTTCAGCTTGCCTCAAGAAAAGAAAAATGCGTGCCCGAACAGCCGAAAACCCCCTTACCAAAGTCCAAAACATCACAAAATGTCATAATATGTGCACAAAATCTTCCAAACTGTTTCGGCTGGGAAGCATGCGTACGACCTTTAGGCAGACTAGCTCAGGTCCCCAGCCTCAGGACTACCTGGCCTGATGACTCCTTGCTGTCCCCAGTCCACCTGGTCGTGCTGCTGCTCCAGTTTCCACTCTTCTGCCTGCGGCTATGGAATCCTGACCTATTCACCTGACGTGCTACCTTGTCCCGGACCTGCTGTTTTCAACTCTCTCTCTCTCTACCACACCTGCTATTTTGACCTCTAAATGCCCGGCTATGAAAAGCCAAGTGACATTTACTCCTGATGTATTGACCTGTTGCAACCTCTACAACCACTGTGATTATTATTTGACCCTGCTGGTCATCTATGAACGTTTGAACATCTTGGAGAAAAAATCTGGCCTTAATGGCCATGTACTGTTATAATCTCCACCCGACACAGCCAGAAGGGACTGGCCACCCCTCAGAGCCTGGTTCCTCTCTAGGTTTCTGCCTTTCTAGGGAGTTTTTCCTAGCCACTGTGCTTCTACATCTGCATTGCTTGCTGTTTGGGGTTTTAGGCTGGGTTTCTGTATAGCACTTTGTGACATCTGCTTATAAATACAATTTGATTGATTGATTGATTGAGTACAGTATGGGGAGCACAGAGATAACGTTGTCTGGCTGGCTGCTACTGCCTGAGCAGAGATGAGATTATGACTTTAAGGAATGAAAAATAATAAAGTCATCAAAAACTAAGTAACTCTGTCGTAGCCGGCCGCGACCGGGAGACCCATGGGGCGGCGCACAATTTGCCCAGCGTCGTCCAGGGTAGGGAATGGCCGGCAGGGATGTAGCTCAGTTGGTAGAGCATGGCATTTGCAACGCCAGGGTTGTGGGTTCGATTCCCACGGGGAGCCAGTATAAAAAATTTAAATAAAAGAATGAATGCACTAACTAACTGTAAGTCGCTCTGGATAAGAGTGTCTGCTAAATGACTAAAATGTAAATGTAATATACACAACTGAAATATTGCATTATTTCATAGTAATTTCCTATATTTCTATTGATGTCTACCCAATGTGGACTTGACAGAGACAATGGAATATTTTCAATGTTTTGGCAATTGAATGTTTTACATTTTTACATTTACATACATTTTAGTCATTTAGCAGACGCTCTTATCCAGAGCGACTTACAGGAGCAATTAGGGTTAAGTGCCTTGCTCAAGGGCACATCGACAGATTTTTCACCTGGTCAGCTCGGGGATTAGAACCAGCGACCTTTCGGTTACTGGCACAACGCTCTTAACCACTAAGCTACCTGCCGCCCCAGATGTTCATTATTGTTCATTATTTTTGGCTTTGGAATGACCATTAAAAAGCTCTAAAATCATTTTTTTATGTCATTATTTGATAATACATTTCATGTTTAAAAAGAAAAATCGAAACTCGCAATAAAAAAATCTAACCAAAGCCGAACCGACCTCAAAAAGCACTATTCGCTCAGCACGATGTGAAGAAGAAGGGGGGATGAATAGATCACTCCTGTAAAGAACAGACAGTTCTTATGATCTGCTGAAACTTCAACAGTGTGATGTGAGGTGAGCGTGAGACATGGATGAATCAGAGAGACGGGAGGAGCTAGGGTTGGGCGGTATCAAGATTTCCATACCTTCACACTGTTCCTGTACCATACTGGGGGATACGGTATTACCGGCACTATTTCTTTCCAAACTTTTTTTATGTTATTTAATGTTTTTTTAAATTGCGGACACTAGCTAAATGCTAACAAGCGCAAGTGAACATAAACTAAATGCAAAGACAGACAACACAGCTCATAAAGTTATACAACAAGCTATCTCAAAAGGCTACTCGCACTTGATCCAGGAGGGGATTGATTGTCTCTGCTGTAACCAAGAAGCTTCATCTTGCAAGCTAGCCACCTATAGCTAGGGCACATCTTAGATAGTTAACTTATGGAGTTATAAGATGTTTAGCTGGCAAACATTAGTAGTGAATTTCAAGTGTAACTTGATCATCTCTTTTGTGCTGCTCAACATTGGATCGGAAAACAAACATACCATGTGACAGGCTCAAATGAATTTGTGAATACTAAAATAATAATACTTTTTGGGGGGGACAGTATTGAAAATCATACCGTCGGCATTTCTAAATACTCCGGTATACGGTATACCACACAAGCCTAGGAGGAATAGTAGAACATTTGAAAAGACAGGCTTACAGAGAGCTGCTGCAGTAACACGTCAATTCCATCCAGCTCCCCCAAGAGCTCCCTGGTGCCTGGAAGTAGAGGGAGAGAAGAGGTGGGAGGAGAGGATAAAATAGAAGAGCAGGATGCAGAGAGAGGGGGGAGAGAGAGAGAGAGGGAAGGAGAGAGAGGGGGGAGAGAGAGGGAAGGAGAGAGAGACTAACTGTTAAAGGAGTGTGGCGCATAAACATTGAAAAACATGGTGATAAAAGCCAAGGGAGAAGATGAATCGATCCAGATCGAGCTGCTATATGCAACACAGCACAACCAACCCAGGTAGCTAAACTCACTCAGAGGGGAACACAGAGAGGAAAATGAGATAGGACTCAAACAGAATATCAATGTTGCCCAGTCCATTACTGATCTGGACCTGGTGCCTGTCTGTCGTCCTGCAGCACTCCAAGGTCTTCTGGACCCAGCCACTCAGACACTGACAAATAGTATACTTTAACCGGTCATGATACTCTACTATTTTGGTCCGCAGCCACAACAATCACCTCTGTGGCTATGTTTATTTTACAAGACTACATTAGACGAAAAACGTTTATCACATTGTACAGCAACTACAGAGGAAAGGGCTGTAAACGTACTGTCATTGTTTTGAAGCAAGATAGCCAAGATTTCACTGCAGTACAGCTTGTTAGCATCGAAAGGAATCTTTGCCTGAAAGAGAGAAAGGGAGGGGCAAAACCAGTGATGGCATGCCAAAACCAGTGATGGCATGCCAAAACCAGTGATGGCATGCCAAAACCAGTGATGGCATGCCAAAACCAGTCACAGCATGAGCAATTGAAAGCCTATATACACTATACTGTAGGTCTAGTTCTACAACAGACACATTTCAAATCAGACATATCGACCCAGCCTGCAGAAAGCTCTACATACAGCAACAATAACCAATGGAATGTGTCATCTTCAGTTATATCCTCACCTTTATTCTTTTTAGCAACCACTGCATGAGTCCTTGCTGAGCTGCTTCTGTGCATAGGCCAGGCCTGAACTCTGCCATGTTTTCAATGATGGCTGATGGAGAGAGATGGGATAGAAGAGAGAGGTGAATATGAGACCATCAAATTCTGACAGCACCTCCTGAGAAGTATAGAGGTCTCAGATACCTTTGCATTATAAAGCTGTCTGAGACACCTGATATCTCACTCATTCAGCAGAAGGGCGGCAAAACCCCAATGGAGAAAAGAGGGAGAGAGGAGAGAGAGACAAATAGAGGGAGAGATAGAGTGAGACGCACAGAAAGAGAGGCCTGCTGGAGGAGAAGGAAGCCTTTATCACTAATTCCAACTCAGCAGACACCATCCTGGAGGACATGAGCCTGTGAGCCCCAACCAGGAAGGAGACAAAATGCTTATTCAAGCCTGGAGAGCTGCCTTGATAAGACGCCATCAAAACACTAGAAGTACTGAGCCCAAATTAAATTTTACGAACATTTAAATAATCCCCATATTTTGTCCAGTCATGTACACATTGCGCAGTGGGTCTTACCTAACGTGTTGTAGACTCCATCAGCTTCCTCCTTTACCTGCTCATCCAGCCTCTCCATGTTCTGCACCAGAAGGGCCACAACCTGTCCCTCCAGCTACAGTTAGAGAAGGAGACAGGTTGTTATCAAAGCATTATGGAACATTGTCGTGAGTGACAACAATAAAGACTCATGCCTCATTTCCGCTGCTCATTTATAAGTCGTGTAAGATTTCACCTTTGCCTCGTCTTTCTAAATGTTAGCAGACATTATGAAGGGGCACTCAACCTTTTCCAGAAAACAGCCAATGCCTTTGCTGTTGTCAAAGTGAGTCCAAAGGGAGGGCTAAGACAGACCATTTTAACTAAGGCCATGGACATTAGCTGGGATTGAATCTGCTTTATCTATTGAGTTCATTTTCATCAGCATCAATATGGTTGTGGACGCATGAGACATAACAAGAAAATGGCATATAACCATGCCAGATAACCTAAATGCATACATTGATTGTATTCAAACAAACTGGACTCACCAAAGAGTCTATGAGTACTTCAGCCCCCTCCTCACTTTCATGAAGTGTGTCGATGTCTGTCAGCTCTTGTAACAAATCAACCACTGCAATGGCGATATGTAGGAGAGGCTAAGGATTTTTACAGTTTGTATCAATATGTTCAGTTTAGAAAAATTAGTTGTCTAATTCAAGGTCAAATGCATAGAATAACATAAGTGCAGGTAAATTAACTGAATTAAAGAGTGAAAGATGCTTAGTAAGCCATCTTTGAAGGAAAGGATATCTGTGTTCTCATGGCTAAGTAAGCCCAGCAGGGAATGGACAGCATTGAGCTCCACCAAGAGGTGGTAGAGATCAGGCATGGTGGCTATGACATGCATCTCCTGGATGATGTCATTCAAATCCAGCTCTGTTTCCATGAACCTGGACAGGGGAATAAAAAAGTATGTCATACATGGAAAATAAGTCCAGACTTGTTGAATGCAATGTCATGTTATTGAAGCAGCAAGTCAATTTACCCTTACAGTAGATTGATAACTCTATAAGACAAAAGCAATGATATTGACTGTATAGCTTAATTTAGGAAGAACGTTTCCCTCATTAACTCACCTCCCCGGAGTGTCTGGGAACTTTATCCTCAGCTCTTGGTTCTTGTAGGACCTTTTTTCAAAGGTCAGGATCATTTTCTTCACCGAACTCTCATCCACTGGTTCACCCTGGATAATTTTTTTATAAAAGAAAGAAGAAGAAAAAAAGTGCCCTTTGGTGAAAAGTGTTACCAAGACAACAAAAAGTATGTTAGTAACAAGATCAGCACATTTAGCTATGCATGCATGCTTTATCATGCCACTTAAACTTTCCCCACCTCTTGGTCGTCTGCATCCTCATCATCATCCATGAGTTTCTCCAGTATTCTCTTCCTCTCACCACTCGGGTCTTCACTGTCATCTCCCTCCAGGTGTCTGGCCAGCTCTCTACCGGTCTTTTTGCTTCTGGGGTCATCATCATCATCATCACCTGCCCGTAGACGTTTTGCCCCCCTGTCAGGCTACAATGAACATTAACACCATGTCAAGCAGGTACTTCAAAACAGGGTAATGCATCCAAGCAAAGAGTGGACCAACCAAAAAGTAAACAATGCAAATTGAAATGCATTCATCGTCACATGTAAATAGTACTTGATTTCTGTAATATATTTGATGCTCAATAAATTATATTCCATGAGAGGGACATTACTTTAACTAGCTAGCTAACAGAGCAGAACTAGACAAGAGTTTATCACAAACGAGTTAGCTAGCAAAGTAGCTAGACTAACTTGACATCTGATAGACATCTCTCTTTCATCTGTCACATCCCTAACTAACTTAGCTAGTGAACTTGGTTTATTAGCTAACTAGCAATCATGTTAGCCAGTTCGCTAGCAATGTAGCTAGCTAGCTATGGTCAAAGACGGTGACGGTGGTTTAAACATTTATTTTGCTAGCTAGTCAACACATTTGCAGCAAACACTAAGGACATGTCTCACTAATTAACGATACCTGATAATTCAGTAGCTCGCCTACATCCATGACGAAAGGTTATCCAAAACGTGGAAAAATAAACCTTTAAATGTTAAGTTATCGGCAACGGTTAGCTAGCTACAGCTATCCACAAGGAATACTGGCTAATATGCTAGTGTAGCAATTTTCCGCTTACAACTCAAAACAGCAAATGCTACCGTAAAGTAATTCATTGTCGTGATATTCTGAAGAGGAGGCTTGCTTTGGAGTCATGGGTAACTGCATACGTGAGTGTCTGGAAGTGGGCGTGTCAACTGAAGTCAGCTAATTGGACAGATTTGTTGCCGCTCAAGACCGTTTTGCGTGGCTGCTGTGTGTTTTCAAGCTTTCCGAGTGTGGTCTTGGTCGGCAGAGATGACAGTAAGACATTTTAGTTAGGCTAATATTTTGCCATGCACTTTGAGCTGTGTCTTTGGTGTAGCTACCTAAGTTATTGTAGATGTTAACTAGCTAGCTTTTTATTGCTGCCTAACATTAACGTGACTATAATCTACCAAGCTAATGTTAGCAAACCTAGCCTGTTAAAGGACACTCAACAAAAATATAAACGCAACATGCAACAATTTCAAAGATTTTACTGAGTTACAGTTCATATAAGGAAATCAGTCAATTGAAATAAATAAATTAGTCCCAAATCTATGGATTTCAGATGATTGGGAATACAGATATGCATATTTTGGTCACAGATACCAGAAAAAAAAGTAGGTTAGTGGATCAGAAAACCAGTCAGTATCTGGTGTGACCACCATTTGCCTCATGCAGCGTGACATCTCGTTCGCATAGAGTTGATCAGGCTGTTGATTGTGACCTGTGGAATATTGTCCCTCTCCTCTTCAATGGCTGTTGCTGGATATTGGCGGGAACTGGAACACGCTGTTGTACACGTTGATACAGAGCATCCCAAACATGCTCAATGGGTGACATGTCTGATGAGTATGCAGGCCATGGATGAACTGGGACATTTTCAGCTTCCAGGAATTATTTACAGATCCTTGTGACATGGGGCCGTGCATTATCAATCTGAAACATGAGGTGATGGCGGCGGATGAATGGTACAACAGTGGGCTCCAGGATCTCGTCAAGGTATCTCTGTGCATTCAAATTGCCATCGATAAAATGCAATTGTGTTCGTTGTCCGTAGCTTATGCCTGCCCATACCATAACCCCACCACCACCATGGGGCACTCAGTTCACAACGTTGACATCAGCAAACCGCTCGCCCACACGACACCATACACACTGTCTGCCATCTGCCTAATGAATTTATTTCAATTGACTGATTTCCTTATATGAACTGTAACTCAGTAAAATCTTTGAAATTGTTGCATTTGGTGTTTATATTTTTGTTCAGTGTGTCTACTTGTACATTCATTTGTATACAGTGTGAATAGGATGTTTGAACTCTTAGCCTTGGGGGGCACCTTAATGACCTTGGGCTCAGACAGGGTCTCGTTCACTCGGACCTGCTGGGTCCTGTTGGTCAGAAATGAGTGATACCGCCTGATGGTATAAGGGTTGACTGACATCTGTCTGAGCTTACTGAGGAAGATGTGTGGCTGCAAGATGTTAAATGCGGAACTAAAATCCACAAATAGCAGTCGAGAATAGGCCTTGGGATTCTCCAGATGTTGCAGGATGAGATGCACTATGCTGAGGATTGCTTCATCAGTGCCACGCTTGTATTTGTAAGCAAACTGATATGGGTCCAACAGTGTGTTTAGTCTGACTGAAGCTTGCACACCATGATCTTTTCAAGACACTTCATCACAATGGAGGTCAGAGCAACTGGTCAACAGTCTGTTTTCTTTGGGAGAAGGCTTTTGGGGAAGAGGGGTGATGATTGCCTTCTTCCACCGAGGTGGAACTGTAGAGAACTCTGAAAGACAGGGACCCAGGCTGGTGTAAGTTCCTTTGCACAAAGAAGAGACACCATCGGGGCCTGTTGCCAGTTTGCTTAAAGACTTTGGTGGCCTCTCTCTAGTTTTTTGTTGTTGTACTTTTACCCCCTTTTTCTCCCCAATTTTGTGATATCAATTGGTAGTAACAATCTTGTCCCATCGCTGCAACTCCCCTACGGACCCGGGAGAGGCGAAGGTCGAGAGCCATGCGTCCTCCGAAACACGACCCCGCCATGCCACACTGCTTCTTGACACACTGCTCGCTTTACCCGGAAGCCAGCCGCACCAATGTGTCGGAGGAAACACCGTCCAGCTGGCCACCGAAGTAAGCTTGCAGGCGCCTGGCCTGCCACAAGGAGTGGCTAGAGCACGATGGGAAAAGGAAATCCCGGCCAGCCAAACCCTCCCCTAACCCGGACGAAGCTGGGCCAATTGTCCGCCACCTCATGGGTCTCCCGGTCACGGCTGGCTGTGACACAGCCTGGGATTGGACCAGAGTCCATAGTGACGCCTCAAGCACTGCCATGCAGTGCCTTAGACCGCTGCGCCACTCGGGAGGCCTGTATAACTAAACCAAGATAGACTACAGCCTGTCGTTTCAAATGCGAACAAATGAGCCATAGTGGGCAGAACAAGCAAGGAGGTGGGCAGAGCCAAGCACGAGCTAGCGAGATTCTATTGGCGCCTTCTAGCCTATATTTGCATATTTCTGTTGGGGAATGCCTACTCTGTGAAGTGCGCGTGTGCAATAACTCAATTTGCCTTTGCACGCCATCTAAACAACGCCGGCCACTGGGCTTCCTCTCACTACCATATTTGGTAGTGAGTGGAAACACCAACTGGATGCTTCACATTTATACATCTGGTGAAATCTGTCTCATTGTTCTAATGGTGTTGAGCATGTTAACACAATTGGCAGATAAGTAATGTCAGTCAAACTTTATGTAGAAGTCATTAAGTTAATTTGCCATTGTCTTTTCGTCTGTTGTGTGCAGTGGTTTTCTGGTGGAAGTCATAATAGTGATGGATTTTATTGTTAACACTTGTCCTTGAATACTCTTCATTCTAAGCTGGTTTGCTGCCCAATTCTACAATAGTAATTACAGTTGAAGTCGGAAGTTTACATACACCTTAGCCAAATACAAATTCATAATTCCTGACATTTAATCCTAGTAAAAATTCCCTGTTTTAGGTCAGTTAGGATCACCACTTTATTTTAAGAATGTGAAATGTCAGAATAATAGTAGAGAGAATGATTTACTTCAGCTTTTATTTATTTCATCACATTCCCACTGGGTCAGAAGTTTACATACACTCAATTAGTATTTGGTAGCATTGTCTTTAAAATGTTTAACTTGGGTCAAACGTTTCGGGTAGCCTTCCACAAGCTTCCCACAATAAGTAGGGTGAATTTTGGCCCATTCCTACTGACAGAGCTGGTGTAACTGAGTCAGGTTTGTAGGCCTCCTTGCTCGCACAGGCTTTTTCAGTTCTGCCCACAAATGTTCTATAGGATTGAGGTCAGGGCTTTCTGATGGCCACTCCAAAACCTTGACTTTGTTGTCCTTAAGCCATTTTGCCACAACTTTGGAAGTATGCTTGGGGTCATTGTCCATTTGGAAGACCCATTTGCGACCAAGCTTTAACTTCCTGACTGATGTCTTGAGATGTTGCTTCAATATATCCACATAATTTTCCTTCCTCATGATGCCATCTATTTGGTGAAGTGCACCAGGCCCTCCTGCAGCAAAGCACCCCTACAGCATGATGCTGCCATCCCCGTGCTTCATGGTTGGGATGGTGTTCTTCGGCTTGCAAGCATACCCCCTTTTTCCTCCAAACATAACGATGGTCATTATGGCCAAACAGTTCAATTTTTGTTTCATCAGACCAGAGGACATTTCTCCAAAAAGTATGATCTTTGTCCCTATATGCAGTTGCAAACCGTAGTCTGGCTTTTTTATGGCGGTTTTGGAGCAGTGGTTTCTTCCTTGCTGAGCGGCCTTTCAGGTTAAGTCGATAGAGGACTCGTTTTACTGTGGATACAGATACTTTTGTGCCTGTTTCCTCCAGCATCTTCACAAGGTCCTTTGCTGTTGTTCTAGGATTGATTTGCACTTTTTGCACCAAAGTACGTTCATCTCTAGGAGACAGAACACGTCTCCTTCCTGAGCGGTATGACGGCTGCGTGGTCCCATGGTGTTTATACTTATGTACTATTGTTTGTACAGATGAACGTGGTATCTGCAGGCGTTTGGAAATTGCTCCCAAGGATGAACCAGACTTGTGGAGGTCTACCATTTTTTCCCGAGGTCTTGGCTGATTTCTTTAGATTTTCCCATGATGTCAAGCAAAGAGGCACTGAGTTTGAAGGTAGGCCTTGAAATACATCCACAGGTACACCTCCAATTGACTCAAATGATGTCAATTAGCCTATCAGAAGCTTCTAAAGCCATGACATCATTTTCTGGAATTTTCCAAGCTGTTTAAAGGCACAGTCAACTTAGTGTATGTAAACTTCTGACACACTGGAATTGTGATACAGTGAATTATAAGTGAAATAACCTGTCTGTAAACAGTTGTTGGAAAAATGTCTTGTGTCATGCACAAAGTAGATGTCCTAAACGACTTGCCAAAACTATAGTTTGTTAAAAATAAATTTGTGGAGTGGTTGAAAAACAAGTTTTAATGACTCCAACCTAAGTGTATGTAAACCTCACGACTTCAACTGTATATTGAGCCAACCACAATTGTATTGTCATCATCTGATGATAGTCAAATAGATACCATGAGTTATAATAATCAAACCTAGATTTATTGGTCAATGAAAAATCGGTAGTCTGTTTGCTGCCCAATTATACAAGAGTAATTATAATTGGCCTTATTAACAATTGTCATCAGATGATAGCCGAACAGATGTCATATTGAGTTGTAGGCCTAATAATGAAGATTCATTGGCAATAAATGAAAAACTTGTAGACTAATAACTGACGTCAAAATTACTTTTCTTTTCATATTTAGGGTATAAGTGAGGTGTTTGTTGTGTGCTCTCCTAATCTTCTTTCACATGGTCGGGAACTGACCAATAAAAACATGTTCAGAAACTAAAAACAACACACTCAATCAAAACTGTCTAACCAATTACAGAGTGCTGGTGTAGTGCCTATCGCTGTTGATCCTCACACTTCTGTTGACACGCCCACTTTCAGACACACTCCTTGTATGCAGTTAACCTTACTTGCTGCTTTGGGGAACTGTGATGGTCAGTGCTATCCGGAATCCTTGGGATGTCCCTACCCTAAACATAACCTTAACCCTTACCTGAACCATTTTACATTTCAACTGCAATGGGGTAGGGATGTCCCAAGGATCCCGGTTAGCACGGACCGAACTTTGATGGGGACATGAAATTCTAAGGTCCTTCTTCACAGATGGGATAACAAGCCAGATGTTTCACCGGATGAATAAATCTGAAGCATCCAGTTGGCGTTTCAACTCACCACCAAATATGGTGATGAGAGGAAGCCCAGCGGCCAGCAGTGGGAGAAGATGGAGAAAAATTGATTTTGGCCAACATTCTGATAAATATCTCATCAATGAAACATTTGATTTCAATACAGTTTTCTGTTCCCAAAACTAGAATATGTTACAAACAGAGTGGACAAAGTTTTGTAGACTTTACTCTTTGCCAAAGTTGTAAAAAATTATGTTGTTTAGAAAGATGGTCCTCTGTAGCTCAGCTGGTAGAGCACGGCGCTTGTAACGCCAAGGTAGTGGGTTCGATCCCCGGGACCACCCATACACAAAAAATGTATGCACGCATGACTGTAAGTCGCTTTGGATAAAAGCGTCTGCTAAATGGCATATTATTATTATTATTATTATTATTATTATTAATATAAAGATTGCAAGGGTGAATTGAGTTATTGCACACGCACACTTCAGAGTAGGCGTTCCCTAATCGAAATATGCAAATACATGCTAGAATACACCAATAGGATCTCGATAGCTAGTGCTTGGCTCTGCCCACCTCTTTGCTTGTTCCGCCCACAATGATTAATTTACTCCCGTTGGAAACGACAGGCTGTGGTCTCTTTCTTTTTTTTCTTCTTTTTTATATATATATATATATATATATATATATATATATATATTTTAGGGGGTCTAGCTTGGGTTAGTTATAAAAAAAATCTTCTTCCTCTTCTACTTCTTCTTTTTTATTTTCTTTGTGTGGTTTTCCGGCAGACTAGACACTTTGTTTGCGTATTGCTGCCTTTCAGAGTTCGGAAAGTGCATTGCACATTTGTTCACAAAAAAAGGGATAAGGGAAATGGGGTAAAATATATATATATATATATATATATATATATATATATATATATATATATACTCACACACACACACACACACACACAGTATCAGTCAAAAGTTTGGACACACCTACTCATTCAAGGGTTTTTCTTTATTTTTACTATTTTTTACATTGTAGAATAATAGTGAAGACATAAACTATGAAATAACACATATGGAATCATGTAGTAACCATGAAGTATTTTTGATTCTTCAAATAGCCACCCTTTGCCTTGATGACAGCTTTGCACACTCTTGGCATTCTCTCAACCAGCTTCACCTGGAATGCTTTTCCAACAGTCTTGAAGGAGTTCCCACATATGCTGAGCACTTGTTGGCTACTTTTCCTTCACACTGCCGTCCGACTCATCCCAAACCATCTCAATTGGGTTGAGGTCAGGGGATTGTGGAGGCCAGGTCATCTGATCCAGCACTCCATCACTCTCCTTCTTGGTAAAATAGCCCTTACACAGCCTGGAGGTGTGTTGGGTCATTGTTCTGTTGAAAAACATATGATAGTCCCACTAAGCCCAAACCAGATGGGATGGCGTATCTCTGCATAATGCTGTGGTAGCCATGCTGGTTAAGTGTGCCTTGAATTCTAAATAAATCACAGACTGTGTCACCAGCAAACCAACCCCACACCATAACACCTCCTCCTCCATGCTTTACGGTGGGAACTACACATGCAGAGATCATCCGTTCACCCACTCCCCGTCTCACAAAGACACGGCGGTTTGAACCAAAAATCTCCAATTTGGACTCCAGACCAAAGGACACATTTCCACCGGTCTAATGTCCATTGCTCGTGTTTCTTGGCCCAAGCAGGTCTCTTCTTATTTATTTGGGCTGCAATTTCTGAGGCTGGTAACTCTAATGAATTTATCCTCTGCAGCAGAGGTAACTCTGGGTCTTCCATTCCTGTGGCGGTCCTCATGAGAGCCAGTTTCATCATAGCGCTTGATGGTTTTTGCGACTGCACTTGAAGAAACGTTCAAAGTTCTTGAAAGGTTCCATATTGACTGACCTTCATGTCTTAAAGTAATGATGGACTGTTGTTTCTCTTTGCTTATTTGAGCTGTTCTTGCCATAATATGGACTTGGCCTTTTACCAAATAGGGCTATCTTCTGTATGCCCCCCTACCTTGTCACAACACAACTGATTGGCTAATACGCATTAAGAAATTCCACAAATTAACTTTTAATGAGGCACACCTGTTAATTGAAATGCATTCCAGTTGACTACTTCATGAAGCTGGTTGAGAGAATGCCAAGCGTGTGCAAAGCTGTCATAAAGGCAAAGGGTGGCTACTTTGGGGAATCTCCAAATATAAAATATATTTTGATTGTTTAACACTTTTTTGGTTACTACATGATTCCATATGTGTTATTTCATCGTTTTGATGTCTTCATTATTATTCTACAATGTAAAAATAAAGAAAAACCCTTGAATTAGTAGGTATGTCCAAACTTTTGACTGGTTGTGTGTGTGTGTGTGTGTGTGTGTGTGTGTGTGTGTGTGTGTGTGTGTGTGTGTGTGTGTATCTCACTATCACTGGAACCCTTTCTCTCAAAACCCCCTGTAGTTCTTCTGCACTAAAATCTCTGACACCCAAAAACAAATCTGCTGCTACTACTACCAATTCAATCGTCTGTGATTTCCTTTCTATCTGTGCGGTACAATTACAGTGGGGGGAAAAAGTATTTAGTCAGCCACCAATTGTGCAAGTTCTCCCACTTAAAAAGATGAGAGAGGCCTGTAATTTTCATCATAGGTACACGTCAACTATGACAGAAAAATGAGAAAAGAAAATCCAGAAAATCACATTGTAGGATTTCTAATGAATTTATTTGCAAATTATGGTGGAAAATAAGTATTTGGTCAATAACAAAAGTTTCTCAATACTTTGTTATATACCCTTTGTTGGCAAAGACACAGGTCAAACGTTTTCTGTAAGTCTTCACAAGGTTTTCACACACTGTTGCTGGTATTTTGGCCCATTCCTCCATGCAGATCTCCTCTAGAGCAGTGATGTTTTGGGGCTGTCGCTGGGCAACACGGACTTTCAACTCCCTCCAAAGATTTTCTATGGGGTTGAGATCTGGAGACTGGCTAGGCCACTCCAGGACCTTGAAATGCTTCTTACGAAGCCACTCCTTCGTTGCCCGGGCGGTGTGTTTGGGATCATTGTCATGCTGAAAGACCCAGCCACGTTTCATCTTCAATGCCCTTGCTGATGGAAGGAGGTTTTCACTCAAAATCTCACGATACATGGCCCCATTCATTCTTTCCTTTACACGGATCAGTCGTCCTGGTCCCTTTGCAGAAAAACAGCCCCAAAGCATGATGTTTCCACCCCCATGCTTCACAGTAGGTATGGTGTTCTTTGGATGCATCTCAGCATTCTTTGTCCTCCAAACACGACGAGTTGAGTTTTTACCAAAAAGTTCTATTTTGGTTTCATCTGACCATATGACATTCTCCCAATCCTCTTCTGGATCATCCAAATGCACTCTAGCAAACTTCAGACGGGCCTGGACATGTACTGGCTTAAGCAGGGGGACACGTCTTGCACTGCAGGATTTGAGTCCCTGGCGGCGTAGTGTGTTACTGATGGTAGGCTTTGTTACTTTGGTCCCAGCTCTCTGCAGGTCATTCACTAGGTCCCCCCGTGTGGATCTGGGATTTTTGCTCACCGTTCTTGTGATCATTTTGATCCCACGGGGTGAGATCTTGCGTGGAGCCCCAGATCGAGGGAGATTATCAGTGGTCTTGAATGTCTTCCATTTCCTAATAATTGCTCCCACAGTTGATTTCCTCAAACCAAGCTGCTTACCTATTGCAGATTCAGTCTTCCCAGCCTGGTGCAGGTCTACAATTTTGTTTCTGGTGTCCTTTGACAGCTCTTTGGTCTTGGCCATAGTGGAGTTTGGAGTGTGACTGTTTGAGGTTGTGGACAGGTGTCTTTTATACTGATAACAAGTTCAAACAGGTGCCATTAATACAGGTAACGAGTGGAGGACAGAGGAGCCTCTTAAAGAAGAAGTTACAGGTCTGTGAGAGCCAGAAATCTTGCTTGTTTGTAGGTGACCAAATATTAATTTTCCACCATAATTTGCAAATAAATTCATTAAAAATCCTACAATGTGATTTTCTGGATTTTTTCTCTCTCAATTTGTCTGTCATAGTTGACGTGTACCTATGATGAAAATTACAGGCCTCTCTCATCTTTTTAAGTGGGAGAACTTGCACAATTGGTGGCTGACTAAATACGTTTTTTCCCCCACTGTAATTACCATAGCATAAATGCCGAAAAGCCAACCTTACTAAATCACAAACTGTTCGGGTCACTCTGTACTGGCCTACTACTCACAGGGATCCTCTCAGGCTCCCTCATCCTTTGCCCACCATCCTCTACTTTCCTCACTGCTTCTGCATATGACACTTTCTGCACCGCTCTCACCCTGGAAACTCTCACCCTGGATCCCCAGCAACATGGCCACCCCCACAATTGAAACACTCAACTTTTTCCACCAAAACTACACACTCCTTTGTCCCATGCCCTCCTGCACACTTCTTACACCTCGGAATCTCCCTCCTACATACTGCTGCAACATGACCATAAAATTGGCACCTGAAACACCGTAGTGGGTTCGGAACAAAAGCTATCACGGGATAACTTACACTGAGTATACCAAACATTAGGAACACCTTCCTAATAGTGAGTTAAACAGAACATCCTCAATTCATCGGGGCGTGGACTCTACAAGGTGTCGAAAGCGTTCCACAGGTATGCTGGCCCATTCACCCTCTGAATGGCACACATACACAATCCATGTCTCAATTGTCTCAAGGCTTAAAAATCATTCTTTAACCTGTCTCCTCCCCTTCATCTACACTGATTGAAGTGGATTTAACAAGTGACATCAATAAGGTATCATAGCTTTCACCTGGATTCACCTGGTCAGTCTATGTCATGGAAAGAGCAGGTGTTATTAATGTTTTGTATACTCAGTGTATATACCCTAGCATGACTTTATCCGGCAAACACTCTGCATCAAAACTCTGAAGGACAGACAGACGGTCTTCTTGGTCTCGTGCTCGCCACCGGGTCTGCGTCACACTAAATGGCGTGCATCACAGCCACCCCAGTTATCACTCCTTTCAGCGGCACTCTGCTCCGGAGAGCAAAGCAGGACACAGCTCTCGTCCTGAGTCACGAAACGCGTAGCGCCCTCTCCCTCTGGGCAGCAGACACACAACAAATCAACAGTCCACTTCTGGATACTTTGACCGAACTGACAGAACCCAACTCCTTCACCCAGCCTGATACCACAAACGGATCTGCCAAAAGGCACAAATCCACTTTCTCCACGAATTGTACTCCTATTGGGCCAAAGTCATCTCTGGCATTTCCCTGACCATTGGGGTGAGGCTCGGAATCCTTCACCTCACCTGTTGGTGCAGGTTCTTCTTCACTTCTGTCAGGTTCAATTTCTGAGCGTTCACGATCCGTTGACTGCTCAGGGTTTTCAGGAGCGTAACATGTAATTATTTATCCTGTACTTGACTCAAAGGAGAAAGTACTCGGCTTGTATTTCGCAGATGTTGGTTTGAGTTTGAACATCGTGCCCTTCTTTCTGCCTCACGTCATCTCGCCATCCGCCATCTTGCACCCGTTCCGGGAGATTCTGTTACCGTGACTGTGTCCGTGTTCCCAGTTCTTCCGGAGATTCTAAGGGCCTTAGCTGTAGGTCTCCATAAATTCAAAGAGGCAACAGGTTTTCCTTTTTGCTTTACAAGTTGCACAGATACCATAGAGTGACATTGAATTTAAATGTTATACGGTAATTATACAGGTGATCATTTTTAAAGGACTTCGTTTTCTTTTCATTATTTGTTTCCTGCCAGTAGCTGCAATTTACAGCATTGTAATTACATAATCATAATACGGTTATTAATTACAAAATAATTACAGAGATGGCAACACTATGGCATGATGCAACACACACACACCTACACCTACACAAATAGACATACACATATAAACACAATGCAGCCTTGACAGTCCTCTAACAGAGGCTGCACCAGTGTCTGTTTATTTTTTATTTTTAAATAAAGATTCAGCGCAGGGCTGCATGTGAGACAAGCGGAAAATCACCTTTTCAATCTGCATCATTCAGGATTTATGAGTGTTGTCTGGCAGGGGCCTCCATCTTGTCGCCCTTCACTGTGACCAGCGATCTGTGACAGTAGTGCAATAGCAACAACATCCAAACAGGAGGCCATTGTAAACCAGTCAAGCTTGAGATCCCAGCAACGGCCAACGTGGTCTCAGGGCAATTCGTATTTGTCTGTAAGTAAATGTGTGACACTCCATTTAGTATATGTTACATTACGTTAGGTTACATTATGAATGGAATAGCGGTCATACAATATCATACGAATTAGAGGACGTATAGTATCATACGTCTTACCCGGTCTTACAATAGCATACAAATTGGATAATGTAACTTATCATACATCTTGGAGGATAGTATTGCACGTATTTATCTGAGACCAGGCTGCTTTTTACACCATAACAACAAAGGAGAATGGGGAGAATTTACCTTGGTTAGGTTAATTTATGTAGCAGGTTAGGTGAATTGGATTAAGTTTAGAATAAGGGTTAGGGGAAGGGTTAGCTAAAATGCTACAGTTGTCCCTGATGCGACTTGAACATGCAAAATTTGGATTGCTAGACTTGACAAAGATTACGCCCACCCATCCTCCCTGACCAACCTCCCTACTTTCGTTTGTCTCATTTAACTAGACCATTAGTACTGTAGGTATCGTACGTCTTGGAGGTGCTCAGAAATATGTAAAGTACATTTCGTATGGTTCTGGGGCCAGGCTGCAGCAACACGGGAAAAAAGAGAAGGAGACAGGGGCAGTAAAATCCTAATATACTGTACATTGAAAGCACAAGCAGTTTGGCAAAGCGAAATATGCACACTTCATGGTGCTGTTATAATTGATAAAAAATATGTTTGTTCTTACCAATCCAGTAAAGATAACCCTACTGTTTAAAAGCCAAGCAGGGTATTGATAAATGGGTGTCGATAAGGAGAAAAGTGTGAATGGCTCTGGTAACTGGTCAGCAGTGTCTCCCTGTTATATAAGTAATTAAAATATGTCATAACTCACACTTATGAGATGGAAAATATACCATTAGGTCTCTAAGAAACACTGCTGGAGGTGACATCACTCATAACCATGGCAACCGTAACTGGTTGGCTACTGAGAATTACTCCTTTTTTGCTGTAAGCAGTGTGTGGTAATTCAAAATTAAATGTAGCTATTTCCATTTCATGGAGTCCACAATTGCTATTTTAATGTTCTTCATGGCTATATTACTTTAATCTGTCTGGATGCTTTCCTTGAGTGAAACTTTCCTGCGAAGACATGCGAGAATAACTGTAGATCTACTGTGAAGGCTTGAAGTTGGAGAAAGAACCCAATTGATGAATGGTACAGCACTACAAACCAGGCCCAAGGCATATTTTGAAAGAAACCATTGGAACATCTATTAAATATGTCAAATGAATATTTTGCTGAAAATACATTATCCAAAGACCTAATTAGCTAAAAATGTTATGGTCCTCTGGTTCTTATAGTTGTTCTATTACCTCCCTCCTAAAGCAATAAAACAAGGCCTGATAGGGTGTTATTAATTCCTCTCTATCCTCCAGATGTATAACTTGATGAACTGCAGATAAAACTTTGTTTAATCTTTAATACACAAATACAACATCAACTATTGTTTTAAAGAAGTTAACCTGGTTGTCAGAGTGGTGTGTGTAGATGAGGAAGGAATCAAGCGCAGGAAACCAGGAGGACTTTCACAGAACTTTAGTCAAGTCTGACAACAAGAATAAACGTCAACCCAACCGGGTGGCGCAAACAGATTACGCACGAAACACTGTGCGGAGAAAACAAGAAAAAGCGCACGCAGTGCGAACTCTCGTAACACATACGAGCGACTCAAAATATCGAGCAACAGCTGACAACAAGACAATCACGCATAACACCTGACCCAAACACACGAACTAAATAAGGGAAACAATTAAGACACAAATAAGGGACAGGTGTTATGAAACAGACAAAACCAAAAGAACATGAAACATAGAACGGTGGCAGCTAGTACTCCGGAGACGACGACCGCCGAAGCCTGCCCGAACAAGGAAGAGGAGCAGCCTCGGCCGAAACCGTGACAGTACCCCCCCCCTGACGCGCGGCTCCAGCCGTGCGCCGACCCGGAGCTCGGGGACGACCCGGACGACGCGGAGCAGGGCGCGCAGGATGACCCCGATGGAAATCGGTCAGTAGGGACTGGTCTAAGACGTCCCTCCTTGGCACCCAGCACCGCTCCTCCGGGCCGTACCCCTCCCACTCCACGAGATATTGAAGACCCCCCATCCGGCGTCTAGAATCCAGGATGGACCTCACGGTGTACGCCGGAGCCCCCTCGATGTCCAACGGGGGCGGAGGAGTCTCCTCAATCTCAAAGTCCTGGAGTGGACCAGCTACCACCGGCCTGAGGAGAGACACATGGAACGAGGGGTTAATATTTTTGTAATCAACAGGTAGTTCTAACCTATAACTCACCTCGTTCAATCTCCTCAGGACTTTAAATGGCCCCACAAACCGCCGACCCAGCTTCCGGCAGGGCAGGCGGAGGGGCAGGTTTCTGGTTGAGAGCCAGACTCGATCTCCAGGTGCGTACACTGGCCCCTCACTGCGGTGTAGGTCGGCGCTCGTCTTCTGTCGACGTATGGCACGCTGCAGATGGACGTGTGCAGCGTCCCACGTCTCCTCCGAGCGCCGCACCCACTCATCCACAGCGGGGGCCTCGATCTGGCTCTCATGCCATGGTGCCAGAACCGGCTGGTACCCTAATACACACTGAAAAGGGGTTAGTTGGGTGGAGGAGTGGCGAAGAGAGTTCTGTGCCATCTCGGCCCAGGGCACATATCTCGCCCACTCCTCCGGCCGGCCCTGACAGTATGACCTCAGAAACCTACCCACATCCTGGTTGACACGTTCAACCTGCCCATTACTCTCCGGGTGGTACCCCGAGGTAAGGCTTACCGAAACCCCCAACCGTTCCATAAATGCTCTCCACACCCTAGAGGTGAACTGGGGGCCTCGGTCAGACACTATATCCTCGGGTACCCCGTAATGCCGGAAGACATGGGTGAACAGAGCCTCAGCGGTCTGTAGGGCAGTGGGTAGACCCGGCATGGGAAGGAGACGACAGGCCTTAGAGAACCGATCCACAACGACCAGGATGGTAGTATTCCCCTGTGAGGGGGGGAGGTCGGTAACAAAATCCACCGAGAGGTGGGACCAGGGTCGTTGTGGAATAGGCAGGGGTTGTAACTTACCCCTGGGCAAATGTCTGGGCGCCTTACACTGGGCACACACCGAACAGGAGGAGACATAAATCCTCACATCCCTAGCTAACGTTGGCCACCAGTACTTCGTGCTAAGGCAGTGCACTGTCCGGCCGATACCCGGATGGCCAGAGGAGGGGGACGTATGAGCCCAACAAATGAGGCGATCGCGTACCTCGAGCGGAACGTACGTCCGACCCACAGGACACTGTGGAGGACTCGGGTCGGTGCGTAACGCCCGCTCGATCTCACCATCAACCTCCCACACCACCGGAGCAACCAGACAAGACTCCGGTAGTATGGGCGTGGACTCAACTGACCTCTCCTCTGCGTCATACCGCCGAGACAGAGCATCTGCCCTCCCGTTCTGGGACCCAGGGATGTATGTGATCTTAAACACAAACCGGGCTAGGAACATAGTCCAACGAGCCTGGCGAGGATTCAGTCTCCTAGCTGCCCGGATGTACTCCAGGTTACGATGGTCAGTTAGAATGAGGAAAGGGTGTTGAGCCCCCTCGAGCCAATGCCGCCACACCTTTAGGGCCTGTACCACGGCTAACAGCTCCCTGTCTCCTACGTCATAATTCCGCTCCGCCGGACTGAGCTTCTTAGAGTAGAACGCACAGGGACGGAGTTTAGGTGGAGTGCCAGAACGCTGGGAAAGAACGGCCCCTATCCCGGCCTCTGACGCGTCCACCTCTACTTGGAACGGTAAAGAAGGATCCGGATGCGCCAACACCGGCGCCGAGGTAAACAGGTCCTTTAGTCTCCCAAATGCCCTGTCCGCCTCAGCTGACCACCGCAAGCGCACCGGACCCCCCTTTAACAGAGACGTTATGGGAGCTGCCACCTGTCCAAAACCCCGGATAAACCTCCGGTAATAATTCGCAAAACCCAAGAACCGTTGCACCTCCTTCACAGTGGTTGGGGTCTGCCAATTACGCACAGCTGACGCCCGGTCTACCTCCATCTTCACCCCTGACGCAGACAACTGGTAACCCAGAAAGGAGACCGACTTCTGGAAAAACAGACATTTCTCTGCCTTGACATATAGGTCATGCTCCAACAGCCTCCTCAATACTCGGCGCACCAGGGCTACATGCTCAGCACGGGTAGGACTATACACCAGAATGTCGTCGATGTACACAACTACTCCCTGTCCCTGCATGTCCCGGAAAATCTCATCGACGAAGGATTGGAAGACTGAGGGAGCATTCATCAACCCATATGGCATGACTAGATACTCGTAGTGTCCGGAAGTCGTGCTAAACGCTGTCTTCCATTCATCGCCCTCTCGAATGCGTACCAAGTTATATGCGCTCCTAAGATCCAATTTTGTAAAGAACTGCGCACCGTGCAGTGACTCCGTCATAGTCGCAATCAGAGGAAGTGGATAGCTGTACTTCACTGTGATCTGATTGAGACCGCGGTAATCAATACACGGGCGCAGACCTCCATCCTTTTTCTTTACAAAAAAGAAACTTGAGGAAGCGGGTGAAACGGAGGGCCGTATGTATCCCTGTCTCAGAGACTCAGAGATGTATGTCTCCATAGCCTTTCTCTCCTCTTGAGACAAGGGATACACATGGCTCCGCGGGAGAGCTGCTCCTGACTGGAGATCTATCGCACAATCCCCCCGTCTATGAGGCGGCAGCTGCGCCGCCCTAGTCTTACTGAACGCCAGTGCCAAATCCTCATACTCGGGGGGAATCTGCAGTGCTGGCATTAGATTCGGACTCTCCACCGAGGTCGCCCCTATGGAAACACCCAGACACCGCCCCTCACATTGAGCAGACCACCCTTTAAGAGCTTTCTCTCGCCACCTAATAATAGGGTCATGAGTCATCAACCAGGGAAGACCCAGCACTACCGGATACGCAGGAGAGTCAATCAGATAGAGCTGAATTCTCTCCTCATGACCCTCCTGCGCCGTCATCTGAATGGGTGCTGTGACCTCCCTAATCAACCCAGACCCTAACGGACGGCTATCTAGGGCATGGACGGGGAAAGGTTTATCCACTGGAAGGAGGGGAATCCCTAACTCTATACAGAACTGGCGATCTACAAAATTCCCAGCTGCGCCTGAATCTACCAGCGCCTTATGCTGGGAACGAGGTGCAACCTGTGGGAAACAAACAGGCAAGGTTAGGTGCACGACAGAAAGCTCTGGGTAAGCAGGGCGCCTACTCACCTGGGGGGACCCCCCAATGCGTGACCTGCCATCTCCCTCACTGGAGGACCCGCCCCAACACCTAGCCGCGGTGTGTCCTCCACGACCACAGTTGGTGCAAGGGCCGGGTCCCCTCGGGCTCCTCCTCCTCCGTTCCCTAGCGCCTGCACCTCCGAGCTCCATAGGGCTCGGCTCGGAGGTGCTGGAGAGTGGAATGGGCGAACCCCCCCCTCCGGGACGCCCACGGGTGGCAAGCAGGGTATCCAGCCGGATGGCCATGTCGACCAGCTGGTCGAACGTCAACGACGTGTCCCTGCACGCCAACTCTCGCTGGACGTCCTCCCGGAGGCTGCAGCGGAAATGGTCGATCAGGGCCCGCTCATTCCACCCTGCATCAGCCGCTAGGGTCCGGAACTCTAAGGCAAAGTCCTGGGCGCTCCTCATCCCCTGTCGGAGGTAGAACAGACGTTCCCCCGCCGCCTTCCCTTCCGGTGGATGGTCGAACACAGCACGGAAGCGGCGGGAGAACTCCGCATAGTTCGTAGTAGCGGCGTCCATTCTCCTCCACTCGGCGTTGGCCCACTCCAACGCCTTGCCGGTGAGACAGGAGATGAGGGCTGAGACGCTCTCGTGTCCCGAGGGCGCCGGGTGTACGGTGGCGAGGTAGAGCTCCACCTGCAGCAGGAATCCTTGACACCCGGCAGTGGAGCCGTCGTACGCCCTCGGGAGCGAGAGCCGAATCCCACTAGGTTCCGGAGATGAGACAGGGGGGCTGGCCGATGGGGCTGGTTCGGTTCCTGGAGGTGTGGGAACCCCGCTGGTCTCCCATCGGTGCAGAGTATTCATCACCCCCTCCAGGGCATGACAGACCTGGTTGATGCGGTCCTCCTGACCACGAAGACGTTCAGCCATCTCGGCCGTCGGCGCGGTCGCTCCTGCTGATTCCATGGTGGAGATGCGTGATTCTGTCAGAGTGGTGTGTGTAGATGAGGAAGGAATCAAGCGCAGGAAACCAGGAGGACTTTCACAGAACTTTAGTCAAGTCTGACAACAAGAATAAACGTCAACCCAACCGGGTGGCGCAAACAGATTACGCACGAAACACTGTGCGGAGAAAACAAGAAAAAGCGCACGCAGTGCGAACTCTCGTAACACATACGAGCGACTCAAAATATCGAGCAACAGCTGACAACAAGACAATCACGCATAACACCTGACCCAAACACACGAACTAAATAAGGGAAACAATTAAGACACAAATAAGGGACAGGTGTTATGAAACAGACAAAACCAAAAGAACATGAAACATAGAACGGTGGCAGCTAGTACTCCGGAGACGACGACCGCCGAAGCCTGCCCGAACAAGGAAGAGGAGCAGCCTCGGCCGAAACCGTGACACTGGTCCTTAACTTAAAGATGGTCAAGGGAACCGTATAAGCCTACAACTGCACTCTATTATATTAATCGACAAATGATGTGGTTACAGTTTCCTCCATTTTGTCCTTATAGCATTCAAATCAACATGCAGGAGCATATTCCTAATAGTGGCTCTGACAACAATGTTAATCAACAACCACCTGCAAAGGGGATCCCCTGACAGAAGGAAAGCCTTATCACAACTTGATATAGTCTGCTTCAAAATGAGTTTTTCTTCAGCTCCTCGGGTGCCCAAAATAAATCGGCCTGCAGAAAGACATGACACACATTGATCTCAAAATGTAGAGTAGACCTACTGCATGTAGAGATATTATACTAACGGTAGAACATTTGTACCTTGTCAGTGCCATTAGGCATGCATGCCTGAGGAGACAGAGTCAGTGAAAATCAGGTAGTGTAAAACATAAAACAGGAGATATCACAGAGGACAGGGTTTCTCATGGCTCTCCAGCTGCACTACAGTCAGCATGTGACCAATGCATTCCAAGGACCATTTGGCCAAAAAAATCTAACCTTGAAATCAATCCACTCTTGTTTCCTCCTGCTGAACCACAAAGCCACCATTAATATCCCCTGTTCAACAGAATGATTAACTTGTACTATGATCCCTGAAGATGCTGGGCCTTTTTATGCAGCGTCTGCTGGCTGTGTTAATGATTTCTCTTCCCCCCAATGTATTTGGGATGTGCCGCTGGATCATTTCCATAGAATAATTTTCATTGAATGATCAATCCTTCCAAACGGAACAATATAATTTCACACAAGCTGTGAGAGCTGATTACCCTAATCCACGGAGGTCACTAGTGATTGCATCGCAGCAGAGCAGCTACGCTGAGTGCACCCGGCTCCACACTGTGACTCCATTATTTAACATCAGGGGGATATGGTGGCTTGAATTAGTCAACTACAAAGCATTCTTTGACTCCAGAGTCAAATGATGCAATCACAAATTGCACATTTCACCCTGAGATACAGTGCATTCGGAAGGTATTCAGACCCCTTGACTTTTTCCACATTTTGTTACAGCCTTATTCTAAAAATTGATTAAATAAAAAAGGTTCCTCATCAATCTACACACAATGCTCCATAATGACAAAGCAAAAACTAGTTTTTAGAATAGTTTGCAAATTTATGAAAAATTAAAAAACAGAAATACCTTATATAAATAAGTATTCAGACCCTTTGCTATGAGACTCGAAATTAAGCTCAGGTGCATCCTGTTTCCATTGCATCCTAAATTCAATTGATTGGATATGATTTGGAAAGGCACACACCTGTCTATGTAAGGTCCCACAGTTGACAGTGCATGTCAGAGCAGAAACCAAGCCATGAGGTCGAAGGAATTGTCCGTAGAGCTCCGAGACAGGATTGTGTCGAGGCACAGATATAGGGGAAGGGTACCACAAAATGTCTGCAGCATTGAAGGTCCCCAAGAACACAGTGGCCTCCATCATTCTTAAATGGAAGAAGTTTGGAACCACCAAGACTCTTCCTAGAGCTGTTTACCCAGGCCAAACTGAGCAATCGGGGGAGAAGAGTCTTGGTCAGGGAGGTGACCAAAAACCAGATGGTCACTCTGATAGAGCTCCAGAGTTCCTCTGTGGAGATGGGAGAATCTTCCAGAAGGACAACCATCTCTGCAGCACTCTACCAATTAGGCTTTTATGGTAAAGTGGCCAGACGGAAGCCGCTCCTTAGTAAAAGGCTTATCACTAAGCTAAGGATCCTGGGACTAAACACCTCCCTCTGCAACTGGATCCTAGACTTCCTGACGGGCCGCCCCCTGGTGGTAAGGGTAGGTAACAACACACCTGCCACACTGATCCTCAACACGGGGTGCGTGCTCAGTCCCCTCCTGTACTCCCTGTTCACCCATGACTGCATGGCCAGGCACGATTCCAACACCATCATTAAGTTTGCCGACGACACAACAGTGGTAGGCCTGATCACCGACAACGATGAGACAGCCTATAGGGAGGAGGTCAGAGACCTGGCCGTGTGGTGCCAGGATAACAACCTCTCCCTCAACGTGACCAAGACAAAGGAGATTATTGTGGACTACAGGAAAAAAAAGAGGACTGAGCACGCCCCCATTCTCATCGACGGGGCTGTAGTGGAACAGGTTGAGAGCTTCAAGTTCCTTGGTGTCCACATCACCAACAAACTATCATGATCCAAACACACCAAGACAGTCGTGAAGAGGGCACAACAAAGCCTATTCCCCCTCCGGAGACTGAAAAGATTTGGCATGGGTCCTCGGATCCTCAAAAAATTATACAGCTGCACCATCGAGAGCATCCTGACTGGTTGCATCACCGCCTGGTATGGCAACTGCTCGGCTTTCGACTGCAAGGCACTACAGAGGGTAGTGCGTACGGCCCAGTACATCACTGGGGCCAAGCTTCCTGCCATCCAGGACCTCTATACCAGGCGGTGTCAGAGGAAGGCCCTCAAAATTGTCAAAGACTCCAGCCACCCTAGTCATAGACTGTTCTCTCTGCCTCCGCACGGCAAGCAGTACCGCAGTGCCAAGTCTAGGCCCAAAAGACTTCTCAACAGCTTCTACCCCCAAGCCATAAGACTCCTGAACAGCTAATCATGGCTACCCAAACTATTTGCACTGCCCCCCCACCCCATCTTTTTACGCTGCTGCTACTCTGTTAATTATTTATGCATAGTCACTTTAACTCTACCCACATGTACATATTACCTCAACTAGCCGGTGCCCCCGCAGATTGACTCTGCACCGGTACCCGCCTGTATATATAGCCTACTGTTATTTTATTTTACTTCTGCTCTTTTTTTCTCAACACTTTTTTGTTGTTGTTTTATTTTCCTTTTTTTATAAAAATAAATAAATGCATTGTTGGTTAAGGGCTGTAAGTAAGCATTTAATTGTAATGTCTACACCTGTTGTATTCGGCGCATGTGGCCAATAACATTTGATTTGATTTGATTTGACATAACTGCCCGCTGAGAGTTTGCCAAAAGGCACTTAAAGGACTCTCAGACCATGAGAAACAAGATTCTCTGGTCTGATGAAACCAAGATTGAACTCTTTGGCCTGAATGCCAAGCGTCACGTCTGGAAGAAACCTGGCACCATCCCTACGGTGAAGCATGGTGGTGGCAGCATCATGCTATGGGGATGTTTTTCAGCGGCAGGGACTGGGAGACTAGTCAGGATCGAGGGAAAGATGAACGGAGCAAAGTACAGGGAGCTTCTTGATGAAAACCTGCTCCAGAGCGCTCAGGACCTCAGACTGGGGGCGAAGGTTCACCGTCCAACAGGACAACGACCATAAGCACACAGCCAAGACAATGCAGGAGTGATTTCAAGACAAGTCTCTGAATGTCCTTGAGTGGCCCAGCCAGAGCCCGGACTTGAACCCGATCGAACATCTCTGGAGAGTCCTGAAAATAATTGTGCAGCAACGCTCCCCATCCAACCTGCAGAGAAGAATGGGAGAAACTCCCAAGTACAGGTGTGCCAAGCTTGTAGTGTCATACCCAAGAAGACTCAAGGCTGTAATCGCTGCCAAAGGTGCTTCAACAAAGTCCTCAGAAATGGGTCTAAATACTTCTGTAAATGTGATATTTCAGTTGTTGTTTTTTGATACATTTGCAAAAAAAATCTAAAAACCTGTTTTTGCTTTGTCTTTATGGGGCTTGATGAGGGGAAAAAACGATTCAGTCCATTTTAGAATAAGGCTGTAACGTAACAAAATGTGAAAAAAGTCAAGGGGTTTGAATACTTTCCAAATGCACTGTATGTCCAACTTCCTCTTGCATGTTATCCCTCCCCAAAACAACTTACGTTCAAAAGTATTTTAGGCCTATACCTGTAAGTGTGTGACAGCAGTCAGGGTGTGTCAATTGAGGAGTCAAATGGTTCCCACTAGATAACACAGCCACAAGGTCAAAATGGGTCATTATCGTACATAATAATGAAAACAGAAATGGGATTTTTGATCCCATAATTTAAGGATACGATTAGGCATAAGGTTAGCAGTATGTTTAAGGATAGGGTTAAGGTTAGGTTTAAAATCTGATTTTATAACTAGACATTTTAGAAATAAGCAGGGTTTATGACTTTGCGGCTGTGTTAACTAGTGACGACCGAGTCACATACACTATACATTTACATTTTAGTCATTTAGCAGACGCTCTTATCCAGAGCAACTTACAGTTAGTGAGTGCATACTTTATTATTATTTTTTAAAAATCATACTGGCCCCCCGTGGGAATCGAACCCACAACCCTGGCGTTGCAAACGCCATGCTCTACCAACTGAGCTACATCCCTGCAGGCCATTCCCTCCCCTACCCTGGACGACGCTGGGCCAATTGTGTATATGCAAAAGTTTGTGGACACCCCTTCAAATTAGTGGATTCGGCTATTTCAGCCACACCTGTTGCTGACAGGTGTATAAAATCGAGCACACAGCCATGCAGTCTCCATAGACAAACATTGGCAGTAGAATGGCCTTACTGAAGAGCTCAGTGGCTTTCAACGTGGCACCGTCATAGGATGCCACCTTTCCAACAAGTCAGTTCATCACATTTCTGCCCTGCTAGAGCTGCCTCGGTCAACTGTAAGTGCTGTTATTGTGAAGTGGAAACGTCTAGGAGCAACAACGGCTTAGCCGCGAAGTGGTAGGCCACACAAGCTCACAGAACGGGACCGCTGAAGCGCGTAGCACGTAAAAATTGCAACACTCGCTACCGAGTTCCAAACTGCCTCTGCAAGCAATGTCAGCACAAGAACTGTTCGTCGGGAGCTTCATGAAATGGGTTTCCATGGCCCAGCAGTCGCACACAAGCTTAAGATCACCATGCGCAATTCCAAGTGTCGGCTGGAGTGGTGTAAAGCTCACCGCCATTGGAGTCTGGAGCAGTGGAAATGCGTTCTCTGGAGTGATGAATCACGCTTCACCATTTGGCAGTCCGACGGACAAAACTGGGTTTGGTGGATGCCATGAGAACGCTACCTTCCCCAATGCATAGTGCCAACTGTAAAGTTTGGTGGAGGAGGAATAATGGCCCGGGGCTGTTTTTCATGGTTCGGGCTAGGCCCCTTTGTTCCAGTGAAGGGAAATCTTAACACTAAAGCATACAATGACATTCTAGACGATTCTGTGCTTCTTACTTTGTGGCAACAGTTTGGGGAACGCCCTTTCCTGTTTCAGCAGGACAATGCCTCCGTGCACAAAGCGAGGTCCATACAGAAATGGTTTGTCGAGATCGTTGTGGAAGAACTTGACTGGCCTGCACAGAGCCCTGACCTCAACCACATCGAACACCTTTGGGATGAATTGGAACGCCGACTGCGAGCCAGGCCTAATCGCCCAACATTCGTGCCCGACCTCACTAATGCTCTTGTGGCTGAATGGAAGCAAGTCCCCGCAGCAATGTTCCAACATCTAGTGGAAAGCCTTTCCAGAAGAGTGGAGGCTGTTATAGCAGCAAAGGGGGGACCAACTCCATATTAATGCCCATGGTTTTGGAATGAGATGTTTAACGATCAGGTGTCCACATACTTTTGGTCATGTAGTGTACTGTATATTACAGGGTATCACTGATACTGAATCACTCAATACAGAATATGACAACTAGAATTCGGCCTTGTGGGGAAATAGGTTTGCCAGTAATACTGTAAAAAGTGGTGTATGGTACTTAAGTAAAAATTATTTAAAAAGTACTACTTAAGTAGTTTTTTGTGTTATCTGTACTTCACTTTATTATTCATATTTTTGCCTACTTTTATTTCACTACTTTCCTAAAGAAAATTATGTACTTTTTACTCCATACATTTCCCTGACACCCAAAAGTACTCGTTACATTTTGACAGGAAAATCGTCCAATTCACGCACTTATGAAGAGAACATCCCTGGTCATCCCTCCTGCCTCTGATCTGGCGGACTCACTAAACACAAATGCTTAATTTGTAAATTATGTTGGAGTGTGCCCTGGGCTATCCGTCAATAAAAAAAATGGTGCTGCCTGGTTTGTTTAATTTGAAATTATTTCTACTTCTACTTTTACGTTTGATACTTAGGTATATTTGAGCAATTCCATTTACTTTTGATACTTAAGTATATTTTAAACCAAATATTTTTAGACTTTTACTCAAGTAGTATTTTACTGGGTGACTTTTACTTGAGTCATTTTCTATTAATGTATCTTTACTTTTACTAAAGTATGACAATTGAATACTTTTTCCACCACTGTCTGTAAACATACAGAGGTGGGATGGTTGTGTGGGGTGTATAGGGATAGAATATAACAAATTGTAATCTGAAGCCTATGAATGTAGCAATCACTTATTAACTCGATGGGTACAGAAAGGCTGAAATAAACCTACATTTTAAACCCATATACTGTACATCGTTGAGAATATTGAAAACAAATTAGCTCAGCTAATTTGAATAAGTTAAACTTGCCGACCATACAGGCCATTTGTTTTTCAAGAACATGGATGAATAGGAACCCACCAGACACAGACATCAGTTCAAGGTTTAGTTTTGATTTACATTTGGTTGAGTTGTCAACTAACGTGAATTCATCGTGAAATCAACAAAATATTTCACCATCTCATTGGATTTAGGTTGAGAGAGAGAGAGAGACTGAATTTTATCTTGGTTATGAATATGTTCACTATGGCCTGTGCTTTGGCTGACGGCTAGAGGACCAGGTGCAGTGCTTGGGGCAACAAATCACACACATAAAGTCACAGACACATGAGACACAGAGACATGCATGCACAGACACACACACATTTCCTACAGTATAGAAAAACCTCAGGATAAAAAATCTCAGATCCTTTTGCACAGACACACACACACTCACACTTCAGTTTCTGGCAAATCCTTGCTGCGTCTATCACCTACACTCTTGCTGTGAGGTAATTTCAGCCACAAGTGATGCTTATAAATCTAATTTCCATAAGCTTCTATATTTTCTATGAATAATTCACACTTGATGGATCCAAATCATTCAGGGACTGAGTGCCAGACATGAGATGTGGTCTCTGAATCCATTACTGCCCCTCAAAACAAGAACATGCAAACCTTGCTATAGCATTTGATAGACAGATACATACATGTACTGTAACATGCTGTAAAAAAAAGCTGAACTTTCACTTCTAATCAGGGGTTGGAATCGGTTCAGGGAATAGAACCTAAAACCGGAAAATAACGAACATTTTCAAGGAATACAAAAGGAACCGGGAATGAAAGTGATCCATACTGTTCCGGAACATAACCGTTATTTTAAAAATGTTAATTTACATTCCAGGCATTTTTTTTCTAGTCCCATAAAAAAACGCAACAAAGCGCCTATGCAAAGCCCTCAAGCTGTCACTCAGAAATGTATTCCAGTGTCTGCCTGCAAGCTGACATTTTTTGCTAGCGTGTCTACGTGTTTAAGCTACCTGCCCCTCCCCCCTCCAAAGCATAAGCTACTGTACTGACGTTACAAACATGATTCAGAAGATTGGGAGAGAGATTTTTAATTAGCTAGAGAAGAATGGATTAACTTTTTCAATGCTAGTTAAGGATACTATAGGCCTTGTTATCACATTTCACGTTGGATTTATTAACTACAAAAAGTTAAGACGTGTTTTTGCCGCTCTGCACACACAAGCCTGTTATCTAGCTAGCTCAAGCTTGTTAGCTAGCTAGCTCAAAGGACATTCCAAGTTCCTCCATAAAAGCCGTTCCTCCTAGGTATAATTCTGTGGACCTAATTCAGATAATGCATGTCATAAGATGCCCAACGCTTCAAGCCTTCTCCTCAACCCACTCTTGCCCTCTCCCATCCCGCAAAATTTCAGTCGCATCTTGTGCCATAAGCTACACTTGTCTGTCTATCGCGCATGTAAACAACTAGCTTGCCTGCTCTATCCGCACTGATTGGTGAAGTAATTTAATGAGCTAAATGTAAAAATCTGTTGATTTCACAGGTTAAAAAAGGAACAGAAAGGAACTATATAAATCCGGTACTTTTTGGGAGGTTCAAACCGGTTCAGAACTTTATTTTGCAGGTCAGAACAGTGGAACAGAACGAACAATTTTGTTGAAAATAATTTTGGTTTCAACCCCTGCTTCTAATACACTTTTACAATATACAGGTAAGGTACCATCTAGGTAAAATCTATTGATATATCCCTTGAATAGCTCACCTTTATTTATTTTATCTTACATTTCAGTAAAATTATTAAGCTGAGACTGAAAGGCCTCACCTATATAGTAAGGAAGCTAATTGAAACAGATGTGAGGGATCAGGGAGAAACACAGAGCCATCAGCTGCAGGGGCCCAGGGAGCAGGTTTGAGGTGGAGGGCCAGGTCTGGATACATGATGGGACACACATGGGAGCAGAGCTGGGCAAGTCAGGTGTTAAACTGTGATAAGAGCCAGGATGAAAATGTAATTAAAATAAACACTTATGGAGACTGATGAGACGAAAAGGTCAAAAAGTATTAAATACATTTTCACTTAGTTTTTCCAATGGCTTTTTAAGGCATTAGTGACATTTTATATGAGATAATATGAGTCTCTGGTGAATCTAAACATGGCTACAAAGAGTCACACCCTGTTCTCTCTCAGACAAACTCAACATTATTCCTGTAAGGTGTCGTCTTTGTTGATGCGAGCCACGGAGAGATCTTCCGTCCTCTGAGAGCATGATCCTGGCGGCATGAAATCAAATGTTGAGAATTGCAAACCCTATCAGAATGCTGAGGAGGTAAGGACCATAGTAACCAGGCCACTGTGGTTTGCTGCCTGCCGCCATGGCGCATTGAAGAGTGCATGGCCTTGATGTAAATGAGCCTGCATCTCATTAGCTCTCCACAGGCATATGGAGGGAGGGAGAGCACGTGTTCTGTGGTAATATTTTGACATACAATACATACAGGTTTTGTCTTATGTAGCATGTATGTCCTTATATTTACGCCGTACAGGTGAAAATGCTCTGAACACATGGAGGGACTCGGGAGAGGGGCCAGGGCGGAAGGTGAGATGAGATCCCCATCTATGACTGCCTAAGCCATCTCAAACCGACAGACAGGGAGGAGAGAAGGAGCACAGATGTGATCTTGACTCAATATGTTAATATGCTCTTCTTTTCCTCAAGCCTGTCTTCACCTCAATAAAACAAAAGCACGTAGCAAATACACTGCTCAAAAAAATAAAGGGAACACTTAAACAACACATCCTAGATCTGAATGAATGAAATAATCTTATTAAATACTTTTTTCTTTACATAAAAAAAATGATCAATGGAAATCAAATGTATCAACCCATGGAGGTCTGGATTTGGAGTCACCCTCAAAATTAAAGTGGAAAACCACACTACAGGCTGATCCAACTTTGATGTAATGTCCTTAAAACAAGTCAAAATGAGGCTCAATAGTGTGTGTGGCCTCCACGTGCCTGTATGACCTCCCTACAACGCCTGGGCATGCTCCTGATGAGGTGGCGGATGGTCTCCTGAGGGATCTCCTCCCAGAACTGGACTAAAGCATCCGCCAACTCCTGGACAGTCTGTGGTGCAACGTGGCGTTGGTGGATGGAGTGAGACATGATGTCCCAGATCAAATCAAATCAAATCAAATTTTATTGGTCACATGCGCCGAATACAACAGGTGCAGACATTACAGTGAAATGCTTACAGATGTGCTCAATTGGATTCAGGTCTGGGGAACGGGCGGGCCAGTCCATAGCATCAATGCCTTCCTCTTGCAGGAACTGCTGACACACTCCAGCCACATGAGGTCTAGCATTGTCTTGCATTAGGAGGAACCCAGGGCCAACCGCACCAACATATGGTCTCACAAGGGGTCTGAGGATCTCATCTCGGTACCTAAGGGCAGTCAGGCTACCTCTGGCGAGCACATGGAGGGCTGTGCGGCCCCCCAAAGAAATGCCACCCCACACCATGACTGACCCACCACCAAACCGGTCATACTGGAGGATGTTGCAGGCAGCAGAATGTTCTCCACGGCGTCTCCAGACTCTGTCACGTCTGTCACATGTGCTCAGTGTGAACCTGCTTTCATCTGTGAAGAGCACAGGGCGCCAGTGGCGAATTTGCCAATCTTGGTGTTCTCTGGCAAATGCCAAACGTCCTGCACGGTGTTGGGCTGTAAGCACAACCCCCATCTGTGGACGTCGGGCCCTCATACCACCCTCATGGAGTCTGTTTCTGACCGTTTGAGCAGACACATGCACATTTGTGGCCTGCTGGAGGTCATTTTGCAGGGCTCTGGCAGTGCTCCTCCTGCTCCTCCTTGCACAAAGGCGGAGGTAGCGGTCCTGCTGCTGGGTTGTTGCCCTCCTACGGCCTCCTCCACGTCTCCTGATGTACTGGCCTGTCTCCTGGTAGCGCCTCCATGCTCTGGACACTACGCTGACAGACACAGCAAACCTTCTTGCCACAGCTCGCATTGATGTGCCATCCTGATTGAGCTGCACTACCTGAGCAACTTGTGTGGGTTGTAGACTCCGTCTCATGCTACCACTAGTGTGAAAGCACCGCCAGCATTCAAAAGTGACCAAAACATCAGCCAGGAAGCATAGGAACTGAGAAGTGGTCTGTGGTCACCACCTGCAGAACCACTTCTTTATTGGGGGTGTCTTGCTAATTGCCTATAATTTCCACCTGTTGTCTATACCATTTGCACAACAGCATGTGAAATTTATTGTCAATCAGTGTTGCTTCCTAAGTGGACAGTTTGATTTCACAGAAGTGTGATTGACTTGAAGTTACATTGTGTTGTTTAAGTGTTCCCTTTATTTTTTTGAGCAGTGTATGTTAATTCTATTACATGGTTTGTTTCTGTTCGAACTTCTGCGTCTCTGACTGCATTCAGGTATGGCTATGTTATGTCCTATGTGGGTAGGGAATTGAAATATTCAATATTGTAAAAATGTTGACTGCATTTCCAAGCTTCTACATTTAAAAATTCCAGAGTTTGTTTACCACCTGAAATGACTGAGTAATTGCTTTGCAATACTAATGAAGTGAGGAGATTGGAAATTGGAAGGTTAATGAGATTTTCACAAAATGTCTATCTAGCGGTTTGAACCAAGATTAAATTGACACACTATGATTAAAATTAATTGACCTGTGAAATGGCTGTGTCCCTCAACAGTTAGGGATTGATGTGGGGAAATGGAGATGGTAGGAGGATAAAGCTGATCTCCTCACCAACCAGCAAACAGGAGAGAGGTCCCAAGGGCACAGGAGTGGCCTATAGATGCTCCCAAGCAGCATGACACAACCCCATACAATAGTTGCCAACTGTAAATAGGAGGAATAAACCAAGACTGCATGTAGGTCACTGACATTGCTTAGCTGACACTGCAGCAAAATCAAGCAAGCAAAATAAAAAGGAAGAATCCTCACGTCCACCTCTTCAAGGGGACTCAAGACATTGAAGTACAAGCAAAAAGTTCCACAAAGGGACAAAAGACTGGAGGACGTAGGTGGAAATTCACCTCTCTCTTCCTCTGAAAATTCACCTCTCTCTCTTCCTCTGTAACAAAACAAACTAAAACAGTCCGAAAAATAATAATTACACTAGCAGTGTCGTAAAGCTGTTTAAGGATTCTCAAATCAATTCTCCGCATAGGGCAAGATAATACTTCATGACTGTAAGTCGCTTTGGATAAAAGCGTCTGCTAAATGGCTTATTATTATTATTATTATTATTATTATTATTATTATTATTATTACTTCACAAATATAACAAGAAACATGACAGTAGGTACTATAGGCCAATGAGTGGGACATTTTTTTCACCCAGGCTATAGTAGATAAGTCTGAATGGATTGCATTACAGCTTGAATTTCATGGTTGAAATGGCTTTACTGCAAATAGAGAATTGTCATGGTATGCTGGATGTTGAGGACTGACAAAAGTTCAGTCTTTGTTTGAGCTCATTTACATATCTCTCTCTGTCTTTCTCTCTTTCTCTCCACTACAACATTTTAATTAATGTTTTATTAATTTATTCAACCAGATCTGTCAAAGCAACATTTACCCTGTGGACAACAAGTTGTAGCACCAAGCTACACAATATTATCCACAGCCAGCCAGGTGTTATTTGTACGGTGCAACCTTTGCCACTATGACTTGTTATTATGCAAATCCCTTTTTTTCCTCAGTTGGTGGTGACATTGCATAAAGTGAAACGTAGCATGAAAATATAATTAACATGCAAATCAGTCATGAAAATGACTGCCATTAGACTCACGCTGTACCGTCTCTGTCATATACTATCTTGTCATTTGGTTGAAATTCAAATCCCCAGTTGGGATACTGGTGTGACTGTGAGCCTCAGACAAATCTTCAAAGGGAATAAATAGTATTCACATCAACAGGCTAGAGAAACCAGCCAAGTTCAATTTTAAATAGATGCATGAAAAAGATGGAAAAAAAAAAAAGAATATGCATAATATCCCACCAGGCACAAATTAGTTGAGTCAACATTGTTTCATTGTTATTCCTCAATTTCTGAATGTATCACATTGGGTGAACATTTATTTATTTATTATTATTTATAAATATATATATATATATATATATATGTACAATACCAGTCAAAAGTTTGGACACACCTACTCATTCAACGGTGTTTCTTTATTTTTACTATTTTCTACATTGTATAATAATAGTGAAGACCTCAAAACTATGAAATAACACATATGGAATCATGTAGTAAACAAAAAAGTGTTAAGCAGGTCTCTTCTTCTTATTGGTGTCCTTTAGTAGTGGTTTCTTTGCAGAAACCACTACTTATTGGCGGTCCTCATGAGAGCCAGTTTCATCATAGCGCTTGATGGTTTTTGCGACTGCACTTGAAGAAACTTTAAAAGTTATTGAAATGTTCCGTATTGACTAACCTTCATGTCTTAAAGTAATGATGGACTGTCGTTTCTCTTTGCTTATTTGAGCTGTTCTTGCCATAATATGGACTTGGCCTTTTACCAAATAGGGCTATCTTCTGTATACCACCCCTACCGTGTCACAACACAACTGATTGGCTCACACACATTAAGAAGGAAAGAAATTCCACAAATTAACTTTTAATGAGGCACACCTGTTAATTGAAATGCATTCCAGGTGACTACCTCATAAAAAGTAATCAACATAAAGTACAGTGTTCTAGTATACATTTCACTGTATGTTTAATGCATGAAACTCTACAAACAATATTTTACATAAAATGCTTGCTACGACAAACATAACCAGAGCAAGGGTAGATGATGATCAGTTGTTGTCAATGTACTTATTTACACCACAGGAGGTTGGTGGCACCTTAATTGGGGAGGGCAGACTTGTGGTAATGGCTGGAGCAGAATGAGTGGAATGGTATCAAATACAGTACATCAAACACATTACATTCCATTCGCACCGTTCCAGCCATTATTATGAACTGTCCTCCCTTCAGCAGCCTCCTGTGATTTACACATAACAGGAACCTTGTTGTGGTGAGTCACTGGTCTCTTCAGTTCAGTGTGGCTCTAACGCCATGCAGCACTCCAATGCAACAAGGCAAAAGGCTGGGTTGTTGCTATAGTAACATCTGCACAGAATAAAAGTCAGAAGGAGATACAGAGAGCATATTTGCATGTTTATTTTCTTCTTCAGATTCTTGGTTGCCAAGTGTGACACTAGGAAATGATAACTATTCAATGGCAGTCTATGACCATACTACAGGCAGAGAAGGATAATTACTGTAAGTGACAAATTTGACTTAATTGTCCACAGTCAAAATGTAAATTATTAAATCAAATGTGTTACTTTTGTGGCCATAACAATAGGATGCATATGACTATGATCCATTGAAATGAACCCAACGCACAGATCAAAACACCCAGATATACTTACAGGGAAACCAGACCAGCCACGTTGTGTGCGCAAGCGTTGCTAAATGAATGTACGTGGACGTTATTCAATCATTTCATCCACACTGCTCGCACGTGTCAACGAGCGTCTGCATTGCCGAACGCTAAAATAGAACTTGGTTCTATTTGAGACCCTTGACGCGCTTCAAGTCCCGCCTTTCCCGTCTCCTTATTGGTTTTCACAAAGATACAAACCCACATGGGGTGCTTGAAAGATGAATGAGGAGAGATTAATTAAAGATAAATTTAAAAAATAAAAATAAACCTTTTTATTTGTGGGTTAGTAGTCGGAGTAGAGAAACACCTGATTTTGTATGACTCCAGGTCAAAATTCTACAAAGAAACAGCTAAAAAGAGGACCATATGCATGTCAGGTAAAATAACAACCCAATGTTCATCTCCCAGGACAAACTGCTAGCAACAGCTGTCTGGCTAAATGTTTAATGTGTGTTTTGACCTGCCCAGAAATTAATATAATTGATTCGTGATCGCGTCTGGTGGGAATAGACAAAATGATCATGCGCACGATGGCGCACATGGACACACGCATGGGGCCGTTTGGTCATGGTGTTTGCCCTTTCCAAATGGGTTGGATCTTTATTATCAATCATGTCTGAACACCCAATGATGCTCTGCACTTACTGTGTGCCTACATGGAGGGTACTTAGCGGTGTGTGTGGTGTGCTGAGTTAAATGACAGGGGCTCCAATATCACAGGCCTTCTAGCACAGTTCTCTGTCTTAACAGAGGTAATAATTTATCGTTGATGGATTCAGAGAATGACTCTGCTACTGACACCGTGATGAAGTGATTTTCTACTTCAGCTCTTTTCAATTCACATTAAGAGAAATGTGCACTGCTTTAAAAATGCCAGAAGGTAAATTATTCATTATTAGTCCAAATCTGGAGAGCTTATCCCTACCTACATGGCTTCATAAACGGGGCTTAAATGTGCTAATTTTGGTCCTCTTACTTTATAGGCCTATCTATTGTTTTTATGATGTTACTATAAACCGTAAAGTTGAAATATCATTTTCATATAGAGCCTTTATAGTTTTGCAGCACTATACTGTAGGCCTATTTAAATCATACAGAATACCATGACTAACTCAGGAAATGTGCTATCAACAAACTGTATATCAGATGAGGGAACCCCTTCCCAAGGAAGTATCTCTTCCATCCAGGTGACCTTTAAATTGGGTCAGTTGTACACTGAAGATGAGGTTGCTATGGTCACTAAATTGAATTACCCATTTGCTTTGTCCTCTCCCTCTCTCCCCTCTCCCTCTTTCCCCTCTCCCTCTCTCCCCGCTGGTATTGCCCTTAGTTGTCACTGGCACAATACAAATTCCACCACAAAACTCCAGCAGTGATGAAATCACATTGCCCTCTGCAGGAAACCCTTTATTGGATTAGCACACTCACTGAGATGCCAAGGTACAGTAGGCATCAAGGAGTGTCTGTAGGCATTCATGAGTGGTTCAGTAGATCTTTTCAGAGAAGATGATTCACAACACAACATGAGACAGAATTATCCCAGGCGTTGATATTAGTGATGCAAACTGTGAGTGTACTGTCCTCACAATGTCAAAAGGATAACAGGGGAACCTCGAATTTCGACCAAACTCTCCAAGAAACAGCAGCACTCACTGTAAGAACTCAGTGCAATCCACAAAAATAAATATAAATAACAGTGAGGGATATCATAATGGCAGGGCATGAGCTGAAAATCGGTTTAGTGGATTGGACCAGCAGCAAGATCCACATAAAGTCCACTACCCCCCTCTGCAGAGCTATCTGTTGGGTAGCGGTAGCCTCTCTGAGGGTGTACACAGTGGCAGGTCTGCAGGAGGAGAGGGGAATGATGGGAACACAAGGCCCAGTGTAATTACCCACACTCTTCTACGGGACACCTGTTACACTGATAAGCCCTATGTTCATCTATCTCTCTTAAAAATCAGTTGGCCTTCAGAAAGTTGGCTTGAGGGCTTGGCATGGCCTGAACTGGCCCGGTCTGGTGTGTGTGTGTGTGTGTCACAGATGTGGCAGTAATTCCACACCCTGGACAGCCTTTGCCCTGAGAAAGCCCTCGATCACACTGAGCACAAACCGGCCACTCGTTCTCATTCCAGGTATCCCTCTGTCTTTCTTCCTTTCTTTCTGTCCATTCAGTGTTTCCACAGTTAAATACTCTGAATGCAGCAACCACTAGAGTAATCATATTGAAATATGAAATACTGTATCTTCAGAGCTCACTGTATCTACGCAAACATACAATTCATGTCATTAGGTGTTCAGAAAATAATCTATCAAGCAAGATATAAACTATTTGGAAGGAATATATGTCCTCTAAGGGATTTGACTGACAGAAAAAACGAGTTGGAAGAATAGACCTTGCTGCTGTGTCTTCTACTGTACTTCCCATTCTCGTTGCTGATGATACCAATTTGATTTTATCACACAATAATTTTTGTTCACTAACTAACTCCTGAGTGGCGCAGTGGTCTAAGGCACTGCATCGCAGTGCTAACTGTGCCACTAGAGATCCTGGTTCGAATCCAGGCTCTGTCGCAGCCGGCCGCGCACAATTGGCCCAGCGTCATCCAGGGTAGGGGAGGGAATGGCCGGCAGGGATGTAGCTCAGTTGATGGAGCATGGCGTTTGCAACGCCAGGGTTGTGGGTTTGATTCCCACGGGGGGTCAGTATAAAAAAAAACATGTATTCACTAACTGTAAGTCGCTCTGGATAAGAGCGTCTGCTAAATGACTAAAATGTAAATGTAATTAATGACACCAACTCGGGCATGGCCAAATCGTCTGAATGGGTCCAGATAAACAAATTATCTTTAAATGTAAAATAAACCCAACTTTATTGTATTCACCAGTAAGAATAGGAAATATTGTAAAAAAATAAAATAAAGAGTCAGAATCTCAATTAGTGGGAATTAAATGGAACAAGTCACATCCACTAGAGTCCTCAGAGTTCTAATTGATGAAAACTTATCCTGGATCATATTCAATTTGTCTGCAGCAAAGTCATGAAATCTGTTGGTATTATCTGAAGGATTCGTGGTTTGGTTCATCAGGCTTGCTTCCTAACTCATATATACTATAGCTTAATTTACCCATATCTCATTTACTGTAATAGTGTCTGGGCCAGTACAAATGCCTCCTACCTACACAAATTACTCATCATACAAAATAAATTTGCAAGACTAGCCACCTCCTCTAATTACCTGGCTCCATCTGCACCTTTATTTTAGAAACTCAATATCTTGTCTATTTACGACATTCATGTACGCCAATTATGCACTTTCATCTACAAATAATCATACCTCCCAGACAGTGTACCTTGGATTCTTCCAGGTTAATTCTGAAATCCATCTATATAATACAAGACCTTCACCTTCTCCACCTCACACAGTCAATTCTCTATCAGATACAGAGGTACCATACTCTGGAATTCTTATCTTCACATTGCCAAAACACCATCATCCCTCAATAGCATCAAGCAAAGACTGGGGGTCAGCCCGATGAACCAAACTACTCAGTAATCTCCTCAATATAGCCTGACTCTCACACACTCACATGCACACCAGTAGAGGCTGGTGGAAGGAGCTATAGGAGGACGGGTTCATTGTAATGGCTGGAATGGAATTAATGGAATTGTATCAAACATATGGAAACCACATGTTTGACTCTGTTACATTCATCCATTGCAGCCATTACAATGAGCCTGTCCTCCTATAGCTCCTCCCACCAGCCTCCACTGATGCACACACACATTTAAACAAAACAATTATTTATGCATTTTTTCGTGATTACTGATCAATTCATTTATACATTCATAATTAGTAGGTTTTATCTGTTTTAACAAACCTTTTTTATTTTGTACTTACGTATTGTAAATAGTTTTTTTGTGGTGTGGTTTTTATATAAGCCCTTGGGCTTCCAACCTCACCTGCACACCGTTTTTGTTTTTGTTTTTTTGTTTCTGTATTGTTGTCTATCACTTGTTTTCTTTGGTGCAAATAAATAAATAAAATAAGAGTCAAGGTAAATGAAAGAGCTCCATTGTGGATGTTTCTGGGCATTGTAAGCTCTGTAGCTAAATGTCAACTAACTTGCATACTTTGGTTAAAATCTCTGTCATAATCAATTGGATGTGAAATGTTGATGAACACAAAAAAGTAGTCAAAAGTATCTCAGGTTGAGAATCAATGCATAGGGATAGAGGGACGGTCAGCCTCCCAACAAGGCAGTCAAGAGTCCATTCTCCTTACAACTATGGCTACTCTTGATTTGTTCCCTAAATGTGATAGATTGCAGCAGTTGGTGGAAATAACATTCTAAACTTTATTTGATGAATTTTGTTTTGTTTCTCCCAAACTTTAAAACATAATGAACTTATTCCAAGTTCTCTCTGCTCTTAATTACTTTATATTACAGTATAGGATGCATTGATTTAAATCCCATAATAAGATTCTAAGCAGAATAAGCCAACCCACACCCGTCTCTCTCTCTCCCTCTTCTCGCTCTTTTCTCTCTCACACTTTCTTCTCACTCTCTCTCCCCCTCTACCTCTCTCACTCTCACTCTCTCTCACACACAAGTCACACACACATGCACACATGCACGAACACACACAGACACCCTTGCTTTCTTTATCTCTTTCTTTCAATAAATGCATATAACATAATGAAACTGACTAACACCTTAAAAGACAGCGTAACAGATTCAGACAGAAGCAATATTTCTTCATTTGAGGCATATTACTATAGAAATCGTGTCTCTCTTGTCCCTCTTCAGCAGACATATGGTGAGCAATATGTTTGGAACATCGAACCGCGATAAAATCACAGTAAAGAATCACAATACATATCGTATCGGCACTTAAGTATCATGATAATATTGTTCCCAGCCCTAGTTGCCATGCAACAGCCTTATAAAACAGAGATCATGCAGTAATGCAAACTGGCACTCTGTGATTTAATCAGTACACCCACTAACCCATAAATCATCATCAGCTGTGAATTATAGCGCCTTAAGACAGCCAGTCTCTACACCTACCTGAGAGACTATTAGACCTAAGTCCATTGGCTATGCATGAACGCCACTGGCGTAGCTGCACACTCTCAGGGAAAAGTGTGAATCAAAAACAACACATAGATTCTGGATTGAATACTCAATGTGCTTGGATGTAATGTGGAGCACAAAACTATAGCAGCCACACGTATCTCTCTACCCTGATCTGCTAATTCATCTACCTGACCACTTTTCCCTGTCTCTCCCCTGCCTCCTCTTTGTGTAACATTGATCATTCATGGCCTCCTGGTTCTTAAGGGTTTGGGGAGGTACAGGTGACTGTAAACCTTATCTGAATCCCACAGCTGTGACCCTATCGCCGGCTGGATCATCTGTCGAGGGGAATTTAGTTGGGGGTGTTTAAAATTAGATTTAACATCTATCATTTCCCTGGGCTGAATGGGTTTATGTCAGCACTTGGCAGGGGCAATCCTTCACCGGGTGTCCGTCTGTCCTGGCTCAATAGCCCATCAGTCAAGCCTGCGAGAGCAGCAAGGTGACAGAGAGAGGGCCAGCGGTGAGAGGAGGGGCACGGGAGATAGAATAGCACTGCAGGACAAACCACAAATACTCTGAGAAATAAAACACAAAAGATGCCTCTGGACAAGCGAAGCGAATGTCAACGATATGAAAACATTCCCTTCAGAACTCTCAAGAGAATCCACAGGAAGGATCCTGACAGGTGTCTGTGGTCAATGGGAAACAGGGAGGGAGAGAGGGTCGGAGATAAAGGACTTTATGTGTCTATTCTACAAGGCATCAGCCCTCAGCCAAGAGATACAAGGTAAAGCTTGTCTTAACCTTGATGATCCCACATGATAATTATTCTTCTTAAATGTCATGCCACCACTCCTAGTCCAGTTAAAAGGCAGATCCCCTTGCTTCCTATTCTTAAGGTCATCAGAATAATAATCAGTTTTGAATGGGATGGTTTTGTAAGTCAGTGAATTGACCATGCAACTGTGTATGATCATAGAGTATAATAAATATTAAAAGCCATGACTTATGCCTGAAAGATACATTTCTTGATAAGATGGGGAAACTAGCAGAACAGAGCAAACTATTTGTTGATAAGCTTCTGCTTGCTGGGGTTACGGTCAGAGTTAATTTTAAAATAATGGTTAGACTAGGGTTAGGGTTAGGCTAAGGGTTAAGTTTAGGGTTAGGATAAGAGTTAAGGTTAGGGTTAGAGCTAGGGTTAGGGTTAGTAGATAGATAGTTTAAATGTTATTCATAGTTATTCACAATAGATGATTACTTTATGTGCTTTCTTTTTTTACAACGATGTATGCATTTAAATTACATCAGTACATGAGTCATGAATTGATTCACTTGTGCATGTAACTCATTTATCTTTCAACAAACTATGTAACTGTCACGATGTCAGTGTATGTGGTTGACTGAAGTCAGGCGCAGGACACAGAACTCAATGAAAAACGTATCTTTACTAATACACGTAAAGAAACAAGAAGCCTCCACGCAGGGAGGAATAAACCCGCTCACCAACGACATCAGCGAACAAACAACAAAAACACGCACAGAACACAATGGGAGCCACAGGGTTAAAGAGGGGCGGAGTAATTACAAGATGGGCAACAGGTGTGAAACAATCTATGGAACAAGCATAATATCAGCCTCTTTTAGCCTCAAGCAGTTTATTGGCCTTGGGAGATGTGGCTCTACCTGCTCGGTTGTTGACATGGATCTCTGTCACACTCTGGCTCCGGGACTGTGTGTTAGAGCCAGGGTGTATTTCATTTGGTGGGGTTGGGTTGGGTGAGTTTCATTTGTTTGTGTTTTTGGTGATTGGTTAATGACTCCCAATCGGAGGTAACGAGTGTCAGCTGTCGGCTCGTTATCTCTGATTGGGAGCCATATATATTCTGTGTGTTTTCTCCTTGTGTTGGTGGGTTTTTGTTTCCTTGTGCTATGTTCAGTCGGTGTCATAGAGAACTTCACGTATTGTCTTTTGTTGTTTTTTCGTGGTCGCTTTGATAAATAAAGTCATCATGTTCACTCACAACGCTGCGCATTGGTCTCCTCCTTCAGACGATCGTGACAGAAAAACCCACCATCAAAGGACCAAGCAGCGTGTCCAGGAGCCGAGGGTCTGGACATGGGAAGAGCTTTTGGACGGTAAAGGGTCCTGGACGTGGGAAGAAATCCTGGATGGCATGGATCGCCGTCCATGGAGCGAGACAGAGGAGAGGCGACGGAGAGAGGAGCAACGGCGTCGGCAGAGCCAACGTCGGAAGGACGAGAGGCAACCCCAAGAAATTTTTTGGGGGGGGCACATGGCTTGGGCGACTGAGCAGCAGGAGGCTGCCACAAGGCAGAGTCAGAAGGCTGCCAGGTTAAGGGGGCTGACGGAGGCAGAGAAGGGACGGATTCAGGAGGCTACCAGGTCAAGGGGGCTATTGGCGAGTAGAAGGAGGGAAGTGTGTGTGGCACGGCGTGAAGGACTGATGTGTGTTGCCAGTCCGGTCCGGCCCGTTCCTGATCCTCGGTTGAAGCCAGTAGTGTGTGTTCCCCGTACGGTACGGCCTGTTCCGGCCCCTCGCACTAAGTGTACGGTGCGCGTCGCCAGCCCAGCCCGGCCTGTTCCGGTCCCTCGCACTAAGTGTACGGTGCGCGTCGCCAGCCCGGTTCGGCCTGTTCCTGCCATCCGCACCAAGTGTACGGTGCGCGTCGCCAGCCCAGCCCGGCCTGTTCCTACTCCACGCACCAGGGATACGGTGCGCTTCGCCAGCCCGGCCCGGCCTGTTCCGGCCACTCGCACCAGGGATACGGTGCGCGTCGCCAGCCCAGCCCGGCCTGTTCCTGCTCTCCGCACTAGGCGTGAGGTGAGTCCCCAGGGTCCAGCATGCCCTGTTCCGGCTCCCCGCACTAGGCGTTATGGGAGTCCCCAGGGTCCAGCATGCCCTGTTCCGACTCCCCGCACTAGACCTGAGATGCGTGTCCTCAGCCCGGTACCTCCAGTTCCGGCACCACGCATCAGGCCTACGGTGCGTCCCCAGGGTCCAGCATGCCCTGTTGCTTCTCCCCGCACTAGCCCTGAGATGCGTGTCCTCAGCCCGGTACCTCCTGTTCCGGCACCACGCACCAGGCCTACGATGCGCCTCAGACGGCCAGAGTCTGCCGTCTGCCCAACGCCGTCTGAACTGTCCGTCTGCCCAACGGGGCCTGAACTGTCCGTCTGCCCAACGCCGTCTGAACTGCCCGTCTGCCCAACGGCGCCTGAACTGCCCGTCTGCCCAACGCCGTCTGAACTGTCCGTCTGCCAAGCGCCGCAGGAACTGCCCGTCTGTACTGAGCCTGCAAAGCCGCCCGTCTGCCATGAGCCTTCAGAGCCGTCCGCCAGACCGGAGCCGCTAGAGCTCTCTGCCAGACAGGAGCAGCCAGAGCCTTCCGCCAGACAGGATCAGCCAGAGCCTTCCGCCAGACAGGATCAGCCAGAGCCTTCTGCCAGACAGGATCAGCCAGAGCCTTCTGCCAGACAGGATCAGCCAGAGCCTTCTGCCAGACAGGATCAGCCAGAGCCTTCTGCCAGACAGGATCAGCCAGAGCCTTCTGCCAGACAGGATCAGCCAGAGCCTTCTGCCAGACAGGATCAGCCAGAGCCTTCTGCCAGACAGGATCAGCCAGAGCCTTCTGCCAGACAGGATCAGCCAGAGCCTTCTGCCAGACAGGATCAGCCAGAGCCGTCCAGCCAGGATCCGCCTGAGCCAGCCAGCCAGGATCCGCCAGCTAGTCAGGTACTGTCCCTTAGCCCGGTGCTGCCCCTTAGTCCGGTGCTGCCCCTTAGCTCGGTGTTGCTCCTTATCCTGGTGCTGTCCCTTATCCTGGTGCTGTCCCTTAGCCCGGTACTGCCCCTTAGTCCGGTACTGCCCCTTAGTCCGGTACTGCCCCGTAGTCCGGTGCTGCCCCTTAGTCCGGTGCCGCCCCTTAACCCAGTGGGGTGTAGTTGGGGGGTGGTAATGTGTAGGAGGCTAATTAAGTGGGTAATGGCTATGGTGGGGTGGGGATCACGACCAGCGCCAGAGCCGCCTCCGTGGAGTAACACCCACCCAGCCCTCCCCATTTTTGGGTTAGGCGCGGTCGGAGTCCGCGCCTTTGGGGGGGGGTACTGTCACACTCTGGCTCCGGGACTGTGTGTTAGAGCCAGGGTGTATTTCATTTGGTGGGGTTGGGTTGGGTGAGTTTCATTTGTTTGTGTTTTTGGTGATTGGTTAATGACTCCCAATCGGAGGTAACGAGTGTCAGCTGTCGGCTCGTTATCTCTGATTGGGAGCCATATATATTCTGTGTGTTTTCTCCTTGTGTTGGTGGGTTTTTGTTTCCTTGTGCTATGTTCAGTCGGTGTCATAGAGAACTTCACGTATTGTCTTTTGTTGTTTTTTCGTGGTCGCTTTGATAAATAAAGTCATCATGTTCACTCACAACGCTGCGCATTGGTCTCCTCCTTCAGACGATCGTGACAATCTCCACATGCAGAATGAGTCCATGGGCTTCAGTAGACATTTTCAACCTCTCCCTGACCCAGTATGTAATACCTACAGTGCCTTCAGAATGGATTTAGACCCCTTGACCTTTTCTACATGTTGTTACGTCACAGCCTTATTCTAAAATGGATTAAATAAAACAATTTCCTCAGCAATCTACACAGAATACCCCATAAAGCCTAAGCGAAAACAGGTTTTTAGAAATGTAGCAATTTATTAAAAACTAAAAACAGAAATATCTCATTTACATAAGTATTCAGACCCTTTGCTATGAGACTCGAAATTGAGCTCAGGTGCATCCTGTTTATATTGATGATCCTTGACATGTTTCTACAACTTGATTGGAGTCCACCTGTGGTAAATTCAATTGATTGGACATGATTTGGAAAGGCACACACCTGTCTATATAAGGTCCCACAGTTGACAGTGCATGTCAGAGCAAAAACCAAGCCATGAGGTCGAAGGAATTGTCCGTAGAGCTCCGAGACAGGATTGTGTCGAGGCACAGATCTGGGGAAGGGTACCAAAAAATGTCTGCAGCATTGAAGGTCCCCAAGAACACAGTGGCCTCCATCATTCTTGAATGGAAAAAGTTTGGAACCACCAAGACTCTTCCTAGAGCTGGCCGCCCAGCCAAACTGAGCAATTGGTGGAGAAGGGCCTTGGTCAGGGAGGTGACCAAGAACCCAATGGTCACTCTGACAGAGCTCTAGAGTTCCTATATGGAGATGGGAGAACCTTCCAGAAGGACAACCATCTCTGCAGCACTCCACCAATCAGGCCTTTATGGTAGAGTGGCCAGACGGAAGCCACTCCTCAGTAAAAGGCACATGACAGCCTGCAATGAGTTTGCCAAAAGGCACCTAAAGACTCTCAGACCATGATAAACAAGATTCTCTGGTCTGATGAAACCAAGATTGAACTCTTTGGCCTGAATATCAAGCGTCACATCTGGAGAAAACCTGGCACCATCCCTACGGTGAAGCATGGTGGTGGCAGTATCATGCTGTGGGGATGTTTTTCAGCGGCAGGAACTGGGAGACTAGTCAGGATCGAGGCAAAGATGAACGGAGCAAAGTACAGAGAGATCCTTGATGAAAACTTGCTCCAGAGCGCTCAGGACCTCAGACTGGGGCGAAGGTTCACCTTCCAAGAGGACAACGACCCTAAGCACACAGCCAAGACAACGCAGGAGTGGCTTCGGCACAAGTCTCGGAATGTCCTTGAGTGGCCCAGCCAGTGCCCGGACTTGAACCCGATCTAACATCTCTGGAGAGACCTGAAAATAGCTGTGCAGCAAAGCTACCCATCCAACCTGACAGAGCTTGAGAGAATCTGCAGAGAAGAATGGGAGAAACTCCCCAAATACAGGTGTGCCAAGCTTGTAGCGTCATACCCAAGAAGACTCAAGGCTGTAATCACTGCCAAAGGTGCTTCAACAAAGTACTGAGAAAAGGGTCTGAGTACTTATGTAAATGTCATATTTCCATTGTTTTTTTAAATATAAATAAATACAACTTTTTTTGCTTTGTCATTATGGGTCGAAATGTGGTCTGAATACTTTCCGAAGGCAAACTCAACTCTGGACCTCAAAGACAGTTCCATTGTGTTTTTTCATTGTTCCCCTCTAATCAGGGACTGATTTAGACCTGGGACACGAGGTGGGTGTAATTCATTATCAGGTAGAACAGAAAACCAGAAGGTTCCGGACCTCGTAGGGTAAGAGTTGAATACACCCGACCTACATGTTTCAAGCAGACCACCATAGTCCCTGTTCCCAAGAACGCAAAGGTAACCTGTCTAAATGACTATTGCCCCGTAGCACTCACATCTGTAGCCATAAAATGCTTTGAAAGGCTGGTCATGGCTCACATCAATACTATCATCCCAGACACCCTGGACCCACTCCAATTCCAATATTGCCCCAATAGATCCACAGATGACGCAATCTCTATTGCACTCCACACTGCCCTCTCCCACCTGGACAAGAGGAGCACCTATGTGAGAATGCTGTTACTGACGGGCCACCCCCAGGTGGTAAGGGTAGGCAACAACACATCCGCCACGCTGACCCTCAACACAGGGCCCCTCAGAGGTGAGTGTTTAGTCCCCTCCTGTACTCCCTCTTCACCCATGACTGCGTGGCCACGCACGACTGCAGCGCCATCATTAAGTTTGCTGACGACGCGATGGTGGTAGGCCTGATTACCGACGACGATGAGACAGCCTATAGAGAGGAGGTCAGTGACCTGGCAGTGTGGTGCCAGGACAACAACCTCTCCCTCAACGTCAGCAAGACAAAGGAGCTGATCGTGGACTTCAGGAAACGGAGGGCCGAGCATGCCCCCATCCACATCGATGGGGCTGTAGTGGAGCGGGTCGAGAGCTTCAAGTTCCTCGGTGTCCACATTACTAAGGAATTAACATGGTTCATACACACCAACACAGTCATGAAGAAGGCATGAAAACCCTTCTTCCCCCTCAGGAGGCTGAAAAGATTTGGCATGGGCCCTCAGATCCTCAAAAAGTTATGCAGCTGCACCATTCAGAGCATCTTGATTGGCTGCATCACTGCTTTGTATGGCAACTGCTTGGCATTCGACCGCAAGGTGCTACAGAGGGTAGTATGTACAGCCCAGTACATCACTGGGGCCGAGCTCCCTGCCATCCAGGTGTCAGAGGAAGGTCCTAAATATTGTCAGACTCCAGTCACAGACTGTTCTTTCTTTCTGCTGCCGCACAGCAAGTGGTACCGATGCAGTCTGGAACCAACAGGACCCTGAACAGCTTCTACCCCCAAGCCATAAGACTACTAAATAGTTAACCAAATAGCTACCCGGACTATCTGCATTGACCCTTTTTGCACTAACTCTTTTAACTCATCACATATGCTGCCGCTATTGTTTTTATCCATCCTGTTGCCTAGTCACTTTACCCCTACCTACACTCAGCAAAATAAGAAACTTCCCTTTTTCAGGACACTGTCTTTCAAAGATAATTTGTAAAAATCCATATAACTTCACAGATCTTCATTGTAAAGAGTTTAAACACTGTTTCCCGTGCTTGTTCAATGAACCATGAACAATTAATGAATATGCACCTGTGGAACGGTTGTTAAGACACTAACAGCTTACAGACTGTAGGCTCTGAAAAACACCAAAAGAAAGATGCCCAGGGTCCCTGCTCATCTGCGTGAACACACCTTAGGCATGCTGCAAGGAGGCATGAGGACTGCAGATGTGGCCAGGGCAATAAATTGCAATGTCCGTACTGTGAGACGCCTAAGACAGCGCTACAGGGAGACAGGACGGACAGCTGATCGTCCTCTCAGTGGCAGACCACGTCTAACAACACCTGCACAGGATCGGTACATCCAAACATCACACCTGCGGGACAGGTACAGGATGGCAACAACAACTGCCCGAGTTACACCAGGAACGCACAATCCCTCCATCAGTGCTCAGACTGTCCGCAATAGGCTGAGAGAGGCTAGATTGAGGGCTTGTTGGCCTGTTGTAAGGCAGGTCCTCACCGCAACAACGTCGCCTATGGGCACAAACCCACCGTTGCTGGACCAGACAGGACTGGCAAAAAGTGCTCTTCACTGATGAGTCTCGGTTTTGTCTCACCAGGGATGATGGTCGGATTCACGTTTATCGTAGAAGGAATGAGCGTTGCACCAAGGCCTGTACTCTGGAGCGGGATCGATTTGGAGGTGGAGGGTCCGTCATGGTCTGGGGCGGTGTGCCACAGCATCATCGGACTGAGCTTGTTGTCATTGCAGGCAATCTCAACGCTGTACGTTACAGGGAAGACATCCTCCTCCCTCATGTGGTACCCTTCCTGCAGGCTCATCCTGACATGACCCTCCAGCATGACAATGCCACCAGCCATACTGCTCGTTCTGTGCGTGATTTCATGCAAGACAGGAATGTCAGTGTTCTAACATGGCCAGCGAAGAGCCCGGATCTCAATCCCATTGAGCACGAATGGGACCTGTTGGATCGGAGGGTGAGGACTAGGGCAATTCCCCCCAGAAATGTCCGGGAACTTGCAGGTGCCTTGGTGGAAGAGTGGGGTAACATCTCACAGCAAGAACTGGCAAATCTGGTGCAGTCCATGAGGAGGAGATGCACTGCAGTACTTAATGCAGCTGGTGGCCACACCAGATACTGACTGTTACTTTTGATTTTGAAACCCCCTTTGTTCAGGGACACATTATTCCATTTCAGTTTATGTCTCAGTTGTTGAATCTTGTTATGTTCATACAAATATTTACACATGTTATGTTTGCTGAAAATAAACGTAGTTGACAGTGAGAGGACGTCTCTTTTTTTGCTGAGTTTATATGTTCAGTTGAAGTCGGAAGTTTACATACACTTAGGTTGGAGTCATTAAAACTTGTTTTTCAACCACTCCACAAATGTCTTGTTAACAAACTATAGTTTTGGCAAGTCGGTTAGGACATCTAATTTTTCCAACTATTATTTACAGACAGATTATTTCACTTATAATTCACTGTATCACAATTCCAGTGGGTCAGAAGTTTACATACACTAAGTTGACTGTGCCTTTAAACAGCTTGGAAAATTCCAGAAAATGATGTCATGGCTTTAGAAGCTTCTGATAGGCTAATTGACATAATTTGAGTCAATTGGAGGTGCACCTGTGGATGTATTTCAAGGCCTACCTTCAAACTCAGTGCCTTTTTGCTTGACATCATGGGAAAATCAAAAGAAATCAGCCAAGACCTCAGAAAAGAAATTGTAGACCTCCACAAGTCTGGTTCATCCTTAGGAGCAATTTCCAAACGCCTGAAGGTACCACGTTCATCTGTACAAACAATAGTACGCAAGTATAAACACCATGGGACCACGCAGCCATCATACCGCTCAGGAAGGAGACGCGTTCTGTCTCCTAGAGATGAACGTATTTTGGTGCGAAAAGTGCAAATCAATCCCAGAACAACAGCAAAGGACCTTGTGAAGATTTACTATATCCACAGTAAAACGAATCCTATATCGACATAACATGAAAGGCCGCTTAGCAAGGAAGAAGCCACTGCTCCAAAACCGCCATAAAATAGCCAGACTACAGTTTGCAACTGCACATGGGGACAAAGATCGTAATTTCTGGAGAAATGTCCTCTGGTCTGATGAAGCAAAAATAGAACTGTTTTGCCATAATGACCATCGTTATGTTTGGAGGATAAAGGGGGTAGCATGCAGAAGAAGAACACCATCCCAACCGTGAAGCACGGGGGTGGCAGCATCATGCTGTGGGAGTGCTTTGCTGCAGGAGGGACTGGTGCACTTCACAAAATAGATGGCATCATGAGGAAGGAAAATGATGTGGATATATTGAAGCAACATCTCAAGACATCAGTCAGGAAGTTAAAGCTTGGTCGCAAATGGGTCTTCCAAATGGACAATGACCCCAAGCATACTTCCAAAGTTGTGGCAAAATAGCTTAAGGACAACAAAGTTAAGGTATTGGAGTGGCCATCACAAAGCCCTGACCTCAATCCTATAGAAAATGTGTGGGCAGAACTGAAAAAGCGTGTGCGAGCAAGGAGGCCTACAAACCTGACTCAGTTACACCAGCTCTGTCAGGAAGAATGGGCCAAAATTCACCCAACTTATTGTGGGAAGCTTGTGGAAGTCTACCCGAAACATTTGACCCAAGATAAAACAATGTAAAGGCAATGCTACCAAATACTAATTGAGTGTATGTAAACTTCTGACCCACTGGGAATGTGATGAAAGAAATAAAAGCTTAAATAAATCATTCTCTCAACTATTATTCTGACATTTCACATTCTTAAAATAAAGTGGTGATCCTAACTGACCTAAGACAGGGAATTCTTACTAGGATTAAATGTCAGGAATTGTGAAAAACTGAGTTTAAATGTATTTGGCTAAGGTGTTTGTAAACTTCCGACTTCAACTCTACATATCTACCTCAATTACCTCATAACCCTGAACATCAACTTGGTACTGGTACCCCTAACCCTATATATATAGCCAAGTTATCGTTACTCATTGTGCATTTATTTTTGTGTTATTATTTGTTTCTATATTTTTCTCTCTGCATTGTTGGGAAGGACCCGTAAGTAAGCATTTCAGTGTCAGTCTACACCTGTTGTTTACGAAGCATGTGACAAAGAACATTTTAATTTGATTACATTTTGTTCAAATCACCTGTGAGAATATATAGATGCAGAGGTTAGCGCTTCAAAATGCCATTCACACTATTAATGAGTTCATACGTACATGTGGTTCTGAACTAAAATGTTGCCAATAGATCTGATTAATGCATTTAATTGCTAATTGCAGCTAATAAGTATTCATTAGAACTCAAGTAATTTTGATCCTCCTTGAAATTTCGCCATGGATATGAAGTAGAATTTGTATCTTCTTTCCCCCATTTTGACTTAATCTATGAAACTTGTCAAGATAACGATAGCATAAAGTTACCTTTGTGATAACCTATTCTGAGCACACTTAGGAGAAGAACACAGGGATACATTTGTTATTCTGTCTGTACAGTGTCCTGAATGTGTCACACTGAGAAACTCCCCACATACCGTAGCACAACAAGGTCACTGTTAGCTGACCGCTCGCTCATTACCATGGTGAAACTTACATGAAAGGCAGACGGATGACTGACATACCAAGGTTGAATTTTGTGAAATGTTTTATTTGACACACAAACGTGAGCACACACACACACACACACACACACACACACACACTATCCATCTTCATCTGTTTCTGACAAGCAGTTTACCTTTTGATCCACGTCAACAGTGTACAAGCAGAGGCGGCAAACAATGACCTTATATTCTACAACAAAGTCAGGGTTGATTGATGACCTCAGCATGTAACCAAGACCTGCAACATGCTCTGTAAAATCCAACAAGCCATCCATCTACATCTACATATTCCAAATTCCCCTTTAATACATGTGGTTCATCGTACATTTGGTTGTAACATTTCAGTGGTTAGAGTGGTTAGAGTGGACAGTATATTGATTGAAACTGTCAAAGCACTATAGTGATATTACACAACCTGAAAAACTTGGATGATCATGCTGTTTTAAGCTGATTTATCCCAATTTCAGGGCTTTCAATAGCAGTTACTACTGCTCTAAGCTGATGTTTAAAAGCCAGAGGTCCACACAGCTAGAATAGTTTTCACTGTGATATACTGCCTGCAGTTTGAGCTTGTGTGCTTGGGAATGTGCAAGACATGATGATATTTTATGTCTAATGATTTCAGAAGAGAGATTTATAGAAAGCATAATGTCTCTTGATAAGAATGGATAGGCAGCCAGGGTTATGGGCGTCTCTGGTCCCACTTTCACTCCAGTAATAAATAAATAACTACACTAGAGGGCCTAAATCAATGTCTCATTCATTCTCCTTCAGGTATTATTCTTCTGCAAACAAATAAGATTGTAAATACAAAGATAGCAAAAAGCGCTCAATAGAGTACTTTGACTTGTGTTTTGAGTGCAATCTGTCAATTTAGAAATAAATGATATACGTAAAACTCTACGGGACACACTCTTTTCATGGCACTTTGATACAAAGTGATTTTCATTGCAGGTTAGGAGAGCATTTTTGCTAACCCTAACCCTTTTCCTAACCTTAACCTCAGTCTCCTAACCTGCTACGTTAATTCTCCTAACCTGCTACGAAAAGAGTTTCCCAAAAATCTACAGCCAAAGCAACAGGAAGTTGATGGATGTCCATCTAAAACTACTTCACACAACAATAAAATAACCTTTCAATATTGTATAATAGGTGAAATAGGTGTAAGCAGAAGCATCGTGGTCTGAATTTACCGGTTTCTCGCAGTTATTTATCCCGGGAAAAGGGAGTGGTTTTGGGCGGTAAATCTCGGTAACCGAGTTCCCGCCATTCAACCCTAGAATACGTCTCTTTTTGCTCTACGATGCCCACAAGACATTGAAAGACATTTCCATGTTAAAGGTATACGGGTCATTCCACTGAGCTTTCTTATACAGTGGGGAATTTTTTTATTTAGTCAGCCACCAATTGTGCAAGTTCTCCCACTTAAAAAGATGAGAGAGGCCTGTAATTTTCATCATAGGTACACGTCAACTATGACAGACAAAATGAGAAAAGAAAATCCAGAAAATCACATTGTAGGATTTTTAATGAATTTATTTGTAAATGGTGGTGGAAAATAAGTATTTGGTCAATAACAAAAGGTTCTCAATACTTTGTTATATACCCTTTGTTGGCAATGACACAGGTCAAACGTTTTCTATAAGTCTTCACAAGGTTTTCACACACTGTTGCTGGTATTTTTGGCCCATTCCTCCATGCAGATCTCCTCTAGAGCAGTGATGTTTTGGGGCTGTCACTGGGCAACATGGACTTTCAACTCCCTCCAAAGATGTTCTATGGGGTTGAGATCTGGAGACTGGCTAGGCCACTCCAGGACCTTGAAATGCTTCTTACGAAGCCACTCCTTCGTTGCCCGGGCAGTGTGTTTGGGATCATTGTTATGCTGAAAGACCCAGCCACGTTTCATCTTCAATGCCCTTGCTGATGGAAGGAGGTTTTCACTCAAAATCTTAATTCTTTCCTTTACACGGATCAGTCGTCCTGGTCCCTTTGCAGAAAAACAGCCCCAAAGCATGATGTTTCCACCCCCATGCTTCACAGTAGGTATGGTGTTCTTTGGATGCAACTCAGCATTCTTTGTCCTCCAAACACGACGAGTTGAGTTTTTACCAAAAAGTTCTATTTTGGTTTCATCTGACCATATGACATTCTCCCAATCCTCTTCTGGATCATCCAAAGGCACTCTAGAAAACTTCAGACGGGCCTGGACATGTACTGGCTTAAGCAGGGGGACACGTCTTGCACTGCAGGATTTGAGTCCCTGGCGGCGTAGTGTGTTACTGATGGTAGGCTTTGTTACTTTGGTCCCAGCTCTCTGCAGGTCATTCACTAGGTCCCCCCGTGTGGTTCTGCGATTTTTGCTCACCGTTCTTGTGATCATTTTGACCCCACGGGGTGAGATCTTGCGTGGAGCCCCAGATCGAGGGAGATTATCAGTGGTCTTGTATGTCTTCCATTTCCTAATAATTGCTCCCACAGTTGATTTCTTCAAACCAAGCTGCTTACCTATTGCAGATTCAGTCTTCCCAGCCTGGTGCAGGTCTACAATTTTGTTTCTGGTGTCCTTTGACAGCTCTTTGGTCTTGGCCGTAGTGGAGTTTGGAGTGTGACTGTTTGAGGTTGTGGACAGGTGTCTTTTATACTGATAACAAGTTCAAACAGGTGCCATTAATACAGGTAACGAGTGGAGGACAGAGGAGCCTCTTAAAGAAGAAGTTACAGGTCTGTGAGAGCCAGAAATCTTGCTTGTTTGTAGGTGACCAAATACTTATTTTCCACCATAATTTGCAAATAAATTCATAAAAAATCCTACAATGTGATTTTCTGGAGAAAAAAATTCTCTATTTGTCTGTCATAGTTGACGTGTACCTATGATGAAAATTACAGGCCTCTCTCATCTTTTTAAGTGGGAGAACTTGGACAATTGGTGGCTGACTAAATACTTTTTTCCCCACTGTATCTCTCAGATATTGGACAGACACTTAAAAACATACTTCCTTTTGATAATTTGTTTTACTATCTGTTTTGCCATGTATGAATGTGTTATTCAATGTGTTTCTATGGGCTAATAGCAGTAAGGCCAAATTCAATGTTTCATCAAATATTTTTGGTATATATATATATACCTACAGGGGTCCTACAATTCCAAATCAAATAGCTAATGATCCATGGTATGACCATGTTAAAGCAATTCCACGTTAGCTTAGTAGAACTTTGTTGAAGCACCTTTGGCAGCGATTACAGCCTCCCCATCCAACCTGACAGATCTTGAGAGTCTTCTTGGGTATGACGCTACAAGCTTGGCACACCTGTATTTGGGGAGTTTCTCCCATTCTTCTCTGTAGATCCTCTCAAGCTCTGTCAGGTTGGATGGGGAGCATTGCTGCACAGCTTTTTTCAGGTATCTCCAGAGATGTTAGATCGGGTTCAAGTCCGTGCTCTGGCTGGGCCACTCAAGGACATTCCCGAAGCCACTCCTGCGTTGTCTTGGCTGTGTGCTTTAAGTCGTTGTCCTGTTGGAAGGTGAACCTTCGCCCCCAGTCTGAGGTCCTGAGCATTCTTGAGCAGGTTTCCATCAAGGATCTCTCTGTATTTTGCTGCGTTCATCTTGCCGTCGATCCTTACTAGTCTCCCAGTCCCTGCCACTGAAAAACATCCCCACAGCATCATGCTGCCACCACCATGCTACACCGTAGGGATGGTATTGGCCAAGTGATGAGCGGTGCCTGGTTTCCTCCAGACGTGACGCTAGGCATTGTCATGATTTGCCCTCATGGGCTGAGGATCAAAGATGCCGGCTAGACAAAGGTTTGAACACCCCCTCTCCTGGGGGCCAGTTTTATGACCTTCTTGTAAATTCCTTGCAGAAACTTTATTTTCCGTGCCATGCAGTATTGGGAGAGGGAATTTCCCTGTTTAACAAAGGAAGTCTTCCCGCCAAGACTCCAACATCCAAAAGTGGATAATGAAACAATATTCCTACTTCAAAGAATGTGGGAAAAGGTCGATGGGGACTTAAAGAACAATCATGTCAAACTCGTTACTATGTTGTGATGTCATTAAAGATGGTGGAACAACATAACTGGATCTCTGGGGGTGTACACTTCCCAGTTATGAGGTTTGCATCTAATTGTTGTATAAAATGAATGATTATGTATAATAATAATTTTGTGAAGATAAAAATGTGATTTTAGCATTCTAGATGAGATTGATTTGTTCTCAGTCAGTGGCCACGCCCAGATGAGCACAAACATGATGAAATGCCCCCTTTTCTACTCAAGTACAAAACCCTTAGTGACGAAATTCACCTCAGACCAAGCCAGATGTTGCAAATGGTTGAATTAACATTAGACCAGGAGGCGTGAAGCTGAAGCTACACAGCTTCAAATGGTTAGACCAAGAAGACCAGCAGACGTGAAACACGAGCTTGACGTTACAAAATCGTTCAACTTTACAGACCAGACGACATGCAGCGCAAGCTGAAAATTGTGAACCTCTGAAACTCTCAACCTCTACATGAGGTGAAGAAGAAGACAACGCACTAGACCTTAGCAATACCAGTCTGCAGCTGGCATGTATAGTCGTCTAGAGAACTTCCACTAAAGACACGAGTTGGGAAGGACTCAGACAACCGTTGGTACATCTGAAGTATCTATCTAACATGTCAACTCTATGAACTACGGGGTACGCTGAAGTATCCATTCTAACCACCACTATGACCAAATACTCTACCAAGAACATTGGGATCTCTGGTGGGCAAACCAGAGTCCTACAACATCAACTCAACTATCGAGGACAGCTACACGTAAATACATGCTGCATTTCTAATCCGAATGAGCGGTGAGCTGTGATTAGGGTTCTTGTGTATTGCTGATTCATCAATAAGGTTAGGGTTCTTGCAGGTTCAAGGACTATGCGATGGTCAGAATGAGACTGATGAGAGGTAATTATTTAATAAGTGACTGTTATCGATATATAACATATATATCTTCTAAGAGTTTAATTCGGGAGACTTTAAAACAGTTACAGAGTTTAATGGCTGTGATAGGAGAAAACTGATGTGATGAGGTGTGAATGAAGGAGTCAGGTGCAGGAGGTAAAACACAGAAGTCCAGAGTTTATTCCGTTTACATAAATAAAACGCACCAAGAGTCAAAGCGAAACTATCACAAGGGAAATGTTCCACCTTGGCAAAAACAAATGGAAGGGTAGCTCAACAAGGGGAACAGAGGGAACACTTATACACATACTAATTAGGGGAATGAGCACCAGGTGTGTGTGATTGACAAGACAAGACATGACAAGTGGAGTGATGAGAATGGGATCGGCAGTAGCTAGTAAGCCGGTTAAGGCGAACGCCGAAACCTGTCCGAACAAGGAGGGGAGGCAGCCTCGGCAGAAGTCGTGACAGTACCCCCCCCCCCCCCCCCCCCTTGATGCGCGGCTCCAGCAGTGCACTGACCCAGGAGGACGCGGAGCAGGGCGAGTCGGTTGGCGATGGTGGAAATCCCTCAACAGGGAGGGATCGAGGATGTCCCGCCTTGGGACCCAGCACCGTTCCTCCAGACTGTACCCCTCCCACTCCACTCGATACTGAAGGCCCCCCACCTGACGCCTCGAATCCAGTATGGAACGGACCGAGTACGCCGGCGCCCCCTCGATGTCCAGAGGAGGTGGAGGAACCTCCCGCACCTCAGACTCCTGGAGCGGACCAGCTACCACCGGCCTGAGGAGAGACACATGAAACAAGGGGTTAATACTGTAATCAGGGGGGAGTAACAACCTGTATGTAACCTCGTTAATCCTCCTCAGGACTTTAAATGGCCCCACAAACTGCGGGCTCAGCTTCCGGCAGGGCAGGCGGAGGGGTAGATTACGGTTCGAGAGCCAGACCCGATCCCCCGGTACGAAAACTGGGGCCTCCCTGCGGTGGCAGTCAGGGTTCGCCTTCTGACGACGCACGACTCGCTGGAGGCGAACGTGGGCAGCGTCCCAAGTCTCTTCCGCGCGCCGAAACCAGTCATCCACCGCAGGAGCCTCGGTCTGGCTCTGGTGCCATGGTGTCAGGACCGGTTGGTAACCCAAAACACATTGGAAGGGTGTTAGGTTAGTAGAGGAGTGGCGGAGAGAGTTCTGAGCGTATTCTGCCCATGGCAGGAACACCGACCACTCCCCCGGCCGGTCCTGGCAGTAAGTCCGCAGGAACCTACCCACATCTTGATTCACCCTTTCCACCTGCCCATTACTCTCGGGGTGAAATCCATAGGTCAGGCTGACCGAGACCCCCAGACGTTCCATGAACGCCTTCCAGACTCTAGACGTGAACTGGGGACCTCGGTCAGACACTATATCCTCTGGTACCCCGTAGTGCCGGAAGACGTGAGTAAACAGAGCCTCCGCCGTTTGTAGGGCCGTGGGGAGACCGGGCAGAGGAAGGAGGAGGCAGGACTTTGAAAAGCGATCCACAACGACCAGGATGGTGGTGTTACCTTGGGAGAGGGGAAGATCAGTAAGAAAATCAATACTAAGGTGAGACCATGGTCGTTGTGGAACTGGTAAAGGTTGTAGCTTACCCGCTGAGAGGTGCCTAGGTGCCTTACTCTGGGCGCACACTGAGTAGGAGGAAACATACACCCTCACGTCCTTAGCCAAGGTAGGCCACCAGTACTTCTCGGTCAGGCAGCGCATTGTACGACCGATACCTGGATGACCAGAGGAGGGTGACGTGTGTGCCCAGTAGATCAGATGATCACGGATAAGCGCAGCAACGTACTGCAGCCCAGCTGGATACTGCGGTGGAGATGGATCTGTGCGTAATGCCTGCGCTATATCCGCGTCCATCGCCCATACTACCGGTGCCACAATGCATGAGGCCGGGAGTATGGGGGTGTGGCCTCTGGGCCTCTCCTTTGTGTCATACAGCCGAGACAGTGCGTCTGCCTTCACGTTCTTCGTACCCGGAATGTATGAGAGTGTGAAATCAAACCGGGTGAAGAAGAGGGCCCACCTGGCCTGGCGAGGATTCAGCCTCCTCGCTGCCCGAATGTACTCCAGGTTGCGGTGGTCTGTCCAGACGAGGAAAGGTTGTTTCGCCCCTTCGAGCCAATGCCTCCACACCGTCAAAGCTCGGACAACAGCCAGCAGCTCCCGATCACCAACGCCGTAGTTCTGCTCCGCCGAGCTGAGCTTCTTCGAAAAGAAGGCACAGGGGCGGAGCTTGGGTGGCGTGCCCGAGCATTGGGATAAGACAGCGCCTATCCCTACCTCGGACGCATCCACCTCCACTACGAACGGTAGTGATGGATCGGGGTGAGCCAGTACCGGGGCGGAGGTGAACAGACCCCGCAATCTACTGAAGGCCAAATCAGCCTCAGCAGACCAGCAGAGCCGGGATGGCCCACCCTTCAACAAGGAGGTAATGGGAGCTGCGACCTTGCCAAAGCCCCGAATAAACCTCCGATAGTAGTTGGCAAAGCCAAGGAAGCGCTGCACCTCCTTCACCGTGGTTGGAGTCGGCCAATTACGCACGGCTGAAATGCGATCTCCCTCCATCTCCACACCTGTGGTAGTAATGCGGTATCCGAGGAAGGAGAGTGACAGCTGGAAAAACTCACACGTCTCTGCCTTGGCATAAAGATCATTTTCCAGAAGTCGGACCAGTACCTTGCGAACCAGGGTCACATGCTCGGCGCGCGTAGAGGAATACACCAGGATGTCATCGATGTAGACCACCACACCGCAACCAAGCATGTCCCGAAACACCTCGTTCACAAAGGACTGGAAAACGGATGGAGCATTCATCAAACCGTAGGGTATTCATAATGCCCTGATGTTGTGCTGAATGCTGTTTTCCACTCATCCCCTTCCCAAATACGCACCAGGTTGTAGGCACTCCTGAGGTCTAATTTGGTGAAAAAACGGGCTCCATGCATTGACTCAATCACTGAAGGAATGAGGGGAAGAGGATAACTAAATCGTACCGTCACCTTATTCAGTGGTCGATAATCAATGCACGGGCGTAAACCGCCATCTTTCTTCTTCACAAAGAAGAAACTCGAGGAAGCAGGTGAAGTGGAGGGACGTATATACCCCTGGCGCAGGGACTCGGTGATGTATGTTTCCATAGCCTCCGTCTCAGCCTGCGACAGGGGATACACATGACTCCTGGGAGGTACAGTGTCTACCCGAAGGTTTATCGCGCAATCCCCCTCCCGATGAGGTGGTAATTTAGTCGCTTGCGTCTTGGAAAACACGAGCACCAGATCATGGTATTCGGGGGGAATGCGCACGGTGGGGTTACTGTCTGGACTTTCCACCGTGGTCGCACCAACGGAAACACCTAGACACCTACCCGGACACTCACGCCACCACCCCGTAAGAACCCTCTGCGGCCAAGAAAAATTGGGGTTGTGAAGGGCTAACCACGGAATACCAAAGACTACAGGGTAAGCAGGAGACTCAATAATCAAAAAAGTGATCTGCTCAACATGCGTCTCCTGTGTAATCATGGTGACTGATACAGTAACCTCCTTAACCAACCCGGACCCTAATGGTCGACTATCAAGTGCTCTGATGGGGAGTGGAATGGATAGGGGAACCAATGAAATGCCTTGACGGTGTGCAAATGCCCTGTCCATGAAGTTCCCAGCTGTGCCTGAATCGACTAGCACCTTACACTGGGAAACTACCAGGTGATCGGGAAAGGAGATAGATAAGGTACAGTGCGCCGCAAAGGGGTCTGAACAAGTTTGGGTGTTCGTTACCTGGGGTGATGCGTGAGTACCCTGCCTACCGCCTCCAGACCCAAAGGAACGTTGACTGCGACGTGAGGTGGATTGTCCCTTCGTGCCACCAGAGTGGCACTGTCACTGTCCTCCTGCGCTCTCTCGACCGGCGGCTCCCCCCAGCTCCATCTGCTCGGGGTCAGAGTTGTCCGGAGTGGGAACGGGCAGACCCCTACTAGGACGTCCTCTGGCTGCTAGCAGATTGTCCAGCCGGATGGCCATGTCCACCAGTTGGGAGAACGATAGCATGGCATCACGGCAGGCTAGCTCCCGTCGGACGTCCTCCCTTAGGTGGCACCGGAAATGGTCGATCAGGGCCCGCTGGTTCCACCCGGACCCTGCTGCCAGCGTCCGGAACTCCAGCGCGTAGTCCTGTGTGGCCCTCGTCCCCTGCCTCAGATGGACCAGTCATTCGCCCGCCTCTCGACCCTCAGGCGGGTGATCGAAAACGACCCGAAAGAGGCGAGCAAACTCCCCGTAGTCCTCCAACACGGCACCTCCCTCATTCCACACCGCGTTGGCCCACTCCAGGGCTCTCCCACAAAGGCAGGAAACGAGGACAGATACCTTCTCCCGCTCCAGTGGCGCCGGCCTGATGCTGGAGAAATACAACTCTAGTTGGAGCAGAAATCCCTTACATCGCGCTGCCGTCCCATCAAACGCCGGTGGCCGGGATATCTGGATCCCTCCAGGGGCTGGGGTGTAGGTGGCTGGATCCGGTTGACCAGCTGGTCTCGATAGATCAGGTCCACTCCTCTCCAGGCGTACTCCCTGAAGAACCCGATCCATCGCTTCCCCCAAGCTGGCCAGCCGAGGAATGCTCCTGGACCCTTGCCACAACTCCAGGCATGCGGTCTTCTCCTGCTGACTCTCTGTAGCTCAGCTGGTAGAGCACGGCGCTTGTAACGCCAAGGTAGTGGGTTCGATCCCCGGGACCACCCATACACAAAAATGTATGCACGCACGACTGTAAGTCGCTTTGGATAAAAGCGTCTGCTAAATGGCATATTATTATTATATTATTCAGCGGGTGAGTGATTCTGTGATGAGGTGTGAATGAAGGAGTCAGGCGCAGGAGGTAAAACACCGAAGTCCAGAGTTTATTCCGTTTACATAAATAAAACGCACCAAGCGTCAAAACGAAACTATCACAAAGGAAATATTCCACCTTGGCAATAACAAATGGAAGAGTAGCTCAACCGAGCTACTCGCTCTCACAAAGAAACAATCACTCACAAAAACAAGGGGAACAGAGGGAACACTTATACACATACTAATTAGGGGAATGAGCACCAGGTGTGTGTGATTGACAAGATAAGACATGACAAGTGGAGTGATGAGAATGGGATCGGCAGTAGCTAGTAAGCCGGTGACGACGAACGCCGAAACCTGCCCGAACAAGGAGGGGAGGTAGACTCGGCAGAAGTCGTGACAACTGAGGATGAATCAACAACAATGTAGTTACTCCACAATACTAACCTAATTGGCAGAGTAAAAAATATTCCAAAACATGCATCCTGTTTGCAACAAGGCACCAATACAACACATTACTGAGTACCACTCTCCATATTTTCAAGCATAATGGTGGCTTCATCATGTTATGGGTATGCTTGTAATCGTAAAGGACTGGTGAGTTTTTCCAGATAAAAAAGAAACGGAATGGAGCTAAGCACAGGCAAAACTTGAAAATGGTTCTCTAGCAATGAAAAACAACCAATTTGACAGAGATTTAAGAATTTTGCAAAGAATAATGGGCAAATATTGTACAATCCAGATGTGCAAAGCTCTTGGAGATGTACCCAGAAAGACTTAAAGCTGTAGTCGCTGCCAATGGGGATTCTAACATAACATGTATTGACTCAGGGATGTGAATACTTATGTAAATTAGTTATTTCTTTATTTAATTTTCAATACATTTGCCAAAATGTCTAAAAACATGTTTTCACTTTGTCATTATGGGGTATTGTGTGTAGATGGGCGAGAAGAAAACATTTTATTCATCTATTTTGAATTCAGGTTGTAACACAACAAAATGTGGAATAAGTCGAGGGGTATGAATACTTTCTGAAGGCACTGTACATGGGCAAAAACTCATACAGCGGAAGAGAAGATAGAGAGGAGAGGGTGAAAGGATGATAGGTCCTCCGGAAGTTTGGTTTTCCTAAATGTTCGCTCAGTTGCCCGCAGCCCTGTTCTGTAACTCGCAATGAGTCACTCAGCCACGGAGCAGGATGGGAGGGCCGAGCCGGCCGAGAGGAAAGGGGAGCGTGCGAGTCATAGGTTGAAGCAAAGGGAGGAGAGTAGGGTCGAAGAGGCAGAATCAGGAGACAGGAGGGAGAACGATTTAGCAGAAGGGAGAGATGATCGGATAGAAGAGGAGAGTAGTAGGAGATAAAGAGCGAAGATTGCGACGGTGCATGACCATCTGGGTAGGGGCTGAGTGGGTAGGGTTAGAGGAGAGGGAGATAGAAAAGGAAACAAAGTAGTGACCTGGAGGGGGGTTGCAGTGAGATTAGTAGGCAAACAGCCTCTAGAAAAAAGATGGTCAAGCATATTGCCTGCCTTGTGAATGGGAGGGGACTAGGAAAGGGTGAGGTCAAAAGAGGCAAGAAGGGGAAAGAAAAAGGTGGAAAGAAAAATTAATCGAAGGCAGATGTCAGGAGGTTGAAGTCGCTCAGTAAAATGAGAAGTGAGTCATTGTCAGGAAATGAGCTTATCAAGGTGTCAAGCTCATTGAGGAACTCTCTAAGGGCACCTGGTGGGCGACAGATGACAACAATGTTAAGCTTGAGTGGACAAGTGAAAGTGACAACATGGAATTCAAATGTGAAGATGGACAGGTGAGTGAGGGAGAAAAGAGAATCTCCACTTAGGTGAAATGAGTAGCCACCACCGCGACGACCAGATGCTCTCGGACTTTGAGAGAACACGTAGTCAGATGAAGAGAGAGCAGCTGGAGTAGCAGTGTTCTCTGGGGTGATCCATGTCTCCGCCCAAAAAATCTAGGAACTCTGTGTTCTTGACCGCTGATCAGCAGTTCCAAACTTTTCTGGAGACTGGGAATTCCACATGGGTTGTGTGCGAAGGGTACACTAAATTAGAAGGGTTGCAGACAAGGGGTGGGGAGAGTCTGTAAAGCCTACAGGAAGAGGAGCGAAGAGGTATAGAAAACACACACATAGTTGACAAAGCTACAAAAGAGCAAAATGAGGTAATCTGAAAATAACTAGGTAAGATACTCAAGTGAGAGAGTGGTGTGGAGCCTTCCTCTCTTTCCTTCCTCAAATAACTCTGCAGAGCAACTCGGCAGAACAGTCTTTGTTTTGTTGATGAGATTTCCAGCTCTAAGGGGAATTTATATAGAATAATTCAACTATCCTCCAGGCAGCTAGCTGGAATGAAGAGAAACTCCAGTCTCTGTGTTAATTGGTTTTTAAAACCAGTTAAATGTAACTAAATGTAATCGAGAATGTAATCTGCTTAATCCTCAAAAGTAATTATTTATCATGAGAGGGCCATAAACAATAACTATTAACGCTACATACTCCAAGAAATGTTAAAATCTCACCTTTCTGGTAAAAATAGTTCTAAATTGCTGAGGTGTAGTCACTTTCGAGGACACAAGCTCAAGTACACAGTACAAATATGATAAAAATATAACATATTTTATATGATGTTTTTCCTATCAATAAAACTGTATGAATAAGGCTTGAAATGACTTATATGCTTTCTAAATATAGTATAATCAAATTATAAAAGTACTAACTATAAGAAAATGTTTTGCATATTTTCAAAAGGTCTCTCTTGATCAAAACGTCTGTCCTCGTCGCTGTGAAGGTCTCACCGAGCTCTAGCTTGGCTTCTTGAACTCGTTAGGAACTCGCCTTTCATCTCATATTAATCTTGTCTGTCTATGACAAACACAGTGTTTTTTGATTAAAATGTATGCATTATTTTAAATGAATAGCTATAAATCGATCTCTGAATGTGCTACAGTGATTAAACCACTCTCTTCTGCTGCGATACGATGTAAGGATTGCAGGCATGTGCTTTGTCAATGGCTGTGACATAGGGTTCAGCCAGGAGTTGATGGACAGTCAGAAGAGCGAATGAAATGGTAGAAGGGACATCCCAGCTTCAAGTGGTTTCAGATTTCACATCCTACGTCACACAGGTTCAGAGTATATACAGTTGAAGTCGGAAGTTTACATACACTTTGGTTGGAGTCATTAAAACTTGTTTTTCAACCACTCCACAAATTTATTGTTAACAAACTATAGTTTTGGCAAGTCGGTTAGGACATCTAATTTTTCCAACTATTGTTTACAGACAGATTATTTCACTTATAATTCACTGTATCACAATTCCAGTGGGTCAGAAGTTTACATCATTTGAGTCAATTGGAGGTGTACCTGTGGATGTATTTCAAGGCCTACCTTCAAACTCAGTGCCTCTTTGCTTGACATCATGGGAAAATCAAAAGAAATCAGCCAAGACCTCAGAAAAAAAATTGTAGACCTCCACAAGTCTGTTTCATCCTTGGGAGCAATTTCCAAACGCCTGAAGGTACCACGTTCATCTGTACAAACAATAGTACGCAAGTATAAACACCATGGGACCACGCAGCCGTCATACCGCTCAGGAAGGAGACGCGTTCTGTCTCCTAGAGATGAACGTACTTTGGTGTGAAAAGTGCAAATCAATCCCAGAACAACAGCAAAGGACCTTGTGAAGATGCTGGAGGAAACAGGTTCAAAAGTATCTGTATCCACAGTAAAACAAGTCCTATATCGACATAACCTAAAAGGCCGCTCAGCAAGGAAGAAGCCACTGCTCCAAAACCGCCATAAAAAAGCCAGACTACAGTTTGCAACTGCACATGGGGACAAAGATTGCACTTTTTGGTCTGATGAAACAAAAATAGAACTGTTTGGCCATAATGACCATCGTTATGTTTGGAGGAAAAATGGGGCAGCTTGCAAGCCGAAGAAAACCATCCCAACCATGAAGCACGGGGGTGGCAGCATCATGCTGTGGGGGTGCTTTGCTGCAGGAGGGCCTGGTGCACTTCACAAAATAGATGGCATCATGAGGAAGGAAAATGATGTGGATATATTGAAGCAACATCTCAAGACATCAGTCAGGAAGTTAAAGCTTGGTCGCAAATGGGTCTTCCAAATGGACAATGACCCCAAGCATACTTCCAAAGTTGTGGCAAAATAGCTTAAGGACAACAAAGTCAAGGTTTTGGAGTGGCCATCACAAAGCCCTGACCTCAATCCTATAGAACATTTGTGGGCAGAACTGAAAAAGCCTGTGCGAGCAAGGAGGCCTACAAACCTGACTCAGTTACACCAGCTATGTCAGGAGGAATGGGCCAAAATTCACCCAATTTATTGTGGGAAGCTTGTGGAAGGCTACCCGAAACGTTTGACCCAAGTTAAACAATTTAAAGGCAATGCTACCAAATACTAATTGAGTGTATGTAAACTTCTGACCCACTGGGAATGTGATGAAAGAAATAAAAGCTGAAATAAATCATTCTCTCTACTATTATTCTGACATTTCATATTCTTAAAATAAAGTGGTGATCCTAACAGAATTTTTACTAGGATTCAATGTCAGGAATTGTGAAAAACTGAGTTTAAATGTATTTGGCTAAGGTGTATGTAAACTTCCGACTTCAACTGTACTACTGTGTCCGTGGGAACCAGGGCTATCGCTCAATGCAAGCCATTTCAATCTAGCGTGTCCACAGATCGATGTATAAGTGGAAATGTCGGTCGAAACCAGTACCAGAACCACGCAGGTCCCCTAAACAGGTCCCCTAAAACTTTACATCTAAGAGGTTTTAAGACCCAACAGCATGGAGGCATCAACAGGCCGGACAACACAGATGAAAATATGAATGGCACACAAAAGTGGAACACCCTCAAAGTCAATCTCTTCGTATTATATCAGACACAGCAGACAGAGCAAACGTCAATAATTCCCCTTCTAAAGCAAAGGAAAAAAACATCTAAGACACCAAAGTGAATTAAACGAATGCAAAAAAAACAACAACTCTGAAATAAACTTTTTCTTCTCTCTCCTTTGTGTGTGGCACTTGCATTCTCTCTGGTAGTAACTCTTGGCAGAAAATTAAACGTTATATTTTGTCTTCTGGCTGGTATCAGGGCATTCAGCGTGAAATTAAAGGGAATGCATTCTGAGTCCAAAATAAATGTGCTCCTCTGATGAGGTTGGAGTTCGTCCAAGCCACTGAGATGAAATGCTTTTACACTTATTTCCCTCATAGGAAAATTACCTCCTGCTTATTATTGTTCACGATTCATGACTCAATCTCTGGGGAAAGGGAACTCTGTGCCAAAGGGAGCTTACTGGAGGAAATCAGACTTTTGGAGCGTTTTACAATTGACTATAGTCACAAAATCACTTTATTTCCAGCTTTTCCACATTTCTATTTTGTATAGCAGTATAGCTCAGTCCTATATTCTCACAGTAATCTTTGTCCATTGAAAATTGTGAATACACATCTACAGTAGTAGCACACATCCATTCATTTACATAAAGTATTACAGTAAATGGTTTCTTTGGGTGATATCCTATAACATTGTATAATGCTATTCTATAAAGACTATCCATTCCCGAAATTTCAGTGTAGCTCTTCTCAACAGAGGAAATCTCTAACTGTCAACATCTATAGTAAACTACAACACATTTGGTGGCATGTACTGTATATTCTGACAATGATATACATTTACCTCTAGAATAGATGGATAGTCTTGGCACGTTGCCTGTTAAAGAAATATGAAAATGCATAACCATTGTAGCAATTGAAAGGGAACAGTTTGGAGATAATTGGGGGAAATTATTAGATCACAGGTGAGTACACAACAGTTCCCCTGATATAAGTCGGAATCCAAACATTACACTGATGACTTTATGTGCATTTTACATTTACTGTATATTTTGCCGCATTTGCTGATAATGAAATCTGAAAATACTCTGGATACATTCAGTAACATGATATGACTATTCCTGGAAAATGTGGGTTAAGTGCAACATAAGACAAAAAAATTACACGGGTTTGAGTGAGAGGACTAACTGGTGTCTTCAAGTGGCCACACACCTTTCCAAAGTGTGCACAGTTCCTAAGCAATTTCAATGCACTTTTATGATTAGAAGAATCTGGGTCAGGTGGGCATGATTTGAAAGCTTGTTCTATTGCCAACATGACTAGCTAAGTTATAAAATATGATCTTACAGTGTTAGGCTTTCACAAGGCAATTCAGAGAAATAGATCGTAATTTTGGTGTGCATAGAAAGGAGTCATCAGTGCATTCAGGTGCGTGTGCCTTGGTGAATCTTCTTCACAATAAACAAACATAGGCTTATTCTGTTCAGAATAACCCAGGGTATGACGACATGTCATCTTGTAACTGTACATCAAACATAGTGATCATAAACGTTGACACTGTATATGACACGAGTTTCATGATTTGGAAATGTGAAGTACACATTTGTGTTTGGCTTGATTATATGACATCAAAGCAGTATTTATTATAATCCTCAATATCTCATCTTTCAAAATACATTGAGTCATCAATTTACAGCATTTCCCTCACTGTTCTGCCTGCGGCTACGAAACCCCTACCTGTCCCAGACCTGCTGTTTTCAACTCTTAATGATCGGCTATGAAAAGCCAACTGAGAGACCTGAGCCCTAAGACCATACGTCGGGACTACCGGCCGTGGTGACTCCTTGCTGTCCCCAGTCCGCCTGGCCTTGCTGCTATTCCAGTTTAAACTGTTCTGCCTGCGGTTATGGAACCCCTACCTGTCCCAGACCTGCTGTTTTAAACTCTTAATGATCGGCTATGAAAAGCCAACTGAGATTTATTCCTGATTATTATTTGACCATGCTTGTCACTTATGAACATTTTTGAACATCTTGGCATGGTTCTGTTATAATCTCCACCCGGCACAGCCAGAAGAGGACTGGCCACCCCTCATAGCCTGGTTCCTCTCTAGGTTTCTTCCTAGGTTTTGCCTTTCTAGGGAGTTTTTCCTAGCCACCGTGCTTCTACACCTGCATTACTAGCTGTTTGGGGTTTTAGGCTGGGTTTCTGTACAGCACTTCGAGATATTAGCTGATGTAAGAAGGGCTATATAAAATAAAATTGATTGATTGATTGATTGACTTGGACAACATATTTTTTTGCAACAGGGACGGGGGCAACTTCTTGTCGTGCGCCGTGCTCAAGTTCAGAACAGCTGTCAGTCAAAACCAATACAGTGAAGCGCCGAGCCAGAGCTCTGATGTCATGTATAGCATGTTACTGTACAGCCACTACGTCCCGCTTATTAGTGCCCAAATATGCCATTTTCAACCCATATACGGGTACGAGTGTAAATGGCTACATAATCATTCAGACGAGCTGTCGCTGTGTAAATTGATGTCATAACCCCAGGGGGACGGGACTGATATACAAACTCATCAGGCTCTGTTTGGCTCACCTGTAAAGTCACTTTATGATTCATAATCTCTCTATATTAAAATGGGAGAGCCGGGGACTTAATTAAACCACATGGCATGCATTTGTACAGGCACTGCTTATCCTAAAGCTCCCTTGTGTTCTACTGTAAAATGTATTACACTGTACTTATTTCTGGAGGAAACAGTCTGAGGTATTATTAGAATATTAATGAAATGTAGTAAACATCATACAGTGAGGGAAAAAAGTATTTGATCCCCTGCTGATTTTGTGCGTTTGCCCACTGACAAAGACATGATCAGTCTATAATTTTAATGGTAGGTTTATTTGAACAGTGAGAGACAGAATAACAACAACAAAATCCAGAAAAAAGCAAAAATGTTATAAATTTATTTGCATTTTATTGAGAGAAATAAGTATTTGTCCCCCTCTCAATCAGAAAGATTTCTGGTTCCCAGGTGTCTTTTATATAGGTAACGAGCTGAGATTAGGAGCACACTCTTAAAGGGAGTGCTCCTAATCTCAGCTTGTTACCTGTATAAAACCTGTCCACAGAAGCAATCAATCAGATTCCAAACTCTCCACCATGGCCAAGACCAAAGAGCTCTCCAAGGATGCCAGGAACAAGATTGTAGACCTACACAAGGCTGGAATGGGCTACAAGACCATCGCCAAGCAGCTTGGTGAGAAGGTGACAACAGTTGGTGCAATTATTCGCAAATGGAAGAAACACAAAAGACTGTCAATCTCCCTCGGCCTAGGGCTCCATGCAAGATCTCACCTCATGGAGTTGCAATGATCATGAGAACGGTGAGGAATCAGCCCAGAACTACACAGGAGGATCTTGTCAATGATCTCAAGGCAGCTGGGACCATAGTCACCAAGAAAACAATTGGTAACACACTACGCCGTGAAGGACTGAAATCCTGCAGCGCCCGCAAGGTCCCCCTGCTCAAGAAAGCACATATACAGGGCTGTCTGAAGTTTGCCAATGAACATCTGAATGATTCAGAGGAGAACTGGGTGAAAGTGTTGTGGTCAGATGAGACCAAAATCGAGCTCTTTGGCATCAACTCAACTCGTCGTGTTTGGAGGAGGAGGAATGCTGCCTATGATCCCAAGAACACCATCCCCACCGTCAAACATGGAGGTGGAAACATTATGCTTTGGGGGTGTTTTCTGCTAAGGGGACAGGACAACTTCACCGCATTAAAGGGACGATGGACGGGGCCATGTACCGTCAAATCTTGGGTGAGAACCTCCTTCCCTCAGCCAGGGCATTGAAAATGGGTTGTGGATGGGTATTCCAGCATGACAATGACCCAAAACACACGGCCAAGGCAACAAAGAGTGGCTCAAGAAGAAGCACATTAATGTCCTGGAGTGGCCTAGCCAGTCTCCAGACCTTAATCCCATAGAAAATCTGTGGAAGGAGCTGAAGGTTCGAGTTGCCAAACGTCAGCCTCGAAACCTTATTGACTTGGAGAAGATCTGCAAAGAGGAGTGGAACAAAATCCCTCCTGAGATGTGTGCAAACCTGGTGGCCAACTACAAGAAACGTCTGACCTCTGTGATTGCCAACAAGGGTTTTGCTACTTATTTCCCTCATTAAAATGCAAATAAATTCATAACATTTTTTACATGCGTTTTTCTGGATTTTTTTGTTGCTATTCTGTCTCTCACTGTTCAAATAAACCTACCATTAAAATTATAGACTGATCATGTCTTTGTCAGTGGGCAAATGTACATAATCAGCAGGAGATCAAATACGTTTTTCCCTCACTGTATAGAGAACCATGAACAATGCTCAGTAGCCTATATGACCCAACCCAATGGGCACAGATGTCAATTCAACGTCTATTCCACATTGGTTCGACGTACTTTCATTGAAATGACGTGGAAATAACGTTGAATCAACCAGTGTGTGCCCAGTGGGATGGTTATGGATTATCAAGAAGTTGATCTCTTGAATTGATTTAAACTCTACCAACTCCTGAAAAGATCATGCTTATATTTTAACTGATGATTACATGAATACTTGGCTACCAATATTAGTTTGGAATAAATTTAATTTCTGTATGCACTTATGCCGTGTGTATGTATCCTGTTTTCTTTCTTGTCTTAATCATACAAAATGGTCCCAACTCACAGCCCACTCACTTACTGTAATTAATAGGGGGTTGATCCTGGTCGGTTGGCCAAATTCTGTGTTGGCTCTAGTTCTGCCAATCCTGCCATATTCATCATCCGCTAGTCTAATTGCTTGATTAAACCCTTACAAGCATACTGGCTCACAAATGGCTGACTTGCATGGCACAGATGGGAATGATGCAAGTTTTCTATTTCTCTACTGTAATATTGTATTGTATTGCATCACATACAGTGGGGAAAAAAAGTATTTAGTCAGCCACCAATTGTGCAAGTTCTCCCACTTAAAAAGATGAGAGAGGCCTGTAATTTTCATCATAGGTACTCGTCAACTATGACAGACAAATTGAGGAAAAAAATTCCAGAAAATCAGATTGTAGGATTTTTTATGAATTTATTTGCAAATTATGGTGGAAAATAAGTATTTGGTCACCTACAAACAAGCAAGATTTCAGGCTCTCACAGACCTGTAACTTCTTCTTTAAGAGGCTCCTCTGTCCTCCACTCGTTACGTGTATTAATGGCACCTGTTTGAACTTGTTATCAGTATAAAAGACACCTGTCCACAACCTCAAACAGTCACACTCCAAACTCCACTATGGCCAAGACCAAAGAGCTGTCAAAGGACACCAGAAACAAAATTGTAGACCTGCACCAGGCTGGGAAGACTGAATCTGCAATAGGTAAGCAGCTTGGTTTGAAGAAATCAACTGTGGGATCAATTATTAGGAAATGGAAGACATACAAGACCACTGATAATCTCCCTCGATCTGGGGCTCCACGCAAGATCTCACCCCGTGGGGTCAAAATGATCACAAGAACGGTGAGCAAAAATCCCAGAACCACACGGGGGGACCTAGTGAATGACCTGCAGAGAGCTGGGACCAAAGTAACAAAGCCTACCATCAGTAACACACTACGCCGCCAGGGACTCAAATCCTGCAGTGCCAGACGTGTCCCCCTGCTTAAGCCAGTACATGTCCAGGCCCGTCTGAAGTTTGCTAGAATGCATTTGGATGATCCAGAAGAGGATTGGGAGAATGTCATATGGTCAGATGAAACCAAAATATAACTTTTTGGTAAAAACTCAACTTGGAGGACAAAGAATGCTGAGTTGCATCCAAAGAACACCATACCTACTCTGAAGCATGGGGGTGGAAACATCATGCTTTGGGGCTGTTTTTCTGCAAAGGGACCAGGACGACTGATCCGTGTAAAGGAAAGAATGAATGGGGCCATGTATCGTGATATTCTGAGTGAAAACCTCCTTCCATCAGCAAGGGCATTGAAGATGAAACGTGGCTAGGTCTTTCAGCATGACAATGATCCCAAACACACCGCCCGGGCAATGAAGGAGTGGCTTCGTAAGAAGCATTTCAAGGTCCTGGAGTGGCCTAGCCAGTCTCCAGATCTCAACCCCATAGAAAATCTTTGGAGGGAGTTGAAAGTCCGTGTTGCCCAGCGACAGCCCCAAAACATCACTGCTCTAGAGGAGATCTGCATGGAGGAATGGGCCAAAATACCAGCAACAGTGTGTGAAAACCTTGTGAAGACTTACAGAAAACGTTTGACCTGTGTCATTGCCAACAAAGGGTATATAACAAAGTATTGAGAAACTTTTGTTATTGACCAAATACTTATTTTCCACCATAATTTGTAAATAAATTCATAAAAAATCCTACAATGTGATTTTCTGGAATTTTTTTCCTCATTTTGTCTGTCATAGTTGACGTGTACCTATGATGAAAATTACAGGCCTCTCTCATCTTTTTAAGTGGGAGATCTTGCACAATTGGTGGCTGACTAAATACTTTTTTCCCCCACTGTACTGTATGTCTACATACATGCTGCTATTCTACAGAACAAAGCATGACAGTGTGGTATCACATGACCCTCTATTGTAACGTAACATATCATACTAAATGGAGGGATACAAATTTAAATACCAAATCCTACGAAATGCCCAGAGGCCAGTTTGGTCTATCATGTCCTGTGGTTCTACAGAGAAGTAATAGCTTTAACATGAGAATGTGTTGTGAGTCCGGGCAGGACAGAGGTCAAAAACAGTTTGTGGCGAGTATTGATTTGGCCACAAACATGGCAACAAATAAGTTGTCATTTTAGGGGTATCATACTTTTCGGATACGGGGACTAACACTCCAATTGCAATTCATGTCAATGCAGGTGACCATCCAAATCCTTTCCTCTAACAGAAAAACACAGAGATCTGGGTGTGAATGGCAATGTTCCCATCAATTAATTTTCCCTTTGGTATTTTCAGTAAACCATAGAGAAAGATTGCTGTTGTTGTCCAGACCTCAAGCCTGCCTGTGATGTATGGTGGTAATAAAATAGCCATTTCCACAAAGGTCCTCCCAGACCAGTCACCACATCACCAGCCAGAGGACCTGTCTCTCCACAGGTGTAGCTATGGGGCCATAAAAACCCAGTGATTCAAGATGAGTGTTAGTCAACTACAATAGCCTTTATAACAGAATAGCATTCTGAATAAATACAAAAACAAGCTCCAAGAGAGATAAGCTAAGCACTCACTGCAGGAAAAATAGCCCAGGCTTTATCCACAGGGTACCTCTGCCCAGCAGACTGTACCATGGACAGAGTAAACATAATAAATAAAACAAAGCAAGCACAACACAGAACAGAGGTCTCTGCTAGACCTGGCTACATCTCCATCAATCTGCACCTATTAGAACAGCCCCCAGCAATTCCACTCATATTACCTAGCCAGGCCAGGAGTGGAAACGGTTTGTCTAGGAGTAATTGCAATGACCACAGGCGACCCTCTCTTGGCTAATGAAACAATGCAGAGTTAGTATCGGTAGCATTGGAAATACCCTCACTCACCTCTCCAAGCATGCATAGACCATAATGAAACTCAGAGATCAATGGCGTGAGAGAAAGCAAGACAAAGGCAGTGATACAGTTGCACAGCTAAAATAATGGACTGTTTGACCAATGCGTGGCACTTCTGGCACATAAGCCAATGTTAATAATTTGCTATTGACTGTGACCTCGAAGCTGTGACCTCGGGGACAAACCCATTAATGGGTGGCGATGGATGGGTCACTACTAGATTAATTATCACAGTCATTAAAGATTACTCACATCTCTCACTCATGGGGTTGGAGCTAGGGCTGCTAGGGGACTATTATTACCACCAATGCAATAGCTTGAACAATTTCCCTCTGAATTCCGCATATTTGCAATAGGTAACACATCATTTGGCAGTGGAACTCTGTAAAGGCTTCAATTGAACTGTTCTCTGGAAAGATAGGACATACTTCAAAATCACACACTAGATCGACTACAGAATAATGAGAAGTAAAGAGAGATCAGTCTTTTTTATCCCAAACTATGAAACCTAGCACCCTCTCTGCTTGTCCATAAGAGTTAGTGGACTGACACTTTACTTTGCAGCTGCGTCATTGTTCAGTTTAATACATCTACTATATATCCGCTCTCTCACTTTGTTTCCCCCACTCCTCTGTGAAGTTCAGAAACTTTACCTCTCAACTCGAATCTCGGTGTGAAGCTCTTAGAAACGGCAGATGGAGGGAGAGAGAAGCTGTTAAAGGTCCAATGCAGCCATTTTTATCTCAATATCAAATCATTTCTGGATAACAATTAAGCACTGTGATTATTTTCAATTTAAATGGTCAAAAATAAACAAAAATAGCCTGTTGGCAAATAGCAATTTCTCAAGCAAGAATTTTGCTAGGATGGTCTGGGAGTGGTCTTAATGGGGAGGGGAAAACTGAAAACTAGTTGTTATTGCCAGAGAGGTTTGGAACTCTCTTTCTTATTGGTCTATTAACTAATTTACCGCCTGGTGATGTCACCAGGCAGGCCAAAACTCCATCCCACCAAAACAGGCTGAAATTTCAGGCGGTCTTTTCAAACAGCTCTTACACTAAAAGGGCATTATCATCATTTTCACAATTTCACAGTATTATTCCAACCTCATAGCGTGGAAATATAAAACACAGGAGAAACATGTTTTTGACTGCACTAGGCCTTTAATAATTTATGGTTGCCTCAGCTTTTCAAACACTGGAGTGGTCCCACGCCCCGGTTTCCCCCTGACATTTAATTTGTCTGAAAATCAGCAACCGTGCAGTCTGATTATCGCACACATCTGCCAATATGGCTGCGTATGAAAGCTCCATGGCACCAGAAGAGAGAGTTCGCAAAGATGTTCAAAACATCAGCCTTCACCCACCATTTCTGTTCCACCTAGCCTAGGTTATAGGCCTATCAAGTTGACTTTAGCTTATTATTTTCTATGCAAAGCAGAACATTTGTCAAAACAATGTTTGCATTAGAAATATGATTCCTTGCCATATTCACACAGAGGGGATACAAAGGCAAACACACACACAGAGAAAAGGGGGTGACATGAATTTTGAGACTTCAATGCTGCCATCTAGTGATGACTCAAGATCATAACAGGTAGGCCTACTCCACAGTACACACAACCCAAGTCCTATAAGCTGATCCTTACCCATTTTACATTTTACATTTTAGTCATTTAGCAGATGCTCTTATCCAGAGCGACTTACAGTTAGTGAGTGCATACGTTTTCATACTACCCCCCCTGTGGGAAACGAACCCACAACCCTGGCATTGCAAGCGCCATGCTCTACCAACTCAGCTACAGGGGACACTTACCCCTGGTCCTTATAGGCTTATTTAAGAGCCCTGTCAAAATGTACAATGCACTCACCTCCTATAACAACATTCCAGTGAGTTCCTCCTGGTAGAGGGGTGAGAAGACCTGTGTGAGAATGTTGTTCATTGACTACAGTTCAGCATTAAACACTATTGTTCCCTCAAAGCTCATCACTAAGCTCAGAGCCCTGGGTTTGGGCACTATCCTCTGCAACAGGATCCTGGAAATCCTGATGGGCACACCACAGGATGTGAGGATTGGCAACAGCACCTCCTCCACACTGACTCTTAACACAGTGTCTCCTCAGCCCTCTGCTATACTCCCCGTTCACCCACGACTGCGTGGCTTTGCACGACACCAATTCCATCATCAAGTTTGCTGACGACACAATGGTTGTATGCCTGATAACCAACAACGACGAGTCAGCCTATAGGAAGTGAACTGGCATTGTGGTGCCAGGACAACAACCTTTCCCTCAATGTCAGCAAAACAAAGGAGTTGATTGTTGACTTCAGTTAGCAGAGGAGGGAACACACCCCGATCCACATCAACGGGACTGCAGTAGAGTCAACAGTTTTAAGTTCCTCGTCGTCCACATCACTGATGACTTGAAAAAAACACCACTCTTGTCAAGATGGCGCAACAGCGCCTCTACTTCCTAAGGCGGCTGAAGAAATTCGGCATGCCACCCTGGGTCCTCTCCAAATACTACCGCTGCACCATCGAGAGCATCCTGACCAGTTGCATCACGGCCTGGTATGGGAATACCTCCAGCAGGTGGTGAAGATGGCCCAGTACATTACTGGGGCTGTGCTCCCACCTATTCATGACATCTACTTGAAACGGTGCCTGAGGAAGTCTCGCAGCATCATCAAGGACCCCACACACCCCAGCCACGAGCTGTCACTCCCTTACCGTTGGGTAGACGGTATCGGAGCATGAGGTCTGATATCAACAGGCTCAGAGACAGGTTTCTATCTACAAGCCACCTGACTACTGAACACTTTAACTGGACTGACCACCAGTTTACTATTGCTAATAGTGCACAATTTAAACACTTGCCCCCCAATCCTCCCTTCCCTAATAGGTATAAATATTGGACTATAAATTGTGCCTTCCTGTATTACAGTTGAAGTTGGAAGTTTACATACACTTAGGTTGGAGTCATTAAAACTCGTTTTTCAACCACTCCACAAATGTCTTGTTAACAAACTATAGTTTTGGCAAGTCGGTTAGCACATCTACTTTTTGCATGATACAAGTAATTTTCCCAACAATTGTTTACAGACAGATTATGTCACTTATAATTCACTGTATCACAATTCCTGTGGGTCAGACGTTTACATACACTAAGTTGACTGTACCTTTAAACAGCTTGGAAAATTCTAGAAAATTATGTCATGGCTTTAGAAGCTTCTGATAGGCTAATTGACATCATTTGAGTCAATTGGAGGTGTACCTGTGGATATATTTCAAGGCCTACCTTCAAACTCAGTGCCTCTTTGCTTGACATCATGGGAAAATCAAAAGAAATCAGCCAAGACCTCAGAAACATTTTTTATCATTCAATTTCCAAATGCCTGAAGGTACCACGTTCATATGTACAAACAATAGTACGCAAATATAAACACCATGGGACCACGCAGCCATCATACCACTCAGGAAGGAGACGCATTCTGTCTCCTAGAGATGAACGTACTTTGGTGCGAAAAGTGCAAATCAATCCCAGAACAACAGCAAATGACCTTGTGAAGATGCTAGAGGAAACAGGTACAAAAGTATCTATATCCACAGTAAAACTAGTCCTATATCGACAAAACCTGAAAGGCCGCTCAGCAATGAAGAAGCCACTGCTGCAATACCGCCATAAAAAAGCCAGACTACGGTTTGCAACTGCACATGGGGACAAAGATTGCACTTTTTGGAGAAATGTCCTCTGGTCTGATGAAACAAAAATAGAACTGTTTGGCCATAATGACCATCGTTATGTTTGGAGGAAAAAGGGGGTTGTTTGCAAACCGTAGAACACCATCCGACCGTGAAGCACGGGGTGGTAGCATCATGCTGTGGGGGTGCTTTGCTGCAGGAGGGACTGGTGCACTTCACAAAATAGATGGCATCATGAGGAAGGAAAATTATGTGGATATATATATTGAAGCAACATCTCAAGACATCAGTCAGGAAGTTAAAGCTTGGTCGCAGTTGTGGCAAAATGGCTTAAGGACAACAGTCAAGGTATTGGAGTGGCAATCACAAAGGCCTGACCTCAATCCTATAGAACATTTGTGGGCAGAACTGAAAAAGCGTGTGCGAGCAAGGAGGCCTACAAACCTGACTCAGTTACACCAGCTTATTGTGGGAAGCTTGTGGAAGGCTACCCGAAACGTTTGACCCAAGTTAAACAATTTAAAGGCAATGCTACCAAATACTAATTGAGTGTATGTAAACTTCTAACCAACTGGGAATATGATGAAAGAAATAAAAGCTGAAATAAATCATTCTCTCAACTATTATTCTGACATTTCACATTCTTAAAATAAAATGGTGATCCTAACTGACCTAAGACAGGGAATTTTTACTAGGACTAAATGTCAGAAATTGTGAAAAACTGAGTTTAAATGTATTTGGCTAAGGTGTATGTAAACTTCCGACTTCAACTGTATATACTGATGCTAAAATGTCTATTATATTCTACTGAGCCATTTACTTTTTGTTTGTATTCTTATCTTTTATTATTTCTTATTGTTGTTGCATTGTCGAGAAATAACTTTAAGTAAGCAATTTGTTGGACAGTACAAACCATGTGTATCCTGTACATTCAACTATTAAAACTTGAAGATATCAATGTTATCATTTAACAGTTGGGACAGCACTGTATCTGAAAGCTAAACTTCACTGTGAATGTTGTTCATTGTATCATCATGTTCCATGTTTATTCATGTGGCTCCTCTTATCTCTGTAGAACGTTTCCCTCACACTATCTGTCGAGGAAACACTCCCTGCCAGTGAGTGGTATGATAGCCCCTTATCATCCAATAGGAGTTCCATCATACTACAGTCACTTGACAACACAATGTCTGTAAGAGGGATACATGTTCTAATGGGGGACACACACTCCCATGAATCAACCAAGAGCTGAATTAACATACAAAAACCTGTCAAGATTTACATAACAATATTGCCATGCTCGCTCCACATTGCATTGATTGATTAATTCACAATGCGTTCAGGGAATAAGGTGGGACTTGCTTATAAAGATTTTATGAAACGTAAACAAAACATTTTCAATATATTGACACATCTTTCTTGAAACAAATCAATAATAGAGCTGAACACTTGCTCTAACACATTTTATATAGGAATAACACATTTTAACATTAACTTAGCAAAAGCGCAGAAATACAAAAAGTGAAGACAATACAAACACTCACATCCTTCAGTATGCTCAGTAGAAAGCAATCATGCTTTATGCTTTATGCAGAAACAGAGACTTTGTGGACGTTTCTGATGGCTGTGAGACTGTTGTTGAAAACCAGGCTTGCCTGCAACAGTTTGGTGGCAGTTGTTGTGGGGGTGAAATGATCATTTTTCTCCATGGTCTGTCCTGGCTGCACGAGGTACACCCTAATACTTTTAGAGAATGGCTGGAGTAAATAATGTCAAGGAATGGCTGTATTCAATTCATCTAGGATGTCACTATAAGATCCATGAACTCCCCTATTCCTTCTACTGTTGCTAAAACCATATACAGTATATAAAACACAGGAATATATATATGCAGCGTTTGTATGTTATTGTTTCATCTTACTGTCTGAGGCATTACACAACCTGTGTGACCTTTTTAGTTAGAGGTGGAAGTCTTATGATGCAACCAAATGCATTAGTTCCATGAAACTGACAACTAAGAAGAGCATACAGTGAGGGAAAAAAGTATTTGATCCCCTGCTGATTTTGTACGTTTGCCCACTGACAAAGAAATGATCAGTCTATAATTTTAATGGTAGGTTTATTTGAACAGTGAGAGACAGAATAACAACAACAAAATCCAGAATAACGCATGTCAAAAATGTTATAAATTGATTTGCATTTTAATGAGGGAAATCAGTATTTGACCCCCTCTCAATCAGAAAGATTTCTGGCTCCCAGGTGTCTTTTATACAGGTAACGAGCTGAGATTAGGAGCACACTCTTAAAGGGAGTGCTCCTAATCTCAGCTTGTTACCTGTATAAAAGATACCTGTCCACAGAAGCAATCAATCAATCAGATTCCAAACTCTCCACCATGGCCAAGACCAAAGAGCTCTCCAAGGATGTCAGGGACAAGATTGTAGACCTACACAAAGTTGGAATGGGCTACAAGACCATCACCAAGCAGCTTGGTGAGAAGGTGACACGGGAGGATCTTGTCAATGATCTCAAGGCAGCTGGGACCATAGTCACCAAGAAAACAATTGGTAACACACTACGCCGTGAAGGACTGAAATCCTGCAGCGCCCGCAAGGTCCCCCTGCTCAAGAAAGCACATATACAGGCCCGTCTGAAGTTTGCCAATGAACATCTGAATGATTCAGAAGAGAACTGGGTGAAAGTGTTGTGTTCAGATGAGACCAAAATCGAGCTCTTTGGCATCAACTCAACTCGCCGTGTTTGGAGGAGAAGGAATGCTGCCTATGACCCCAAGAACACCATCCCCACCGTCAAACATGGAGGTGGAAACATTATGCTTTGGGGGTGTTTTTCTGCTAAGGGGACCGTACAACGTCACCGCATCAAAGGGACGATGGACGGGGCCATGTACCGTCAAATCTTGGGTGAGAACCTCCTTCCCTCAGCCAGGGCATTGAAAATGGGTCGTAGATGGGTATTCCAGCATGACAATAACCCAAAACACACGGCGAAGGCAACAAAGGAGTGGCTCAAGAAGAAGCACATTAAGGTCCTGGAGTGGCCTAGCCAGTCTCCAGACCTTAATCCCATAGAAAATCTGTGGAGGGAGCTGAAGGTTTGAGTTGCCAAACGTCAGCCTCGAAACCTTAATGACTTGGAGAAGATCTGCAAAGAGGAGTGGGACAAAATGCCACCAAGTACTAAGTCATGTTTTGCAGAGGGGTCAAATACTTATTTCCCTCATTAAAATGCAAATAAATTTATAACATTTTTGACATGCGTTTTTCTGTTTTTTGTTGTTGTTGTTATTCTGTCTCTCACTGTTCAAATAAACCTACCATTAAAATTATAGACTGATCATTTCTTTGTCAATGGGCAAACGTACAAAATCAGCAGGGGATCAAATACTTTTTTCCCTCACTGTACCTGGTGACGTACCAAGACTACGTTTCTACAATACTTCCTCAAGCCACAATAATAGGTGTTTTTGTTGTCATTCAAACAAAGAAAGTGTTAAACTTAGAATGTGTTTCATAGAGACAGAGAGCCCAATGTCTTATTTGCTTTTTCAGAACAGTTTAGAATATAATCAGTTTCTTGGTCTTCCGGTGCACGATCACTTACTTTGTCTGGTCTTTGCCCTCCATCAAGCCTGAGCCTTCCACTGTCAGCACAGCACCGCTCAAGGGAATAGTGAAACCATCAATGAAAGAAACCAGGGCACTGTGCACCTTCTCCAGCTGAATGTTATCTCCACCGATGACCTGTGGAATAAAAGCACTTCAGAAACTCTGACTCTGCCTGGGAGGTACGTCGGGTAAAGACTAGATAAGTTGTTAGAGAGCGTACTGTACCTCTATAGAGATCTGTTGGGTGATGATGTTTAACTCTTCTGACGCTAGGACCCACTCTTTGGTCCGCTCATCCTTTATGACCACCGCCAAGTTAAGCAAACCCTCACCCACAAGCATGTTCTCATACTCAAGAGTGTGGAATCTGGTGATTAACTGTCAGAACTGGAAGAAGCACAGTAACACTGTAAGCACAGTAGTAATGAAAAGAACAACAAACAATTGTATTATGGGAGACTACTGGATTTGGTGTTGAGCATAGAGGGTGTCTAAATTAAAACAGATGAAATATTTTTCTTAAATCTGGATTGGAATGATTTTAGTAGCCTATTTAAAATTGTTGGTGTTGAGCTAGAGTATGGCGACTGCCATACCCAATTGAAACCCCTGGTTGTGACTTGTTACCTGCACATGAGCCATATGAAACTGCTTGTGTGCCTCCCAGAACGAGTTCCGTGGGCTGCCATTGTCTTCTTTTGTTTGAGCATTGAGATGTTCTTTCAGAACCTTGGGGACGTTCGCCCTGTTGGTGACAGTGACGCACAAGTAAATGTTCTCCCCCAACCTTGGCTCTTTCTCAATCTTCAAGGAAACCTCCAAACTCTGAACTGTTGCTACGGAGAGAGAAATGGACAGAGGATGAGGTGTGATAACAAACAACAAAATACATTATGGAAATAACGAAAAGCAACCTTTTTCACTTTGACATTTACATTTTTACAGGTACGTTGCATGGGTACTTTAAGTCTGTCAGACCTTTGTATCTTGACAGCAGAATACTTTTTGTATAGTTGCGATTTAGTTGTGTGGGATTTCATGATGTTAGCACTGTCTTACTTTCATTACACTTGTAAGCACAGAGGCTCTGAGGTCTCTCTGAGCCCACCTTCTTAGTGAGATCCGACCCTCTGTGTGTACACACTCGTCCCCAACACCATCCCTCACTATCACTGTGACAACGTCCGCGTTGACCGACGCATAGATGAATGGAGCGTCGTACAAAGCGTCATTACGTCGCTTTCTGAGGCCTTTCACTGAACATCGACTACAGCAGAATATTCCTGTAGATGTTGCAGATGTTATCATTCTATTCACTTAAAGACATTTCAGAAGAATTGTCTGATCTGATCAATAGGCTATCTATTGAAAGGGCAAACATTTGACAGTCAGATATTTCAGAGAATCAAAGGTCAAAATGAGATTAAAACAGCATAGTTTTCATTAGCTTTCAATCTTTCTTTCTTTTTTTTCTTTTTTTTGTCATTTAGCAGACGCTCTTATCCAGAGCGACTTACAGGAGCAATTAGGGTTAAGTGCCTTGCTCAAGGGCACATCGACAGATTTTTCACCTAGTCGGCTCAGGGATTAGAACCAGCGACCTTTCAGTTACTGGCACAACGCTCTTAACCAATAAGCTACCTGCCGCCTCTTTCATCTTGATGATCTAACTAACAGAAAGTAATAATTGAATAGAATTAGGTATTTGACCTCCACTTTTCTCCTGGGGAGTTGGATCCAATACCTGCCACCCGTCAAAACCTTGGCCCAGGTCAGGCAGTGACATCCAGCATTCAACCCACACATGGAAGTTCCTGGAAATATTTGTATACATTTAGGACATACATGACTGCATACCCCAAAATTATCAAAAGCTAAATACTATAAGAGGTTATGCAACCATCTCAGACGACTGAGAGAAAACAAAGTGTTCTTTATTGCAGACCAAAACATATGACATTTTGACTTTGTGAACACCAACCCATATGCTGTCCTTGGAGATGTACATTTTTTCCCCCAGTGTTGGTGTAATATTCCTCGATGACCAGGTTTCCAATGGTATCACGGGCAGAGTTAAAGATTGTGACAACTCTTGATGGGACCCCCAAAACTGTCATAACTGAAAAAAAGAAAGAAACGCACAAAGTCAACTCACGACAATGATATTTACTGTTGTATATTGCCACTGGAAAGACCTTTAATGGTGAATAATATTCAAGTGGATAGTCAAATTTCAGTTAACTGTACACATGACAGAGGCAAAGACCTAGCACAGGCCGTAACTTACAGTTCTGAAATTGGATCGGCCCCAGAGCTTTAAGATGTTGGCACTGCAAGTCCATTCCATCTGGGTAACTCCATCTTTAAAGTTTGCTGCCCAGTCCCCCTTCAAGACACCTGACCATCTTCACAGACACTAAACAAAGAAAAGTAGGAGGGCATCACTCACAGTCATAGACTGGGTGTTTGTGGTGAGAATTCAGGAATGTAAACGCTTGCTCCTGTGCGCCCACTATTTGGGTCCTTGGATCCATCTGTGAAAAGCAGTAAAAAAAAGCATAAGAACTTCTACCAATGTAATTGTCAACCAGTTTCCCTATATCACTGACTTCTGACCAATCTTTCCTTTTCCCTTCCAAGGTTAGATCAACAACAGGATTTGGGAGTAACCATGGAAGGAACATCCCCTATCATAAGTATTTGATCCCTTGCTGATTTTGTACGTTTGCCCACTGACAAAGAAATTATCAGTCTATAATTTTAATGGTAGGTTTATTTGAACAGTGAGAGACAGAATAACAACAAAAAAATCCAGAAAAACACATGTCAAAAATTATATAAATTGATTTGCATTTTAATGAGGAAAATAAGTATTTGACCCCCTCTCAATCAGAAAGATTTCTGGCTCCCAGGTGTCTTTTATACAAGTAACGAGCTGAGATTAGGAGCACAATCTTAAAGGGAGTGCTCCTAATCTCAGCTTGTTACCTGTATAAAAGACATCTGTCCACAGAAGCAATCAATCAATCAGATTCCAAACTCTCCACCATGGCCAAGACCAAAGAGCTCTCCAAGGATGTCAGGGACAAGATTGTAGACCTACACAAGGCTGGAATGGGCTACAAGACCATCGCCAAGCAGCTTGGTGAGAAGGTGACAACAGTTGGTGTGATTATTCGCAAATGGAAGAAACACAAAATAACTGTCAATCTCCCTCGGCCTGGAGCTCCATGCAACATCTCACCTCGTGGAGTTGCAATGATCATGAGAACGGTGAGGAATCAGCCCAGAACTACACGGGAGGATCTTATCAATGATCTCAAGGCAGCTGGGACCATATTCACCAAGAAAACAATTGGTAACACACTACGCCGTGAAGGACTGAAATCCTGCAGCGCCCGCAAGGTCCCCCTGCTCAAGAAAGCACATATACATGCCCGTCTGATGACCCCAAGAACACCATCCCCACCGTCAAACATGGAGGTGGAAACATTATGCTTTGGGGGTGTTTTTCTGCTAAGGGGACAGGACAACTTCACCGCATCAAAGGGACGATGGACGGGGCCATGTACCGTCAAATCGTGGGTGAGAACCTCCTTCCCTCAGCCAGGGCATTGAACATGGGTTGTGGATGGGTATTCCAGCATGAAAATGACCCAAAACACACAGCCAAGGCAACAAAGGAGTGGCTCAAGAAGAAGCACATTAAGGTCCTGGAGTGGCCTAGCCAGTCTCCAGACCTTAATCCCATAGAAAATCTGTGGTTCGAGTTGCCAAACGTCAGGCTCGAAACCTTAATGACTTGGAGAAGATCTGCAAAGAGGATTGGGACAAAATCCCTCCTGAGATGTGTGCAAACCTGGTGGCCAACTACAAGAAACGTCTGACCTCTGTGATTGCCAACAAGGGTTTTGCCACCAAGTACTAAGTCATGTTTTGCAGAGGGGTCAAATACTTATTTCCCTCATTAAAATGCAAATCAATTTATAAAAATGTTTACATGCGTTTTTCTGGATTTTTTTGTTGTTATTCTGTCTCTCACTGTTCAAATAAGCCTACCATTAAAATTATAGACTGATCATGTCTTTGTCAGTGGGCAAACGTACAAAATCAGCAGGGGATCAAATACTTTTTTCCCTCACTGTAGATGCTTAAACATTACATAGCACAACTGATCATGACCTGTGGGTGTACAGTGCCTTGCATAAGTATTCATCCCCCTTGGTGTTTTTCCTATTTTGTTGCATTACAACCTGTAATTTACATACATTTTTATAAAACATAGTCCAAATTAGTGAAGTGAAATGAAAAAAATAACTTGTTTCAAAGAATTGTAAAAAATAAATAACAGAAAAGTGGTGCGTGCATATGTATTCACCCCGTTTGCTAAGAAGTCCCTAAATAAGATCTGGTGCAACCAATTACCTTCAGAAGTCACATAATTAGTTAAATGAAGTCCACCTGTGTGCAATCTAAGTGTCACATGATCTGTCACATGATCTCAGTATATATACACCTGTTCTGAAAGGCCCCAGAGTCTGCAACACCACTAAGCAAAGGGCACCACCAAGCAAGCGGCACCATGAAGACCAATGAGCTCTCCAAACAGGTCAGGGACAAAGTTGTGGAGAAGTACAGATCAGGGTTGGGTTATAAAAAAATATCTGAAACTTTGAACATCCCACGGAGCACCATTAAATCCATTATTAAAAAATGGAAAGAATATGGCACCACAACAAACCTGCGAGAGGGCCACCCACCAAAACTCACGGAGCAGGCAAGGAGGGCATTAATCAGAGAGGCAACAAAGAGACCAAAGATAACCCTTAAGGAGCTGCAAAGCTCCACACCGGTGATTGGAGTATCTGTCCATAGGACCACTTTAAGCCATACACTCCACAGAGCTGGGCTTTATGGAAGAGTGGCCAGAAAAACACCATTGCTTAAAGAAAAAAATAAGCAAACATGTTTGGTGTTCGCCAAAAGGCATGTGGGAGACTCCCCAAACATATGAAAGAAGGTACTCTAGTCAGATGAAACCCAACACCTCTCATCACCCCGAGAACACCATCCCCACAGTAAAGCATGGTGGTGGCAGCATCATGCTGTGGGGATGTTTTTCATCGGCAGGGACTGGGAAACTGGTCAGAATTGAAGGAATGATATATACAGTGCTAAATACAGGGAAATTATTGAGGGAAACCTGTTTCAGTCTTCCAGAGATTTGAGACTGGGATGGAGGTTCACCTTCCAGCAGAACAATGACCCTAAGCATACTGCTAAAGCAACACTCGAGTGGTTTAAGGGGAAACATTTAAATGTCTTGGAATGGCCTAGTCAAAGCCCAGACCTCAATCCAATTGAGAATCTGTGGTATGACTTAAAGATTGCTGTACACCTGCGGAACCCATCCAACTTGAAGGAGCTGGAGCAGTTTTGCGTTGAAGAATGGGCAAAAATCCCAGTGCCTAGATGTGCCAAGCTTATAGAGACATACCCCAAGAGACTTGCAGCTGTAATTGCTGCAAAAAGGTGGCTCTACAAAGTATTGACTTTGGGGAGTTAATAATTATGCACGCTCACGTTTTCAGTTTTTTTGTCGTATTTCTTGTTTGTTTCAATATTTAGCATCTTCAAAGTGGTAGGCATATTGTGTAAATCAAATGATACAAACCCCCAAATAATCAATTTTAATTCCAGGTTGTAAGGCAAAAAAATAGGAAAAATGCCAAGGGGGGTGAATCCTTTCGCAAGCCACTGTACCTCAGCCCAGACCAAAGCTGACAAGTGTCAGAGAGACTCCGCTTACAGGGTAAACGCTAGAAGGGATCCAGCTTCGTGAAATAAATTTCAAAAGTTGCTTTTATTTGTATTGTTTGTATTATAGCTAACCCTAACCCATTTCGTAACTTTAACCTAATGCTCCTGACCTGCTACATTAAATCTCCTAACCTGCTGCGTAAAGTCTCCTAACCTGCTACAAAACATCAAATCTGATGTTAATTTGACAAAAGCTCCATCCCATCTAGCCCTGACACACTGACAGTGCCCTTGTGAGATGCCAGACATAAGCAATTTTGTAAACGTCCGTCGATTACTGCCGTGTCAACCAGTCAAAAGTTTTAGAACACCTACTCATTCAAGGGTTTTTCTTTATTTTTACTACTTTCTACATTGTAGAATAATAATGAAGACATCAAAACTATGAAATAACACATATGGAATCATGTAGTAAACAAAAAGTGTTAAACAAATCAAAATATATGTTATATTTGAGATTCTTCAAAGTAGCCACCCTTTGCCTTGAAGACAGCTTTGCACACTCTTGGCATTCTCTCAACCAGCTTCACCTGGAATGCTTTTCCAACAGTCTTGAAGGAGTTCCCACATATGCTGAGCATTTGTTGGCTACTTTTCCTTCACACTGCCGTCCAACTCATCCCAAACCATCTCAATTGGGTTGAGGTCGGGGGATTGTGGAGGCCAGGTCATCTGATGCAGCACTCCATCACTCTCATTCTTGGTAAAATAGCCCTTACACAGCCTGGAAGTGTGTTGGGTCATTGTCCTGTTGAAAAACAAATTATAGTCCCACTAAGCCCAAACCAGATGGGATGGCGTATCTCTGCAGAATGCTGTGGTAGCCATGCTGGTTAAGTGTGCCTTGAATTCTAAATAAATCACAGACAGAGTCACCAGCAAACCAACCCCACACCATAACACCTCCTCCTCCATGCTTTACGGTGGGAACTACACATGCAGAGATCATCCGTTCACCAACTCCCCGTCTCACAAAGACACAGAGGTTGGAAACAAAAATCTCCAATTTGGACTCCAGACCAAAGGACACATTTCCACCGGTCTAATGTCTATTGCTCGTGTTTCTTGACTCAAGCAAGTCTCTCCTTCTTATTGGTGTCCTTCAGTAGTGGTGTCTTTGCAGCAATTCGTCCATGAAGGCCTGATTCACACAGTCTCCTCTGAACAGTTGATGTTGAGATGTGTCTGTTACTTGAACTCTGTGAAGCATTTATTTGGGCTGCAATTTCTGAGGCTGTCTATGTTTATTGTATTTCTATGTTGGCCGGGTGTGGTTCCCAATCAGAGGCAGCTGTCAATCGTTGTCTCTGATTGGGGATCATACTTAGGCAGCCATTTTGTCTACCTTAGTTGTGGGACTCTTGTTTGGCTTGTGTGTGTAGCCATTGTGAGCGTCACGTTACGCTGCTTTTGTTGTTTTGTCGTGTGTTTTCTTTTTAAATAAACATGTATGCATTCCACGCTGCACCTTGGTCCAATCCGTCTCTCAACGAACGTGACAGAGGCTGGTAACTCTAATGAACTTGTCCTCTGCAGCAGAGGTAACTCGTCGTATCCTTATTCTAGTCCTCCTCTGTTCCTCTGGTGATGTAGAGGCTAACCCAGGCCCTGCAGCCCCCAGTATCACTCCTACTCCCCAGGAGCTATCATTTGTTGACTTCTGTAACCGTAAAAGTCTTGGTTTTCTGCACATAAATATCAGAAGCCTCCTTCCTAAGTTTGAGTTATTCACTGCGTTAGCACACTCCGCCAACCCTGATGTTCTAGCAGTGTCTGAATCCTGGCTTAGGAAGGCCACCAAAATTCTGAAATTTCCATCCCCAACTATAACATTTTCCGTCTAGATAGAACTGCCAAAGGGGGTGGAGTTGCAATCTACTGTAGAGATAGCCTGCAGAGCTCTATCATACTATCAAGGTCTGTGCCCAAACAGTTTGAGCTTCTACTTCTAAAAATCCACCTTTCCAGAAATAAATCTCTCACTGTTGCCGCTTGCTACAGACCCCCCTCAGCCCCCAGCTGTGCCCTGGACACCATATGTGAATTGATTGCCCCCCATCTATCCTCAGAGTTCGTACTGCTTGGTGACCTAAATTGGGATATGCTTAACACCCCGGCCATCCTACAATCTAAACTAGATGCCCTCAATCTCACACAAATTATCAACGAACCTACCAGGTACAACCCTAAATCCGTAAACATGGGTACCCTCATAGATATCATCCTGACTAACTTACCCTCTAAATACACCTCCGCTGTCTTCAACCAGGATCTCAGCGATCACTGCCTTATTGCCTGCGTCCATATAGGGTCCGCGGTCAAACGACCACCCCTCATCACTGTCAAACGCTCCCAAAAACACTTCAGCGAGCAGGCCTTCCTAATTGACCTGGCCCAGGTATCCTGGATGGATATAGATCTCATTCCGTCAGTAGAGGATGCCTGGTTGTTCTTTAAAAGTAATTTCCTCTCAATCTTAAATAGACATGCCCCATTCAAAAAATACAGAACTAAGAACAGATATAGCCCCTGGTTCTCCTCAGACTTGACTGCCCTTGACCAGCACAAAAACATCCTGTGGCGTACTGCATTAGCATCAAATAGCCCCCGCGATATGCAACTTTTCAGGGAAGTTAGGAACCAATATACACAAGCAGTTAGGAAAGAAAAGGCTAACTTTTTCAAACAGAAATTTGCATCCTGTAGCACTAACTCCAAAAAGTTTTGGGACACTGTAAAGTCCATGGAAAATAAGAGCACTTCCTCCCAGCTGCCCACTGCACTGAGGCTAGGAAACACTATCACCACCGATAAATCTGCAATAATCGAGAATTTCAACAAGCATTTTGCTACGGCTGGCCATGCTTTCCACCTGGCTACCACTACCCCGGCCACCAGCTCTGCACCCTCCGCTGCAACTTGTCCATGCCCCCCCCGCTTCTCCTTCACACAAATCCAGACAGCTGATGTTCTAAAAGAGCTGCAAAATCTGGACCCCTACAAATCATCTGGGCTAGACAATCTGGACCCTTTCTTTCTAAAACTAGCCGCCGAAATTGTCGCAACCCCTATTACTAGCCTGTTCAACCTCTCTTTCGTAACGTCTGAGATCCCCAGAGATTGGAAAGCTGCCGCGGTCATCCCCCTCTTCAAAGGGGGTGACACTCTAGATCCAAACTGTTACAGACCCATATCCATCCTGCCCTGCCTTTCAAAAGTTTTTGAAAGCCAAGTCAACAAACAGATCACCGACCATTTCGAATCCCACCGTACCTCCTCCGCTATGCAATCCGGTTTCCGAGCTGGTCATGGGTGCACTTCAGCCACGCTCAAGGTCCTAAACGATATTATAACCGCGATCGATAATAGACAGTACTGTGCAGCCGTTTTCATTGACCTGGCCAAGGCTTTCGACTCTGTCAACCACCGCATTCTTATTGGCAGACTAAATAGCCTTGGTTTCTCAAATGACTGCCTCGCCTGGTTCACCAACTACTTCTCAGATAGAGTTCAATGTGTCAAATCGGAGGGCCTGTTGTCTGGACCTATGGCAGTCTCTATGGGGGTGCCACAGGGTTCAATTCTTGGGCCGACTCTTTTCTCTGTGTATATCAATGACGTCGCTCTTGCTGCTGGTGACTCTCAGATCCACCTCTACGCAGACGACACCATTTTGTATACATCTGGCCTTTCATTGGACGCTGTGTTAACAAACCTCCAAACGAGCTTCAATTCCATACAACACTCCTTCAGTAGCCTCCAACTGCTCTTAAACACTAGTAAAACTAAATGCATGCTCTTCAACCGAACGCTGCTTGCACCCGCCCACCCGACTAGAATCACTACTCTCGACGGGTCTGACCTAGAGTATGTGGACAACTACAAATATCTAGGTGTCTGGTTAGACTGTAAACTCTCCTTCCAGACTCACATTAAGAATCTCCAATCCAAAGTTAAATCTAGAATCGGTTTACTATTTCGCAACAAAGCCTCCTTCACTCATGCTGCCAAACATGCCCTCGTAAAACTGACTATCCTACCGATCCTTGACTTCGGCGATGTCATTTACAAAATAGCCTCCAACACTCTACTCAGCAAATTGGATGTAGTCTATCACAGTGCCATCCGTTTTGTCTCCAAAGCCCCATATAATACCCACCACTGTGACCTATACGCTCTTGTTGGCTGGTCCTCACTACATATTCGTCGCCAAACCCACTGGCTCCAGGCCATCTATAAATCACTGCTAGGCAAATCCCCGCCTTATCTTAGCTCATTGGTCACCATAGCAACACCCACCCGTAGTCTGCGCTCCAGCGGGTATATCTCACTGGTCATCCCCAAAGCCAACACCTCCTTTGGCCGCAATTCCTTCCAGTTCTCTGCTGCCAATGACTGGAACAAATTGCAAACATCTCTGAAGCTGGAGACACTTATCTCCCTCACTAACTTTAAGCATCAGTTGTCAGAGCACCTTACCGATCACTGCACCTGTACACAGCCCATCTGAAATTAGCCCGCCCAACTACCTCATCCCTATATTGTTATTTATTTTGCTCATTTGTACCCCAGTATCTCTATTTGCACATCATCTCTTGCACATCTATCATTCCAGTGTTAATACTAATTGTAATTATTTTGCACTATAGCCTATTTTATTGCCTTACCTCCATAACTTGCTAAATTTGCACACACTGTATATATATGTATTTCTGTTGTATTTTTTTGACTTTGTTTTGTTTTACCCCATATGTAACTCTGTGTTGTTGTTTTTATCGCACTGCTTTGCTTTATCTTGGCCAGGTCGCAGTTTTAAATGAGAACTTGTTCTCAACTGGTTTACCTGGTTAAATAAAGGTGAAATAAAAAAATTAAAAAAATTAAAAACTCTGGGTCTTCCATTCCTGTGGCGGTCCTCATGAGAGCCAGTTTCATTATAGCACTTGATGGTTTTTGCGACTGCACTTGAAGAAACTTTCAAAGTTCTTGAAATGTTCTGTATTGACTAACCTTCATGTCTTAAAGTAATGATGGACTGTCGTTTCTCTTTGCTTATTTGAGCTGTTCTTGCCATAATATGGACTTGGTCTTTTACCAAATAGGGATATCTTCTGTGTACCCCCCTACCTTATCACAACACAACTGATAGGCTCAAACACATAAAGAAGGAAAGAAATTCCACAAATTAACTTTTAAGAAGGCACACCTGTTAATTGAAATGCATTCCAGGTGACTACCTCATGAAGCTGGTTGAGAGAATGCCAAGAGTGTGCAAAGCTGTCATCAAGTCAAAGGGTGGCTATTTGAAGAATCTCAAAAATAAAATATATTTTGATTTGTTTAACACTTTTTTGGTTACTACATGATTCCATATGTGTTATTTCATAGTTTTGATGTCTTCACTATTATTCTACAATGTAGAAAATAGTAAAAATAAAGAACAACCCTCGAAGGAGTAGGTGTTCTAAAACTTTTGACCGGTAGTGTACATTTTACAGACACAGTTTATTTTACATTGGTTATCTCGTTTTTTTGTTATTTTTAGTCTCACCCTTCAGCTCACCTCAACCCCTCCTATCTATCTCTGAACACCATCCAGTTTTGATTTCTATTAGCCATATATTTTTCAACTGTGCTGTGATGTTTCACAAAAGTCCTGAACCTTTCTATTCTCATTTTCTACAGATTGTAAATTAAAGATAAAATGTTTCATTATTCATATAAATAGGCCTGTTTAATTTTGTCTGGCTTGCCATTCCAAATAAAATTGAATATTTTTTGCTCATATAATTTAAAAAAAACAAGTCGTTAGGTATAGGCAGGGCCATAAGCAACTAGGTAAACTGGGATATGACTAAATAGTTAATCAGGGAGATTTTTCCACAAATATACTATTTTTGATAACTTTCTATTAAAATGTATTGTAGAGCGATCATTTATTTATTTCGGGATATGAATACCTAGTATTTCCACCTCACTATCAACCATTTTATTGATAAACTACACGGTAATGTAAAAGTTGTATTTTTTTGTGATCCAATACGTAACATAGTACACATATCATAATTTAATTGTAATCCAGAGAGGTTAGAAAAATTATCTCAATCATCTATGAGGCTGTGGAGGGATCCAAATTGTGGATTTAAAAGAAAACATGAATCATCAGCGTACAATGATAGCTTTGTTTTTATGCCCTGGATTTCTAGCCCCTTGATATTATTGTTAGATCTGATTTTAATGGCTAACATTTCCATGGCCATAATAAATAGATATGCCGATAGTGGACAACCTTGTTTTACTTCTCTTGACAGTTTAATACTTTCTGAGAAGTAGCCATTATTTACTATTTTACACCTAGGGTTATTATACATAACTTTAACCCATTGTACACATTTTTATATTCCAGGCATTTATATATAAATTCCAGTCATACTTTATCAAAAGCCTTTTAAAAGCTAGCTATAATATTAACAAAAGATAGGCTACATGAGTTCTCATAACAAAATAACTTTGCTTTACAGAGAGTAGTGAGACAGAAATTGGTGAGGCAGCTTGCAGGAGGCAAAGGAGACACAGAGAGAGGATGCAAGTGGAGAGAGAGGCTCGTAGTACAGCGCTTCCCAAACTTGGGTTTGGGGACTCATGTGGGGTCCCCTGAAATTTAAATAGGGTCCCCTGAGAGAATCCTTAATCTTATCAAACACATGAATAACTTGTTTCTCTTCAAATGGGTATAGAATACAACATTTTTGAGTAAACAAACGAAGGGCCTTTTACACTGTTAGAATGCACTTTCATGTCATTATGTGTTTTGGTACAGCATGTGGGACCTAAGATTTAGTGAAAGATAAAGAATTTAAATATAAAGACAATTCAATATTATTCTCATGTATATAAAAATATATGTTTTTAACTGCTTTACAGTGAGTAGTGAGACACAGTGGTGAGGCAGAAATTGGTGAGGCTGAGGCAGGCTGCAATGCAGGAGGAGGCAGAGGAGACACAGAGGTTACAGCGGTTCCCAAACTTGGGGTCGGGACCCATGTGGGGTCCCCTGAGAGATTCTGTAATTTTATCAATCAAAATAAAATGTTTATCTTCAAATGTTTATAGAATAAAACATTTTAGAGTCAACTATGGGCCTTTTACATGGGTGCACTTTAGCAGTTTGCAAAACAGAACTGAATTGCAGTGCAGCTCACATGAGATACTAAGAACATGAACGTGATTAAAAAGATAACATGTTATGTAAACATCTCCACATCCTATTTTTCTGGACTTTTCTAGTGTCCAGTCCAAATTAACTATTTTGGGAGGGCGACATGATATGCATGTTGTGTAATTTTTAACTACATTAGGCCTTCCTTATACAGTGGCTTGTGAAAGTATTCACCCCCCTTGGCATTTTTCCTATTTTGTTGCCTTACAACCTGGAATTAAATTGGGGGGTTTGTAACATTTGATTTACACAACATGCCTACCACTTTGAAGATGCAAAATATTTTTGGGGGTGAAACAAACAAGAAATAAGACAAAAAAACAGAAAACTTGAGCGTGCATAACTATTCACCCCACCCCAAAGTCAATACTTTGTAGAGCCACCTTTCGCAGCAATTACAGCTGCAAGTCTCTTGGGGTATGTCTCTATAAGCTTGGCACATCTAGCCACTGGGATTTTTGCCCATTCTTCAAGGCAAAACTGCTCCAGCTCCTTCAAGATGGATGGGTTCTGCTGGTGTACAGCAATCTTTAAGTCATACCACATATTCTCAATTGGATTGAGGTCTGGGCTTTGACTAGGCCATTCCAAGACATTTAAAACCACTCGAGTGTTGCTTTAGCAGTATGCTTACAGTCTCTAATCTCTGGAAGACTGAAACAGGTTTCCCTCAAGAATTTCCCTGTATTTAGCGCCATCCATCATTCCTTCAATTCTGATCAGTTTCCCAGTCCCTGCCGATGAAAAACTTCCCCACCGCATGATTCTGCCACCACCATGCTTCACTGTGGGGATGGTGTTCTCGGGGTGATGAGAGGTGCTGGGTTTGCGCCAGACATAGCGTTTTCCTTGATGGCCAAAAATATAAATTTTAGTCTCATCTGACCAGAGTACCTTCTTCCATATGTTTGGGGAGTCTCCCACATGCCTTTTGGCGAACACCAAACGTGTTTGCTTATTTTTTTCTTTAAGCAATGGCTTTTTTCTGGCCACTCTTCCATAAAGCCCAGCTCTGTGGAGTGTACGGCTTAAAGTGGTCCTATGGACAGAAAACAGGTGTCACTGAGATCATGTGACACTTAGATTGCACACAGGTGGACTTTATTTAACTAATTATGTGACTTCTGGAGGTAATTGGTTGCACCAGATCTTATTTAGGGGCTTCATAGCAAAGGGGGTGAATACATATGCACACACCACTTTTCCATAATTTATTTTTGAGAATGTTTTGAAACAAGTTATTTTTTTCATTTCACTTCACCAATTTGGACTATTTTGTGTATGTCCATTACATGAAATCCAAATGAAAATCAATTTAAATTACAGGTTGTAATGCAACAAAATAGGAAAAACGCCAAGGGGTGTGAATACTTTTGCAAGGCACTGTAGTTCTAAGAATGTAATATGTTTATAGTTTACCCATCTTTTTTTTACCACTACATCACTGGGTAAGACGTATTATACTATACGTCCTCTAATTCGTATGATATTGTGCGACCTCTATTGAATTCATAATATACCCTAACGTAACGCAACATATCATACTAAATGGCTTGTCACAGATTTACGTACAGAATAGTACGAATTTCCCTGAGAGCACGTTGCAATAGCTTACTCCCCATGGCACACACCACTCTGCTGATGTAGACAGGGTCTGTATGGCAGAAGTAGTCTCTCTGCTTGTCTTTGCTGTGATGTGGGCTGACCTGGAGGATGTTAAGGCAGATCTCCAGTATGCCCTGTTCATACTACACACGAGGAAGAAAATATATTTGGAAAGGGGTTACTATTGTATGTTCCCCAAGGAGACACAATGATTAACAACAACTGAAGATAGGTTTTCTTTGCAGCCACTTACCTGGCCAAATGACCATGGTCTTGATATTACATTGTGAGGAGTGCCCATGTACAAAAAGTGATGTGAGTACATTCCCCTCTTGTTGTTTGAACTTTCCAGGGACAGACTGCTCCTCCTACCTGAGGTGATTTTAAAGAGAGAGAGACTGAGAACCAGCCTGTTATGAGAGAGAACTATATGCCCTGAGACACTGTAGGCAAATGAGACATTACCTATAATCTTGGCAGGGGACAATGGCAGGGGACCAACATAGCATAGCAAAAGATAAGTTAATAGGTACCGCACATCCCCTCACTTGGATAATCCTTATCTTTGCCACTCAGAAAGAGACATTGTTCCTCTAGGAAATGATCAAATAACAGTCAATCAATGTTTTAGACATCGGTATTCATTGCTCAAGGCCTTGCGTGTCACTGATGTACATACTGTATGTGAACCCTGCAACACCTCATCTGTCAATAACCCCTGGGCTACCATAAAATGAAAGAGTAAAGTACTGTATGTGATGAACATTTTGTTGGATTGACACAAACATTACACCTTAGAAGTCGAGCCACTACAATGGAGAATCCACCAATACATGACATATACACTGAGTGTACAAAACATTATTCAATCAATCAATCAATTTTATTTTATATAGCCCTTCGTACATCAGCTAATATCTCGAAGTGCTGTACAGAAACCCAGCCTAAAACCCCAAACAGCTAGTAATGCAGGTGTAGAAGCACGGTGGCTAGGAAAAACTCCCTAGAAAGGCCAAAACCTAGGAAGAAACCTAGAGAGGAACCAGGCTATGAGGGGTGGCCAGTCCTCTTCTGGCTGTGCCGGGTGGAGGTTATAACAGAACCATGCCAAGATGTTCAAAAATGTTCATAAGTGACAAGCATGGTCAAATAATAATCAGGAATAAATCTCAGTTGGCTTTTCATAGCCGATCATTAAGAGTTGAAAACAGCAGGTCTGGGACAGGTAGGGGTTCCATAACCGCAGGCAGAACAGTTGAAACTGGAATAGCAGCAAGGCCAGGCGGACTGGGGACAGCAAGGAGTCACCACGGCCGGTAGTCCCGACGTATGGTCCTAGGGCTCAGGTCTCTCAGTTGGCTTTTCATAGCCGATCATTAAGAGTTGAAAACAGCAGGTCTGGGACAGGTAGGGGTTTCGTAACCGCAGGCAGAACAGTTGAAACTGGAATAGCAGCAAGGCCAGGCGGACTGGGGACAGCAAGGTGTCAGCATGCCCGGTAGTCCTGACGTATGGTCCTAGGGCTCAGGTTCTCAGAGAGAAAGAGAGAACGAGAGAATTAGAGAGAGCATACTTAAATTCACACAGGACACTGGATAAGACAGGAGAAGTACTCCAGGTATAACCAACTAACCCCAGCCCCCCGACACATAAACTACTGCAGCATAAATACTGGAGGCTGAGACAGGAGCGGTCCGGAGACACTGTGGCCCCATCCGAAGAAACCCCCGGACAGGGCCAAACAGGAAGGATATAACCCCACCCACTCTGCCAAAGCACAGCCCCCGCACCACTAGAGGGATATCCTCAACCACCAACTTACAATCCTGAGACAAGGCCGAGTATAGCCCACAGAGGTCTCCACCACAGCACAAACCAAGGGGGGGCGCCAACCCAGACAGGAAGATCACGTCAGTAACTCAACCCACTCAAGTGACGCACCCCTCCTAGGGACGGCATGAAAGAGCACCAGCAAGCCAGTGACTCAGCCCCTGTAACAGGGTTAGAGGCAGAGAACCCCAGTGGAGAGAGGGGAACCGGCCTGGCAGAGACAGCAAGGGCTGTTCGTTGCTCCAGAGCCTTTCCGTTCACCTTCACACTCCTGGGCCAGACTACACTCAATCATATGACCTACTGAAGAGATAAGTCTTCAGTAAAGACTTAAAGGTTGAGACCGAGTCTGCGTCTCTCACATGGGTAGGCAGACTGTTCCATAAAAATGGAGATCTATAGGAGAAAGCCCTGCCTCCCGCTGTTTGCTTAGAAATTCTAGGGACAATTAGGAGGCCTGCGTCTTGTGACCGTAGCGTACGTATTGGTATGTACGGCAGGACCAACTCGGAAAGATAGGTAGGAGCAAGCCCATGTAACGCTTTATAGGTTAACAGTAAAACCTTGAAATCAGCCCTTGCCTTAACAGGAAGCCAGTGTAGGGAAGCTAGCACTGGAGTAATATGATCAAATTTCTTGGTTCTAGTCAGGATTCTAGCAGCCGTATTTAGCACTAACTGAAGTTTATTTAGTGCTTTATCCGGGTAGCCGGAAAGTAGAGCATTGCAGTAGTCTAACCTAGAAGTAACAAATGCATGGATTAATTTTTCTGCATCATTTTTGGACAGAAAATTTCTGATTTTTGCAATGTTACGTAGATGGAAAAAAGCTGTCCTTGAAACAGTCTTGATATGTTCGTCAAAAGAGAGATCAGGGTCAAGAGTAACGCCGAGGTCCTTCACAGTTTTATTTGAGACGACTTTACAACCATCAAGATGAATTGTCAGATTTAACAGAAGATCTCTTTGTTTCTTGGGACCTAGAACAAGCATCTCTGTTTTGTCCGAGTTTAAAAGTAGAAAGTTTTCAGCCATCCACTTCCTTATGTCTGAAACACAGGCTTCTAGCGAGGGCAATTTTGGGGCTTCACCATGTTTCATTGAAATGTACAGCTGTGTGTCATCCGCATAGCAGTGAAAGTTAACATTATGTTTTCGAATAACATCCCCAAGAGGTAAAATATATAGTGAAAACAATAGTGGTCCTAAAACGGAACCTTGAGGAACACCGAAATGTACAGTTGATTTGTCGGAGGACAGACCATTCACAGAGACAAACTGATATCTTTCCGACAGGTAAGATCTAAACCAGGCCAGAACTTGTCCGTGTAGACCAATTTGGGTTTCCAGTCTCTCCAAGAGAATGTGGTGATCGATGGTGTCAAAGGCAGCACTAAGGTCTAGTAGCACGAGGACAGATGCAGAGCCTCGGTCTGACGCCATTAAAAGGTCATTTACCACCTTCACAAGTGCAGTCTCAGTGCTATGATGGGGTCTAAAACCAGACTGAAGCATTTCGTATACATTGTTTGTCTTCAGAAAGGCAGTGAGTTGCTGCGCAACAGCTTTTTCTAAAATTTTTGAGAGGAATGGAAGATTCGATTTAGGCCGATAGTTTTTTATATTTTCCGGGTCAAGGTTTGGCTTTTTCAAGAGAGGCTTTATCACTGCCACTTTTAGTGAGTTTGGTACACATCCGGTGGATAGAGAGCTGTTTATTATGTTCAACATAGGAGGGCCAAGCACAGGAAGCAGCTCCTTCAGCAGTTTAGTAGGAATAGGATCCAGTATGCAGCTTGAAGGTTTAGAGGCCATGATTATTTTCATCATTGTGTCAAGAGATATAGTACTAAAACACTTAAGTGTCTCTCCCGATCCCAGGCCCTCGCAGAGCTGTGCAGATCCAGGACAGCTAAGCCCTGGAGGAATACGCAGATTCAAAGAGGAGTCCGTAATTTGCTTTCTAATGGTCATGATCTTTTCCTCAAAGAAGTTCATGAATTTATTACTGCTGAAGTGAAAGCCATCCTCTCTTGGGGAATGCTGCTTTTTAGTTAGCTTTGCAACAGTATCAAAAAGAAATTTTGGATTGTTCTTATTTTCCTCGATTAAGTTGGAAAAGTAGGATGATCGAGCAGCAGTGAGGGCTCTTCGGTACTGCACGGTACTGTCTTTCCAAGCTAGTCGGAAGACTTCCAGTTTGGTGTGGCGCCATTTCCGTTCCAATTTCCTGGAAGCTTGCTTCAAAGCTCGGGTATTTTCTGTATACCAGGGAGCTAGTTTCTTATGACAAATGTTTTTCGTTTTTAGGGGTGCAACTGCATCTAGGGTATTGCGCAAGGTTAAATTGAGTTCCTCAGTTAAGTGGTTAACTGATTTTTGTCCTCTGACGTCCTTGGGTAGGCAGAAGGAGTCTGGAAGGGCATCAAGGAATTTTTGTGTTGTCTGAGAATTTATAGCACGACTTTTGATGCTCCTTGGTTGGGGTCTGAGCAGATTATTTGTTGCGATTGCAAACGTAATAAAATGGTGGTCCGATAGTCCAGGATTTTGTGGAAAAACATTAAGATCTACAACATTTATTCCATGGGACAAAACTAGGTCCAGAGTATGACTGTGGCAGTGAGTAGGTCCAGAGACATGTTGGACAAAACCCACTGAGTCGATGATGGCTCCGAAAGACTTTTGGAGTGGGTCTGTGGACTTCTCCATGTGAATATTAAAATCACCAAAAATTAGAATATGATCTGCTATGACTACAAGGTCTGATAGGAATTCAGGAAACTCAGAGAGGAACGCTGTATATGGCCCAGGAGGCCTGTAAACAGTAGCTATAAAAAGTGATTGAGTAGGCTGCATAGATTTCATGACTAGAAGCTCAAAAGACGAAAACGCCATTTTTTTTTTTGTAAATTGAAATTTGCTATCGTAAATGTTAGCAACACCTCCGCCTTTGCGGGATGCACGGGGAATATGGTCACTAGTGTAACCAGGAGGTGAGGCCTCATTTAACACAGCAAATTCATCAGGCTTAAGCCATGTTTCAGTCAGGCCAATCACATCAAGATTATGATCAGTGATTAGTTCATTGACTATGACTGCCTTTGAAGTGAGGGATCTAACATTAAGTAACCCTATTTTGAGATGTGAGGTATCACGATCTCTTTCAATAATGGCAGGAATGGAGGAGGTCTTTATCCTAATAAGATTGCTAAGGCGAACACCGCCATGTTTAGTTTTGCCCAACCTAGGTCGAGGCACAGACACAGTCTCAATGGGTATGGCTGAGCTGACTACACTGACTATGCTATTGGCAGACTCCACTAAGCTGGCAGGTTGGCTAACAGCCTGCTGCCTGGCCTGCACCCTATTTCACTGTGGGGCTAGAGGAGTTAGAGCCCTATCTATGTTGGTAGATAAGATGAGAGCACCCCTCCAGCTAGGATGGAGTCCGTCACTCCTCAGCAGGTCAGGCTTGGTCCTGTTTGTGGGTGAGTCCCAGAAAGAGGGCCAATTATCTACAAATTCTATCTTTTGGGAGGGGCAGAAAACAGTTTTCAACCAGCGATTGAGTGCTGAGACTCTGCTGTAGAGCTCGTCACTCCCCCTAACTGGGAGGGGGCCAGAGACAATTACTCGATGCCGACACATCTTTCTAGCTGATTTACACGCTGAAGCTATGTTGCACTTGGTGACCTCTGACTGTTTCATCCTAACATCGTTGGTGCCGACGTGGATAACAATATCTCTATACTCTCTACACTCGCCAGTTTTAGCTTTAGCCAGCACCATCTTTAGATTAGCCTTAACGTCGGTAGCCCTGCCCCCTGGTAAACAGTGTATGATCGCTGGGTGATTCGTTTTAAGTCTAATACTGCGGGTAATGGAGTCGCCAATGACTAGGGTTTTCAATTTGTCAGAGCTAATGGTGGGAGCCTTCGGCGTCTCAGACCCCGTAACGGGAGGAGTAGAGACAAGAGAAGACTCAGACTCCGACTCGCTACATAATGGGGAAAACCGGTTGAAAGTTTCTGTCGGCTGAATGAGCGACACCGGTTGAGCATTCCGACAGTATTTCCCTCCAGAAGCCATGAGAAAGTTGTCCGGCTGCGGGGACTGTGCGGGGGGATTTATACTAACGTTACTATCTGTACTTACTGGTGGCACAGACGCTGTTTCTTCCTTTCCTACACTGAAATTACCCTTGCCTAACGATTGCGTCTGAAGCTGGGCTTGTAGCACAGCTATTCTCGCCGTAAGGCGATCGTTCTCCTGTATATTATGAGTACAGCGACTGCAATTAGAAGACATCATGTTAATGTTACTACTTAGCTTCGGCTGTTGAAGATGTTGACGAACCATGTCCAGATAAAGCGTCCGGAGTGAAAAAGTTGAATGAGGGAAAAAAGTTGCGATGGAAAAAAGAAAAATAAAGTAAAGTTGGCAGCAAAAACGCACAGGAAAATGACTCTTCTGTCTCGGGACATTCACTCCTTGGAGGAGAGCGCGCTTTTTCCCAGAATCACCCAGAATGCAAAGTGTCTGTCCATGACATAGACTGACCAGGTGAATCCAGGTGAAAGCTATGATTCCTTATTGATGTCACTTGTTAAATCCACTTAAATTAGTGTAGATGAAGTCGAGAGGACAGGTTAAAGAAGGATCTTTAAGCCTTGAGACAATTGGGACATGGATTGTGTATGTGTGCCATTCAGAGGGTGAATGGGCAAGACCAAAAATATAAGTGCCTTTGAACGGGGTATGGTAGGTGTCAGGTGCACCGGTTTGAGTGTGTCAAGAACTGCAATGCTGCTGGGTTTTTCACACTCAACAGTTTCCCGTGTGTGTCAAGAATGGTCCACCACCCTACGGACATCCAGCCAACTTGACACAACTGTGGGAAGCATTGGAGTCAACATGGGCCAGCATCACTGTGGAACGCTTGACACCTTGTAGAGTCCATGCCCAACAAATCGAGGCTGTTCTGAGGGCAAAAGGGGGAGAACTCAATATTCGGAAGGTGTTCCTAATGTTTTGTACGCTCAGTGAAAGAACAAAATAAAGCACATTAAAACTCAGAGGGAGTGACACTTAAATTATTTATATTTTGAACCAGGGTTTGAGATTAAATTCTGAAAGGCACTTGCCGATCAGGAAAGTCAGGAGTATTTTTTTGGTTACCTGATATTAATTATAATTTGTGGTCCTCTGTAGCTCAGCTGGTAGAGCACGGCGCTTGTAACGCCAAGGTAGTGGGTTCGATCCCCGGGACCACCCATACACAAAAAATGTATGCACGCATGACTGTAAGTCGCTTTGGATAAAAGCATCTGCTAAATGGCATATTATTAATTAATTAATAATTTGCCCGAAAATTTAAATTAGCTATTTACACGCAGAAGTGTCATTTATTGCCATATACAGTGAGGTCCAGAATTATTGGCACCCTTGATAAAGATGAGCTATTTTTTTTATAATTATTATATTATTTTATACTAACACAATTGCTCAGATAGAGATTTTGTTTAACAAGTAATATTTTTTTATCTCAAAAAGATAGGACAAAATGATTGGCACCCGTTTTCAATACCTTTCAATACCTCACCTTGCGAGAATAACTGCACAGAGCCTTTTTCAAAATATTTATACGATTGGAGAACACATTTGGACGGATCTTAGACCATTCCTCAATACAGAATCTTTCCAGATCCTTAATATCCTCCGTCTGCTCTTATGGACTGCTCTCTTCAATTCAGACCACAGGTTTTCAATGGGGTTCAAGTCCAGAGACTGAAATGGCCATTGCAAAATGTTGATTTTGTTGTCAATTAACCATGTCTTTGTGGATTTTGATGTGTGCTTGGAGCTATTGTCTTGCTGGAAGATCCACTTGCAGCCAAGTTTCAGCCTCCTGGTAGAGGTTACTAGAATTTTGGCTAAAATGTCCTGGTACAGGGTAGAGTTCATGATGTCGTTGACCTTAACAAAGGCCCCATGACCAGTGGAAGCAAATTAAGCTCTTCCACCAAAACAATAACCCCAAGCCTGCCTGTCATCTACAAGGGAGGAATCAGAAAGATCAGTACTGGAATTCTTTGTATTTTGTTTGTAAGAATATTCTCAATGCAGGTTCAACTTGCCCGACTGTCATAAATGCCATCAATTGTCTGTCTTACACTTAAACAATGGGAAGGAACCAGAGAGATGTTTTAGGCTAATGGAACTCTTCACAGTTCGTTTGTTTTTTAATTTATTTTTTAATCACCTGCCCAATGTGGCAACTTCAGATGTTTTTATTCTTCAAAAAAACTAACTTGATACAAAGGACATGCTGATAAACCACTCGGTGGATTGGTACAAGTAATTATTTTCACCAGTGAATTTGTAGGAAAAAAGTTCATTTTGTAATATTGTTATAAAACAAAGCGCTGAACAAAGTGAAATTGACTGCAGAGTTAGTTTCCCTTAAGCGCTGTTAACACAGTGGCTGAATTCTCAAGTATAGTAGCCTGATGGCCCCCAAATAGTAGTAATCAACAACTTGCTGTTAAGAAATGCAAATCTAACACTTGCATACAAACAACTAAATTATAGACACAGCATAACACCTGAATTGAATCCATCCACCAGAATTTTTTTTATAAGGCACTGCATAAGTCCTGCAGAAAAGGAGTTGTGATGAGGTTCATGATAAGGACAAACTGATACTGTATGACTGACAATCAACCAAATGTATAGCCTGGTAAAACAATATATTCAAACTGTAGACCAATATGGACAGGTTTTAAAAGGGATAAGATTCTCTTATTGGTAATTAGATTACCAAACGGATCTCATCAATATTAAAAGGAAAGGTTCACCCATTTTGAATGTTCTTTCGTTTTTGTGCATCTTAAGCTTGAACGGCAATAGCTCAGATACACATGAAAACATGAAAGGACCCCGGGAATCGATAGAACATCGCTCAGAGATGCACAAAAACGATAGAACATTCAAAATGGTGAATCTTTCCTTTAAGGCATGACATCCCAACTGCCCCCATCCCAAACTTCATCTATAAAACAGTTAGGTCTCTTAACCTACGTAGGCTATATCCTGCCATTACCATTGGCCAACATACTGTATGACTTCTTAAAATGTATCTGAAACCCAACTCTTACTGGAAAAGTCTGGCTCTTCCTTACACCTGAGACTATGGCAAAAATGCCTACCTAATATAACATATTCAGCATTAGCTTACATGCTAATATTCGAGCTGATAATCACAAGTCCATATCCCACAAGTACACCTGCAAAAACCACTTTAAAAAAAAAAAAAAAACATTCTTGGTACAAAAACATTATCTGTATAGAAATAAATTAAATAGCCATCTAAAGCTAAACTCTTTTGCTAGACGACTTAAGTGCCATTACTGTTTGTGCTGTACAATTCTGTATTATAGCCACATGGGTATACTTCTTTCTTCAGAGGGTATTGGGTGTTTCCATAGAGATACAACCTCATTCTCCTTCTGTGGGTGTTTCTCTCCACCCCATCCTCAGAACTCTTGTGGGGTGAAGTTTCCAAAGTCAGAGTCAAACAGTTCAGTGATGCCCTCGTGCTCGTCTAGGCCAAAGTGGTAGTCGTGGCTTTGTGGAGGGGACAGGTTGATGAACCCGTCCAGTGGGTTACCAAGGCACTCCCCACTGAGGAAGTCAGAGGACGACAGGGGTGAAAGGTCAAATTCCGGCAGCACTCCCAGGTTGGGGAACGGGTCACATTCCAGGACTGCTCCTGTAAAGAAAAATGGAAATTCAGTTTTAGTGACCACGGCTAATAGCCATTGAGGAACGTTAAAGAACGACTGAACGCACCGATTCTGTATGGGTTTCTCATTATGAAAAACAAGATTTCAGTCTTTGGAGTGTGGTTCTGTGTGGCAGTTACTGATGTTTGTCCCCCATGAGACACCATAGGAACAAAGCCAGTATCACTTCCTCAAAATAGTCAGAATGAATCTACAGCGCATTCTGAAAATATTCAGACCCCTTGACTTTTTCCACATTTTGTTACGTTACATCCTTATTCTAAAATTGATTAAATCGTTTTTTTTATATATCCTCATACAGTTGAAGTCGGAAGTTTACATGCACCTTTGTCAAATACATTTAAACTCAGTTTTTCACAATTCCTGACATTTAATCCTAGTAAAAATTCCCTGTCTTAGGCCAGTTAGGATCACCACTTTATTTTAAGAATGTGAAATGTCAGAATAACAGTAGAGAATGATTTATTTCAGCTTTTATTTATTTATTTCATCACATTCCCAGTGGGTCAGAAGTTTACATACACTCAATTAGTATTTGGTAGCATTGCCTTTAAATTGTTTAACTTGGGTCAAACGTGTCGGGTAGCCTTCCACAAGCTTCCCACAATAAGTTGGGTGAATTTTGGCCCATTCCTCCTGACAGAGCTGGTGTAACTGAGTCAGGTTTGTAGGCCTCCTTGCTCGCACACGCTTTTTCAGTTCTGCCCACAAATGTTCTATAGGGTTGAGGTCAGGCCTTTGTGATTGCCACTCCAATACCTTGACTGTTGTCCTTAAGCCATTTTGCCACAACTTTGGAAGCATGCTTGGGGTCATTGTCCATTTGGAAGACCCATTTGCGACCAAACTTTAACTTCCTGACTGATGTCTCCTTCAATATATCCACATAATTTTCCTTCCTCATGATGCCATCTATTTTGTGAAGTGCACCAGTCCTTCCTGCAGCAAAGCACCCCCACAGCATGATGCTGCCACCCCCGTGCTTCACGTTGGGATGGTGTTCTTCGGCTTGCAAGCGTTCCCCTTTTTCCTCCAAACATAACGATGGTCATTATGGCCAACAGTTCTATTTTTGTTTCATCAGACCAGAGGACATTTCTCCAAAAAGTACGATCTTTGTCCCCATGTGCAGTTGCAAACCGTAGTTTGGCTTTTTTATGACGGTTTTGGAGCAGTGGCTTCTTCCTTGCTGAGCGGCCTTTCAGGTTGTCGATATAGGACTTGTTTTACTGTGGATATACAGTGAGGGAAAAAAGTATTTGATCCCCTGCTGATTTTGTACGTTTGCCCACTGACAAAGAAATGATCAGTCTATAATTTTAATGGTAGGTTTATTTGAACAGTGAGAGACAGAATAACAACAATAAAAAATCCAGAAGAACGCATGTCAAAAATGTTATAAATTGATTTGCATTTTAATGATGGAAATAAGTATTTAACCCCCTCTCAATCAGAAAGATCTCTGGCTCCCAGGTGTCTTTTATACAGGTAACGAGCTGAGATTAGGAGCACACTCTTAAATGTTTTGGTACCCTTTTGCTCTGACATGCACTGTCAACTGTGGGACCTTATATAGACAGGTGTGTGCCTTTCCAAATCATGTCCAATCAATTGAATTTACCACAGGTGGCCTCCAATCAAGTTGTAGAAACATCAAGGATGATCAATGGAAACAAGATGCACCTGAGCTCAATTTTGATTCTCATAGCAAAGGGTCTGAATACTTATGTAAATAAGATATTTCAGTTTTGTATTTTTAATTAATTTGCAAATATTTCTAAAAACCTGTTTTTGCTTTGTCATTATGGGGTATTATGTGTAGATTGATGTGGGAAAACATGTATTTATTCCATTTTAGAATAAGGCTGTAACATAACAAAATGTGGAAAGAGTCAAGGGGTCTGAATACTTCCGAATGCACTAAGACAACTCAAGAAATCAGTAATTAATTGTGACGTTTTTGCCGAGGTTTAAGTCGGGCAATTTAAATCTAGCTAAGGTGTTTGTTGCAGTATTTCTCAAGTTAAAAAATGTGACACGTGTTGTCTTATGTAAACAAAGTGCAATACGCTGCGCTGCTTGGTAGTCTGTCTCACTGTGTGTGTTTGACTAATATTGATGCCCATAGGCTGTTTTCTATCAGATAAGTTGTTTATTGCCTTCAGTTGCACTCTATTGGATTTCTGGAAGAAATCTCAGACATTCCTGAACCTATCAGGGTGACACTAGTGAGAGCAGCTTACCCGCTTCACGAAACAATGGCAGTGGAGAGGAGTTCTGTTGGGACACAGCTGTTGACGATGTCGTTTCCTGTGTGGAGCTGCACGGTGGTTGTTCTGCAGGCTGGGGCATTATCTGATCTGTGGCTTTAGAAGGGCTGATGCCTGTCACTGGGCTGCAGACACCAGAAATGTCCTCTGGACACAGGAAGACATCAATGGGACCCTGAGTGCTCTTCAGGGAGACCTGATACCCCTGCCAGAAGACAACAAAGGAATAATTTATTGAAACAGAGAGGATACAAATCAATAGTTCTGGTTGGTGTGTAAACCACATTAGCTGGAATACAGTATTTGGTCCAGAAAATAGTCTTGAGCAAGCATCCATTGTTCTATTATCCTCCCACATACCTCACTGGGCTCTGAGACTTGCATCTGGGTCTCTGGAGGGGCTCTGATAACCATCACCAGCTGGTCAGGAGAGTCAAAAGACTTCCGTAGATCCTGGCACATCAAATAACCCAGCGTGCTATTATGTTAAAGAAAAAACACTGCCCTATAATGCATATTGAAATACATACAGTGGGGGGGGAAAGTATTTAGTCAGCCACCAATTGTGCAAGTTCTCCCACTTAAAAAGATGAGAGAGGCCTGTAATTTTCATCATAGGTACACGTCAACTATGACAGACAAATTGAGGAAAAAAATTCCAGAAAATCACATTGTAGGATTTTTAATGAATTTATTTGCAAATTATGGTGGAAAATAAGTATTTGGTCACCTACAAACAAGCAAGATTTCTGGCTCTCACAGACCTGTAACTTCTTCTTTAAGAGGCTCCTCTGTCCTCCACTCGTTACCTGTATTAATGGCACCTGTTTGAACTTGTTATCAGTATAAAAGACACCTGTCCACAACCTCAAACAGTCACACTCCAAACTCCACTATGGCCAAGACCAAAGAGCTGTCAAAGGACACCAGAAACAAAATTGTAGACCTGCACCAGGCTGGAACGACTGAATCTGCAATAGGTAAGCAGCTTGGTTTGAAGTAATCAACTGTGGGAGCAATTATTAGGAAATGAAAGACATACAAGACCACTGATCATCTCCCTCGATCTGGGGCTCCACGCAAGATCTCACCCCATGGGGTCAAAATGATCACAAGAACGGTGAGCAAAAATCCCAGAACCACACGGGGGGACCTAGTGAATGACCTGCAGAGAGCTGAGACCAATGTAACAAAGCCTACCATCAGTAACACACTACGCCGCCAGGGACTCAAATCCTGCAGTGCCAGACGTGTCCCCCTGCTTAAGCCAGTACATGTCCAGGACCGTCTGAAGTTTGCTAGAGTGCATTTGGATGATCCAGAAGAGGATTGGGAGAATGTCATATGGTCAGATGAAACCAAAATATAACTTTTTGGTAAAAACTCAACTCGTCGTGTTTGGAGGACAAAGAATGCTGAGTTGCATCCAAAGAACACCATACCTACTGTGAAGCATGGGGGTGGAAACATCATGCTTTGGGGCTGTTTTTCTGCAAAGGGACCAGGACGACTGATCCGTGTAAAGGAAAGCATGAATGGGGCCATGTATCGTGAGATTTTGAGTGAAAACCTCCTTCCATCAGCAAGGGCATTGAAGATGAAACGTGGCTGGGTATTTCAGCATGACAATGATCCCAAACACACCGCCTGGGCAACGAAGGAGTGGCTTCGTAAGAAGCATTTCAAGGTCCTGGAGTGGCCTAGCCAGTCTCCAGATCTCAACCCCATAGAAAATCTTTGGAGGGAGTTGAAAGTCCGTGTTGCCCAGCGACAGCCCAAAACATCACTGCTCTAGAGGAGATCTGCATGGAGGAATGGGCCAAAATACCAGCAACAGTGTGTGAAAACCTTGTGAAGACTTACAGAAAACATTTGACCTGTGTCATTGCCAACAAAGGGTATATAACAAAGTATTGAGAAACTTTTGTTATTGACCAAATACTTATTTTCCACCATAATTTGCAAATAAATTCATTAAAAATCCTACAATGTGATTTTCTTTTCTCATTTTGTCTGTCATAGTTGACGTGTACCGATGACGAAAATTACAGGCCTCTCTCATCTTTTTAAGTGGGAGAATTTGCACAATTGGTGGCTGACTAAATACTTTTTCCCCACTGTACAGTAGATACAAAAAGCACAGACACACAAACAGAAAGACAGACAAGACACAAAAGGATATTTCTTGTTCTGGGTATCCTCAGTGAGGAGTCTGAGCTGGAGGTTACACTTGGTAATGAGCTCATCCAGTTTCTCCTCCGCCTGTGTCAAGTCAGAGACCTCTTTCTGTAGGTCCTGGTAACGGGAAACAGATGCTCCATCAATGCGGTTCCCCCTGTCACAAACAGAATGTTAGGATAATGGAAAAAAAGTGTTGCTAATACACATATCCTGTGGAATCACTGATGATGTGGTGTATGTATTGAATGATATTTGGGCTCCCGATTGGCGCAGCAGTCTAAGGCACTGCATCTCAGTGATTGAGGCATCACTACAGACCCCCTGGTTCGATTCCAGGCTGTATCACAACCGGCCGTGATTGGGAGTCCCATAGGGCGGCACACAATTGGCCCAGCATCGTCTGGGTTTGGCCGGTGTAGACTGTCATTGTAAATAAGAATTTGTTCTTAACTGACTTGCCTAGTTAAATAAAGATAAAATAAAAAATATAATAAATATCTGTAGAGGCCAGCACAATAAGGATTCTAAGCCAGAAAGGCCAGAACACACTTTTGATATTGTCATACTGTATGTACAGTATGAGAGTTCAGACTTACAGCCATTGTATGTTGTTCTTTGATTTCTTAGAGATGAGCTGGATACCCTCCAGGACATTGGTGATGTCATAGATGCGTCTCTTCTGCACTTCCAGGACCTGCGAGGCCCAGTTGAGGTCCACCACCCCGTCAGGAGACTGGGCTAGCAGGTCCAAGAAGCGCTTGGTGGTCAGGTTCAAAGATGTATCATAGCGAGACTTCTCTGTCGAAGGCTTTGGAACTGAGAGAAGGACACAATAAGGAAAATAATTTTATTGTCTTTGGCCAAAATTATAATAGTTACAACTGAATTAAAATGAATAGTTATATTTGAATTGTGAATGTAGAACAGGGGGCTGTACCTCTGGGTGGTGCTGGTGTGGACGTTGGGGCCCTCCCAAGAGAAGGTGGGCGAGAGGTGCTCACATACTGGTGATCACTGTCCAAGTCCAGCTTCCTCTTCACCTGAAACACAAGTTATGGGGGGGTGCTAAAAAGTTAGTATGGATGCTACAGATCATTCTCTCACACATACACACTTTCTGTAGTCATTGTACAGGGATAACTTTACATCATATTCACACCCCGGCCAACACCCATATCAAAATGGTCAGTTAACTACCTACCGGAGGTCGTCCCAGAGTTGGCAGTCGCTGGTCCTGGACCACATCCTCAGGGCCTTGGGGGGTAGCGAACAGGAGGATCTCTCCAGTGTTGCTGGGGACAGCTGAGTTTAAGCCCACATTGCTGGGGGTGGAAATGATGACTATCCTGTGGTCCTTGGCTAGGTCAATACTCCCAGCATTCAAAAGAGACTCAAAGTCTGCCAAAAGATCCTCCGAAGTCTGACCTGATACTAGTGCCTCTGACATTGCACACACAACTGGGGTGCTCTAGTTCCCTAAATTGTGTTTTGGGGCAGAATTCAAGTCCAATGGCTTGATATGCTACTATCAGCACCTTCTGACACAAGTCATCTCTAATGTATGTGAATAATAGTGCAAACGTATTAGAAGAGTTGACCTACAAATACTGAGATTAAGCATGTATAATATTAACATTAGCTTGCTGACAATAAAGCTTCAACAACTAAAACGAACAAAATCAAAAATGCATGGTAATGTATGGTGGTGCTTCCTAACAATTAACAATTATCCAGTTATAAAATAACGTTAGAGACAGTTGTTGCGCTTTCTGACAGCTGCAGTCTAGCAGACAGTAGTTACAGTCCGTAACTATACAAGATAAATTGTTGTATTGAATAATGTTTCTATAGCTTACAAAAGTGAAATAAACATGCACGAATGTTAGCTAGCGTGCTAACTGGCTGCTAGCTTTTCTATGCAATCTATTGTTTTCATCTTTACAATGAGTGTGCGGTGAGGCCTGGCCACATCTAGCAACTACTTTCCCTTTGTCAATTGCTAATTAGTTAGCTAACGTTGGTTGACATCAAAATAACTTTCGTTCGGTACAGTTTGTAAAGCTAATAATTTGCTTACTGTGTCGCTAGCGAGCAGAGTTCCTTGAATACTGCATCCAACGACCTAGAAAAACTTAGCTACTGTAGTTAGCTACCTAGCTGGTATTGTAAAGGGGTTGTGTTCGCTTTAGGGTTAGGATGGGACAGAAGACACAAGCCAACTCAGTTTCAGACGTAATTTACCAGCAACATATTAACTATAAACAAATCAGCAACCTAAATAGCGTTTACTCTTCCTAACGCAATATTGCACTAACATGAACTTTTATTTCAGCTACCTTGGAAGAATAACTGGATGTATTATGCATCCTTTCAAATGACAATTAGGGCACGTTGGAATGCTAGCTACCTACAGTAATGTTACTAGCCAACTCAGTTCTTCACCTTCTCGTTTTGGTTAGCATACCCTGGAATCAATCCAACAAAACCGAAAGAATGGCAAATATTCCCAAAAAAATCAACATATCCGATAAACGAATTATATGGATCCTCTTGCTGATCACCTTGACTGAAGTCCATCCATAAAAATTATAATCTGAGCGCCAAATCGACTGTGTTATTGTTGTTATTGTTCCAGCTGATCAGAACAAGGGTTGATGTTTACGCGCCAAATATTTTTGCCGCGAAACATGCACGTGCATGAATATCACGATTTCAATTGGTTGAGCGAATGCGCCCCTCGAACGTCAGAATTTCCCAGACTTGTCATTGGCTCCATGAAGTGCCACTCTCTGTGATGCCACGCTTTTCATTGTTATGAATGGGAAAACATGTTTTTGGCTAATAGATAAAATGTGAGAAAGTGTACCTTTGAATATATCATGAGTTATTTGATTAGCTTTATTCTTTGGTAACTATTTTGTGAAGCAAATTGAGAGGGGAGATGAATGAGTTAATGTCTGACTTGGGATCAGCCTTTCCTACCCGAATCCTTAACTAAAAATAGAAGACCAAAACTGTTGAAACTGGCCCTGGACCAGTTGTTGGGCGGAGAGAATCCGCCCACATAACGTTATCGGATACGCAGTCGTGTTCATCGAGCGCCTACACACAGAAGAACTACAAGATGGCGCAGGCTATATTTGAAGTCCTGGAAGGTATCGACACATTGATCATATTCACACTTTTAATTTAACAACATATGAATGGGTTGTAAGACAACGTTTTCTGGAAAAAGTGAGGTTATTTTGGGTTATCTAGGAGGTGTAATTATGTCAATGTGATATGATAAAGGACAATTTATATAATAATCGATGCCAGAGAGCTAGCTAGTTATCATTTCGTTGAGTGGATTTGGATAATTTTGCGTGTGTTCTTTACATTTGCTTATGGTAATGCATAGCTATTTCCTTGGTTTGGTGATTCTTTGAGAAGAGGGAGTATGTCGCATTGAAACAATAGCCACTTGCGCTACAACCCACTGAGAGACTTGCTTGTTGTCGGAATAGAAGTGGCGCACCAATCCTATTTTGATTTGTTCCTGTCGTACTACTCTATGGTATATCATCACCATGATCTGCACCGTTCTGACCTCCAGATCAATTATTCTCTTCCAGGGATGGACAACCAGACAGTCCTGGCTGTCCAGTCTCTGTTGGATGGCCAGGGAGGTGTCTCTGACCCAAACAACCAGAACGTCTCAGGCTCATCTACCATTCAGGCAATGGGTGTGTGCGTCCCTCCACTTCCCTTTATCCTCTTAATTTTTGTCTGACTGCAATTTCTAATGTGTTGATCAGAGAAAACTAGGTACTACAGTAACTCAAAACAAGGGTGCATTCTGTATCTCCACTGATTGCAGTTGAAATAGTGAAGTGTTGATACACTGCCTTCAGAAAGTATTCATACCCCTTATTCCACATTTAGTTGTGTTACAGCTTGAATTCAAAATATATTATGTCTCACTCATCTACACACAATACCCCATAATGGCAAAAATGTTTTTAGAAATTGAAACAGAAATACAGAAATCTCATTTACAAAAGTATTCACATCCCTGAGTCAATACATGTTAGAATCAACTTTGGCAGCGATTACAGCTGTGAGTCTTTCTGGGTAAGTCTCTAAGAGCTTTGCACACCTGGATTGTACAATATTTGCACATTATTCTTTTTAGAATTCTTCAAGCTCTGTCAAGTTGGTTGTTGATCATTGCTAGACATCCATTTTCAAGTCTTGCCATAGATTTTAAAGCAGATTTAAGTCAAAACTATAACTAGGCCCCTCCGGAACAGTCAATGTCATCTTGGTAAGCAACTCCAGTTTATATTTGGCCTTGTGTTTTAGGTTATTGTCCTGCTGAAAGGGGAATTTGTCTCCCAGTGTCTGTTGGAAAACAGACTGAACCAGGTTTTCCTCTAGGATTTTGCCTGTGCTTTGCTCTATTCTGTTTCTTTTTATCCAAAAAAAAAACTCCCTAGTCCTTGCTGATAACAAGCATACCCATAACATGATGCAGCCACCACCATGCTTGAAAATATGGAGATTGGTACTCAGTGATGTGTTGTATTGCAAACAGGATGCATGTTTTGGAATATTCATATTCTGTACACACTTCCTTATTTTCACTTTGTCATTTAGGTTAGTATTGTGGAATAAGTACAGTGTCCATAATAAGTATATAGGTTATAGGTTGAGAGCTTTTCTGAAAGAGCACAGTTAGAAAAATATGGCATATAGAAGCAAACCAGATGGACATCATGAAAATGATCGGAGGAAGTTCAGGAGTAAAAATAAACAAAATATAATTATTGTAGAATTTGACTGTGTCCATAAAATGTATATAGTACATATGGGCTGGAAGTAGAGGCCTACGCGTTGTTGTTCACTAGTTTACTCCAATTGGGGAAGCGGTGGTGGGGTTGGAAAGTAATGAAGGGAAAAATAATTTAAAAAAGGATATGTGTGTGTGTATGGATGTATGTACAGTGGGGAGAACAAGTATTTGATACACTGCCGATTTTGCAGGTTTTCCTACTTACAAAGCATGTAGAGGTCTGTAATTTTTATCATAGGTACACTTCAACTGTGAGAGACGGAATCTAAAACAAAAATCCAGAAAATCACATTGTATGATTTTTAAATAATGAATTTGCATTTTATTGCATGACATAAGTATTTGATCACCTACCAACCAGTAAGAATTCCGGCTCTCACAGACCTGTTAGTTTTTCTTTAAGAAGCCCTCCTGTTCTCCACTCATTACCTGTATTAACTGCACCTGTTTGAACTCGTTACCTGTATAAAAGAGACCTGTCCACACACTCAATCAAACAGACTCCAACCTCTCCACAATGGCCAAGACCAGAGAGCTGTGTAAGGACATCAGGGATAAAATTGTAGACCTGCACAAGGCTGGGATGGGCTACAGGACAATAGGCAAGCAGCTTGGTGAGAAGGCAACAACTGTTGGCGCAATTTATTAGAAAATGGAAGAGGTTCAAGAGGACGGTCAATCACCCTCGGTCTGGGGCTCCATGCAAGATCTCACCTCATGGGGCATCAATGATCATGAGGAAGGTGAGGGATCAGCCCAGAACTACACGGCAGGACCTGGTCAATGACCTGAAGAGAGCTGGGACCACAGTCTCAAAGAAAACCATTAGTAACACACTACGCCATCATGGATTAAAATCCTGCAGCGCACGCAAGGTCCCCCTGCTCAAGCCAGCGCATGTCCAGGCCCGTCTGAAGTTTGCCAATGACCATCTGGATGATCCAGAGGAGGAATGGGAGAAGGTCATGTGGTCTGATGAGACAAAAATAGAGCTTTTTGGTCTAAACTCCACTCGCCGTGTTTGGAGGAAGAAGAAGGATGAGTACAACCCCAAGAACACCATCCCAACCGTGAAGCATGGAGGTGGAAACATCATTCTTTGGGGATGCTTTTCTGCAAAGGGGACAGGACGACTGCACCGTATTGAGGGGAGGATGGATGGGGCCATGTATCGCGAGATCTTGGCCAACAACCTACTTCCCTCAGGAAGAGCATTGAAGATGGGTCTTGGCTGGGTCTTCCAGCAGGACAACGACCTGAAACACACAGCCAGGGCAACTAAGGAGTGGCTCCGTAAGAAGCATCTCAAGGTCCTGGAGTGGCCTAGCCAGTCTCCAGACCTGAACCAAATAGAAAATCTTTAGAGGGAGCTGAAAATCCGTATTGCCCAGCGACAGCCCCGAAACCTGAAGGATCTGGAGAAGGTCTGTATGGAGGAGTGGGCCAAAATCCCTGCTGCAGTGTGTGCAAACCTGGTCAAGACCTACAGGAAACGTATGATCTCTGTAATTGCAAACAAAGATTTCTGTACCAAATATTAAGTTCTGCTTTTCTGATGTATCAAATACTTATGTCATGCAATAAAATGCAAATTAATTACTTAAAAATCATACAATGTGATTTTCTGGATTTTTGTTTTAGATTCCGTCTCTCACAGTTGAAGTGTACCTATGATCAAAATTACAGACCTCTACATGCTTTGTAAGTAGGAAAACCTGCAAAATCGGCAGTGTATCAAATACTTGTTCTCCCCACTGTATACTGTATACATACTGTATATGCGAGAGAAAAAAAACATATGGAGGATTGGAAGTGATGCAGACAATTACATTGATGGAAGTTACAATCTATCTGAAATATTAAAGCTGATCTACCCCCTAAAAAAAAAAAAAGAAAAAAAAAAGTACAATGTCCATCCTCAGTTTTTTCTTATTACAGCCATTAAACTGTGTAACTGTTTTAAAGTCACCGTTGGCCTCATGGTGAAATCCCTGAGAGGTTTCCTTCCTCTCCGGCAACTGAGTTAGGAAGGACGCCTGTATCTTTGTTGTGACTGGGTGTGTTGATACAACATCCAAAGTGTAATTAATAACTTTATCATGCTCAAAGGGATATTCAATGGCATTGGCAAACCTCCCTGGTCTTTGTGGTTGAATATGTGTTTGAAATTCACTGCTCAACTGAGGGACCTTACAGAGGGTTGTATGTGTGGGGTACAGAGATGAGGTAGTCATTCCACACTGTGGAAATCATGTTAAACAATATTATTGCACACAGTGAGTCCGTGCAACTTGTTATGTGACTTGTTGAGCACATTTTTACTCTTGAACATAATTCCACTTTGACATTATGGGGTATTGTGTGTAGGGTGGTGACATAATCTCAGTTTAATCTATTTTAAATTCAGGCTGTAATGCAACAAATTATGGAAAAAATCAAAGGGTGTGAATACTTTCTGAAGGCACTGTACATTCCCAATTGTTCTCTACAGATGATGAAGATGTCTTTCTTTGTGGGAAGTGCAAGAAACAGTTCAACTTATTGCCTGCCTTTATGACCCACAAGAGAGAGCAATGCCAGTCCAATGCCCCTTCCCTGTCTACAGTATCACTGGCATCTAGTAACGCCTACACCCCTGTGCCCTCCATTAGCTCTGTGCCACAGACCCCCGCCAACAGACAGGTGGGTACTGTACTACTGGCTTATGACGTATGATTTTGATTGGTAGCTAAGATGTTTTTTTATTACTTAGTCTCTTCCCACAGCGGCGCGCCATGAGTCTGGCAAAATAAACTAGTTACCGATCTCCTGTACTTACTGTATGGGCTGGGGACTATCATAGCATGCTCCAGAACTATCATAGCATGCTCCAGAACTATCATTCACTTGCAATGTAAATGCAATAATGTAGTCTTCCTTTTTTCTTTGTTTGGCCATCCACATCAGGTATCCACATACATCACAGTGCCTCCATCTCCTCTTACTCACACACTGGTCCAAGGCAATGTTTTAGTGAGTGATGATGTTCTGATGTCTGCCATCTCCGCTTTCACATCCATTGACCAACCCATGGCAGCAATGCAGCCCCCTATTCAGGTAAGTTGTTTTCATTCAATTAAGTATAGGGTTGCACAATTCCAGTAACTTCCCCAAGATTCCCTGGTTTTCCAGAAATCCAGTTTGGATGATTTGGGATTTCCCTGCTTATTGCCTAACAATTCCGGAAAGTTTCCCACCCAAGTTAACGGAACTTTGCATCCCCAATTAAGCTATTCTTCTCAGTAAGAAGTATATTCTTTCAGCCTTTATTCACTACATATCTTGTTTACCTTTCCTTCTTTTTCTTTTTTTTTCTTTGGGGGGGATGGATCAGCTTAATATTTCAGATAGATTGTATCTTCTATCAATGTAATTGTCTGCATCACTTCCAATCCCCCATGTTTTTTATATATATACTCCCTTTTATTACTTTTCAACCCCGCCATCCTTTCCCTACTTGGAGTAAGTTAGTGAACAACAATGCCCAGGCCTCTACTTCCGGTCTATACTTACTATCTACACCTTATGGACACAGTTAATTTTACAATAATTCTATTATAGATATATATATTTTGCTCCTGAACTTCTTCTACTCTCAACCTCTCCGATCATTTTCATTACCTTTCCTTCTTAGAGTAACCTGAGTATGCACACAGGTGCATCCTACCTTCAGCACCATCAGCAGTCCTCCCACTCTCTCCCACCCGGACAGTCTCAGCCTGTGCCATCCAGTGTCAGCAACTCAGTGGTCCAGGTCTACAGCGCAATGCCTCAAATGTCTGGGAGTGGTAGTGCAGAGATTCACACCCTGGGCTTGCAGCTGTTCCAATCTGTACAGGTGAGTTTTTACTAACAGAGAATGAGGAGGATGACAGACTTGTACTCTGCAGTGTTTGGGCAACTTCCTAAAGAGTTTGGCTCAGTAGTTCACTAACACAATGCGTGTATTATTTATGCCCACAGGTCCCCAGTCAGTGTGTGGAGAGCCAGTCATTCAACACTCCTCCAGTATACAGCCCGGGGAAGCAAGGCACCAAAACCAAAACCTGCAGCATCACTGCAAACCTAACTGAGCTTGGGGAGTTTGACAAAGTGATCATTCCTAAACGACCCAAAAATGGCAAGAAAGGCCAGAATGGAGCAGCGGGTATGATTTTGAAAACAAATGTCAATATACAGTACATATTGGTCTGATCCTAAAAAATATATTTTTACATTGTTTCTCATCATTGGCAAAATGAAATAATGTTGTCCGTTGTTCATATCCATTGGCTTTTCAGCAGAACAAATGAAAGGAAAGTCACAGAAGCTGAAGTGCAATTTCTGTGAAAAAGTATTCTCCAAAAACTTTGATCTCCAGCAACATATCAGAAGGTGAGCTTAACAAATCACATTTACCATTCAGCCCAAACAGAAAAGCAATATCAGTATGCATTGAATCTACCCAGGATAAGAAAATCATATGTTTTACATTATAATCTTTGATGTCTCTACAGTCATACAGGGGAGAAGCCTTTCCAGTGCATTGTATGTGGCCGGGCCTTTGCCCAGAAGTCTAATGTGAAGAAGCACATGCAGACACACAAAGTGTGGCCCTCGGGCGTGGCCAGTACGGTGTCCAGGCTGCCCAGTACGGTGTCCAGGCTGCCCAGTACGGTGTCCAGGCTGCCCATCACAGTCAAGGTGGTCCCACTGTGTGCAGAGGAGGTCATGGAGCAACAGGAGGAACAACAGCATGAGGAAGAGGAGCAGCCAGGTAATCATTTCACTGTGGAATCATTATTATTTCTCTATGGGCCATTGAGACCTTTTGAGGATGACATAGTGGTAATAAGTAATGATAACCAAAATCTTAAGTCAATGAAGTACACTACCGGTCAAAAGTTTTAGAACACCTACTCATTCAAGGGTTTTTCTTTATTTTTACTATTTTCTACATTGTAGAATAATAGTGAAGACATCAAAACTATGAAATAACACATATGGAATCATGTAGTAACCAAAAAAGTGTTAAACAAATCAAAATATATTTTATATTTGAGTTTCTTCAAATAGCTACCCTTTGACTTGATAACAGCTTTGCACACTCTTGGCATTCTCTCAACCAGCTTCACCTGGAATGCTTTTCCAACAGTCTTGAAGGAGTTCCCACATATGCTGAGCACTTGTTGGCTGCTTTTCCTTCACTCTGCACTCCGACTCATCCCAAACCATCTCAATTTGGTTGAGGTCGGGGGGATTGTGGAGGCCAGGTCATCTGATGCAGCACTCCATCACTCTCCTTTGTCTTGGTAAAATAGCCCTTACACAGCCTGGAAGTGTGTTGGGTCATTGTCCTGTTGAAAAACAAATTATAGTCCCACTAAGCCCAAACCAGATGGGATGGTGTTTCGCTGCAGAATGCTGTGGTAGCCATGCTGGTTAAGTGTGCCTTGAATTCTAAATAAATCACAGACAGTGTCACCAGCAAAGCACCCCCACACCATAACACCTCCTCCTCCATGCTTTACGGTGGGAAATACACATGTGGAGATCATCCGTTCACCCACACCGCGTCTCACAAAGACACGGCGGTTGGAATCAAAATTCTCAAATTTGGACTCCAGACCAAAGGACACATTTCCACCGGTCTAATGTCCATTGCTCGTGTTTCTTGGCCCAAGCAAGTCTCTTCTTATTATTGGTGTTTAGTAGTGGTTTCTTTGCAGCAATTCGACCATGAAGGCCTGATTCACACAGTCTCCTCTGAACAGTTGATGTTGAGATGTCTGTTACTTGAACTCTGTGAAGCATGTATTTGGGCTGCAATTTCTGAGGCTGGTAACTCTAATGAACTTATCCTCTGCAGCAGAGGTAACTCTGGGTCTTCCATTCCTGTGGCGGTCCTCATGAGAGCCAGTTTCATCATAGCGCTTGATGGTTTTTGCGACTGCACTTGAAGACTGCACAAAGTTCTTGACATTTTCCGTATTGACCTTCACGTCTTAAAGTAATGATGGACTGTTGTTTCTCCTCGCTTATTTGAGCTGTTCTTGCCACAATATATGGACTTGGTCTTTTACCAAATAGGGCTATCTTCTGTATACCCCCCCCTACTCGAAGGAGTAGGTGTTCTAAAACTTTTGACCAGTAGTGTACTTCATTGACATAAGATTTTGGTTATCATTACTTATTACCACTATGTCATCCAAACTTTTGACCGGTAGTGAATGTCATAATGTACAGTGGGGAGAACAAGTATTTGATACACTGCCGATTTTGCAGGTTTTCCTACTTACAAAGCATGTAGAGGTCTGTAATTTTTATCATAGGTACACTTCAACTGTGATCCAGAAAATCACATTGTATGATTTTTAAGTAATTTAATTTGCATTTTATTGCATGACATAAGTATTTGATCACCTACCAACCAGTAAGAATTCCGGCTCTCACAGACCTGTTAGTTTTTCTTTAAGAAGCCCTCCTGTTCTCCACTCATTACCTGTATTAACTGCACCTGTTTGAACTCGTTACCTGTATAAAAGACACCTGTCCACACACTCAATCAAACAGACTCCAACCTCTCCACAATGGCCAAGACCAGAGAGCTGTGTAAGGACATCAGGGATAAAATTGTAGACCTGCACAAGGCTGGGATGGGCTACAGGACAATAGGCAAGCAGCTTGGTGAGAAGACAACAACTGTTGGCGCAATTATTAGAAAATGGAAGAAGTTCAAGAGGACGGTCAATCACCCTCGGTCTGGGGCTCCATGCAAGATCTCACCTCGTGGGGCATCAATGATCATGAGGAAGGTGAGGGATCAGCCCAGAACTACACAGCAGGACCTGGTCAATGACCTGAAGAGAGCTGGGACCACAGTCTCAAAGAAAACCATTAGTAACACACTACGCCGTCATGGATTAAAATCCTGCAGCGCACGCAAGGTCCCCCTGCTCAAGCCAGCGCATGTCCAGGCCTGTCTGAAGTTTGCCAATGACCATCTGGATGATCCAGAGGAGGAATGGGAGAAGGTCATGTGGTCTAATGAGACAAAAATAGAGCTTTTTGGTCTAAACTCCACTCGCCGTGTTTGGAGGAAGAAGAAGGATGAGTACAACCCCAAGAACACCATCCCAACCGTGAAGCATGGAGGTGGAAACATCATTCTTTGGGGATGCTTTTCTGCAAAGGGGACAGGACGACTGCACCGTATTGAGGGGAGGATGGATGGGGCCATGTATCGCGAGGTCTTGGCCAACAACCTCCTTCCCTCAGTAAGAGCATTGAAGATGGGTCGTGGCTGGGTCTTCCAGCATGACAACGACCTGAAACACACAGCCAGGGCAACTAAGGAGTGGCTCCGTAAGAAGCATCTCAAGGTCCTGGAGTGGCCTAGCCTGTCTCCAGACCTGAACCCAATAGAAAATCTTTGGAGGGAGCTGAAAGTCCGTATTGCCCAGCGACAGCCCCGAAACCTGAAGGATCTGGAGAAGGTCTGTATGGAGGAGTGGGCCAAAATCCTTGCTGCATTGTGTGCAAACCTGGTCAAGACCTACAGGAAACGTATGATCTCTGTCTGTAATTGCAAACAAAGGTTTCTGTACCAAATATTAAGTTCTGCTTTTCTGATGTATCAAATACTTATGTCATGCAATAAAATGCAAATTAATTACTTAAAAAATCATACAATGTGATTTTCTGGATTTTTGTTTTAGATTCCGTCTCTCACAGTTGAAGTGTACCTATGATAACAATTACAGACCTCTACATGCTTTGTAAGTAGGAAAACCTGCAAAATCGGCAGTGTATCAAATACTTGTTCACCCCACTGTATGTATTATTAAGGGCCTAAGTATGTATTATAAATGTAGATTGTGTGCTGAATGTGTGTCCAGAAGCCCCAGGTAAGCCTGAGGAGAGAGACTGTGACAGCCTGGGTGATGGTCACGGCAAGCAGAACGGCCAGCAGGCCCAGACCAAGCAGATCATCCTGATCGACAGCTCCTACCAGTGCCAGTTCTGTGCCAGCAAGTTCAGCACCTACTTCCAGCTCAAATCTCACATGACCCAGCACAAAGGGGAGCAGGTGAGTCCACATGGCCAGAGGGAAGGATCTACCCAGAACAGTAATGAAGCACTCATGCACAAGTCTTATTATGCATATTATTTGGCAAACTTTTTTGTTCTCCTTTGCACAGGTATTCAAATAGAAATGTGATTGTGTCAGATGTCTTCCTTAAGAGCTCTGTTCTCACCACTAATCCTTCTAATGTTTCTTCCTGCTGTGTTTCAGGTATATAAGTGTGTAGTGAAGTCCTGTTCCCAGACGTTCCAGAAGCTGGATCTGTTCCTGGAGCACATCCGGACGCACCAGGAGCAGCTCACCTACCGCTGCCACCTGTGTAGCAAGGTGTTCCCCTCGCTGTTTGAGCTGGGGGTGCACCAGTACTCCCACTGCTTCTGTCCCCAGCAGAACCCACGCAAGGAGACCACTTTCTATAGGTCACCTTCACTATCTCCACTCTCCTAATTTGGCCATACTAATGCTTACAAAGTTCAGTCAATTGCTTTCTTTTCAGTGTGATCACAGCTTCTCTCAGTGTTTTATATGGCCTTCAGTTTGACCCCATGGGGTTAGTGGTTTCACCAGTGTTTCTTTCACACTCAGGTGCATGAAATGCCAAAGCCGGTACTCCACGCAAGAGGCCTTGGAGCAGCATTTGTTAACCGCCTCACATAACTTCCCCTGCCCACATTGCCAAAAGGTATGCTCTAGAAAAAATGTATGTCACTCGCTGCTATGTTAGGATTAAGTCACTCTAAATAATGCATATCTTTTTATCAGGTTTTTACTTGTGAGAGGTATTTCCGGCGGCACCTGCCCACACATGGTATCGGAGGGAGGTTCAAATGTCAGATATGTACAAAGTTCTTCAAAACAGAGCACTACCTCAAACTGCACACTCTTATCCACTCAGGTGAGGCATGCAGACACATTACCCCATGGTGCAAATAACTTTCACTCGGTTCTCTCTACTGTGCTTATGGCAACACTGTCATTTCATTGCAGGAGAAAAGCCATATAAATGTTCTGTTTGCGAGGCCATGTTCAACAGGAAGGACAAGGTGAAGAGGCACATGCTCATTCATGAGCCCTTTAAGAAATACAAATGTCCGTTTAGGTAAGTGAGGCTTCTGTTTTTCGAACAGATCATATGTGAGGCTATTTGGAAACCTGAGCCACAAAGGAATCCAATAAAAACCTGGGGATATCTTTTGACGTCAATGTAACAGAAAGCTCTGTTTTTTTATTGGTGTATTCAAAGCATTATTTTGTGCTTTCAGGACACATGTTGGCTGCACTAAAGAGTTTAACAGACCAGACAAGTTGAAGGCACACATACTGTCTCATTCTGGTGAGTATTTCCTGTCTGTTGTAGTAAATGATTAATACACCAATCACAGCTGTAAACATAATTTACCTTGTTGCAGCTCTTGACAGCCATTTAAAGTGAGGATTCAAAACAATTGAGAGCCATACTTTTATTTCTGTCGTCCCAAGGTATCAAGCCCTATAAATGTGGGTACTGCCAGAAAGCTTTCAGCAGAAGAGCCCACATGCTTGAGCACCAACGCTCACACACAAACAACTATCGTTTCCGCTGTGCCACCTGCAAAAAGGGCTTCACCCGACAGAAGTATTACAGAGACCACAAGTGCCCCATGGCAGGGGCTGCGGTGGAGAAGGACGGGGCAGAGAAAAGAGTGACGAGGAAGAGGCAGGGACACAGAACAGAGGGGAACCAGGGGTCAAATGGGAACCAGGAAGAGTCAGAGATTGAACAGAGCAGGGAAGAGGTGGATGAAAGGGAGGGGGAAGATGATGATGACGACGACGACGAGGAGGAGGAGGAGGAGGAGGAGGAGGAGGAGGATGATGAAGAGGAGGAGAGGATCAAGGACCCTCAGGCGATGATGTCAATTGTCCCAGTTGAGGATCAGTTGGAGGGAGGAGAGGCAGAGCAGGAGGAACACTTTGGAGACTGCTGAGTGGAGTGAGACTGGCTGGTTACAGCAGATTACCCATGTTTGTAGAGACAGTGGATTGAGGCCTGAGTTAGCCTGGGTACCAGTCTGTTTAGCTAACATTCCACTCCTTGTACTCCTTGTCATATGCCAAAGTTTAGCATGACAGGAGTGGAAAGATAGCTAAACAGACTGGTGCCAAGACTAGACCTGAGTTATTCAAGCAGAATCTTGAAAAGCTTGTCCTGAGACTACCTTTGCATGTGGAAGGGATATGAATCTCACTATATCCCTCCAATTAAATGAAAGGGGTGTCGATTATTTGTTTTATATTAAAACATTGAAGCTTGGCACTTTTTCCTTTCACAGTGATGATTGTTATTCAGAACAGTGAGTTACAGTGCCTTCAGAAAGTATTCACAACCCTTGACTTTTTCCAAATTTTGTGTTACACCCTGAATTTAAAATGGACTGTCTACACACAATACCCCATATTGTCAAAGAGGAATTGTTGAATTTTTTAAAATGAAAACCTGAAATGTCTTGAGTCAATAAGTATTCAACCCCTTTGTATGGCAAGTTCAGGAGTAAAAATGTGCTTAATAAGTAAAGTTCCATGGACTCACTCTGTGTGCAATAATAGTGTTTAACATAATTTATTTAATGACTACCTCATCTCTTTACCCCACACATACAATTATCTGTAAGGTCCCTCAGTCGAGCAGTAAATTTCAATCACAGATTGAACCACAAAGACCAGGGAGGTTTTCTAATGCCTCGCAAAGAAGGGCACCTATTGGTAGACGGGTAAAAAAAAACAAAAAAAACATTGAATATCCCTTTGAGCATGGTGAACTTATTAATACACTTTGGATGGAATATCAATACACCCAGTCACTACAAAGATACAGGCGTCCTTCCTAACTCTGCAGGAGAAGATGGAAACCGCTCAGGGATTTCACCATGAGGCCAATGGTGACTTTAAAACAGTTACAGAGTTTAATGGCTGAGATAGGCGAAAACTGGGGATGGATCATTACTCCACAATACTAACCTAATTGACAGTGAAAAGAAGGAAGCCTGTACAGAATACACATTTTCCAAAACATGCATCCTGCTTGCAACTAGGCACTAAAGTAATACTGCAAAAAATGTGGCAAAGCAATTAACTTTTGGTCCTGAATATAAAGTGGTATGTTTGGGGCAAATCCAATACAACACATTACTGAGTACCACTCCCCATATTTTCAACCATAGTGGTGGCTGCATCATATTATGGGTATGCTTGTAATAGTTAAGGACTGGGGAGTTTTTCAGGATTAAAAATAAATTGAACTAAGCACAGGCAAAATCCTAGAGGAAAACCTTTCTAACAGACACTGGGAGGTTAATTCACCTTTCAGCAGGATAACAACCTAAAACACAAGGCCAAATATACACTTGAGCTGGTTACCAAGAAGACAGTGAATATTACCGAGTGGCCGAGTTACAATTTTGACTTAACACTGGCAAGACCTGGAAATGGTTGTATAGCAATGATCAATAACCAATTTGACAGAGCTTGAAGTGTTTTGAAAATAATAATGTGAAAATGTTACACAATCCATGTGTGGAAAGCTCTTAAGAGACTTACCCAGAAAGACTCGGCTGTAATCACTGCCAAAGGTGCTTCTACAAAGTATTGACTCAATGGTGTGAATACTTATGTAAATTAGATATTTCTGTATTTCATTTTCAATAAATTAGCAAAAATCTCTAAACATGTTTTCACTTTGTTATTATGGGGTATTGTATGTAGATATGTGAGAAAAACATTTAATTTTGAATAAAGGCTGTAACACAAAATGTGGAATAAGTCAAGGGGTATAAATATTTTCTGAAGGCACTGTACCTCATCCATGGCCAGACGTCAATTTTTTCACCTGCCGCATGAACAGTAAATCTATCGTGCAGATTCCTGACTTCCTTTGGAGGTACAGTGGGGGAAACAAGTATTTAGTCAGCCACCAATTGTGCAAGTTCTCCCACTTAAAAAGATGAGAGAGGCCTTTAATTTTCATCATAGGTACACGTCAACTATGACAGACAAAATAATATTTTTTTCTCTCCAGAAAATCACATTGTAGGATTTTTTAATGAATTTATTTGCAAATTATGGTGGAAAATAAGTATTTGGTCAATAACAAAAGTTTCTCAATACTTTGTTATATACCCTTTGTTGGCAATGACACAGGTCAAACGTTTTCTGTAAGTCTTCACAAGGTTTTCACACACTGTTGCTGGTGTTTTGGCCCATTCCTCCATGCAGATCTCCTCTAGAGCAGTGATGTTTTGGGGCTGTTGCTGGGCAACATGGACTTTCAACTCCCTCCAAAGATTTTCTATGGGGTTGAGATCTGGAGACTGGCTAGGCCACTCCAGGACCTTGAAATGCTTCTTACGAAGCCACTCCTTCGTTGCCCGGGCGGTGTGTTTGGGATCATTGTCATGCTGAAAGACCCAGCCACGTTTCATCTTCAATGCCCTTGCTGATGGAAGCAGGTTTTCACTCAAAATCTCACGATACATGGCCCCATTCATTCTTTCCTTTACACGGATCAGTCGTCCTGGTCCCTTTGCAGAAAAACAGCCCCAAAGCATGATGTTTCCACCCCCATGCTTCACAGTAGGTATGGTGTTCTTTGGATGCAACTCAGCATTCTTTGTCCTCCAAACACGACGAGTTGAGTTTTTACCAAAAAGTTATATTTTGGTTTCATCTGACCATATGACATTCTCCCAATCCTCTTCTGGATCATCCAAATGCACTCTAGCAAACTTCAGACGGGCCTGGACATGTACTGGCTCAAGCAGGGGGACACGTCTGGCACTGCAGGATTTGAGTCCCTGGCGGCGTAGTGTGTTACTGATGGTAGGCTTTGTTACTTTGGTCCCAGCTCTCTGCAGGTCATTCACTAGGTCCCCCCGTGTGGTTCTGGGATTTTTGCTCACCGTTCTTGTGATCATTTTGACCCCACAGGGTGAGATCTTGCGTGGAGCCCCAGATCGAGGGAGATTATCAGTGGTCTTGTATGTCTTCCATTTCCTAATAATTGCTCCCACAGTTGATTTCTTCAAACCAAGCTGCTTACCTATTGCAGATTCAGTCTTCCCAGCCTGGTGCAGGTCTACAATTTTGTTTCTGGTGTCCTTTGACAGCTCTTTGGTCTTGGCCATAGTGGAGTTTGGAGTGTGACTGTTTGAGGTTGTGGACAGGTGTCTTTTATACTGATAACAAAAGTTCAAACAGGTGCCATTAATACAGGTAACGAGTGGAGGACAGAGGAGCCTCTTAAAGAAGAAGTTACAGGTCTGTGAGAGCCAGAAATCTTGCTTGTTTGTAGGTGACCAAATACTTATTTTCCACCATAATTTGCAAATAAATTCATTAAAAATCCTACAATGTGATTTTCTGGATTTTTTTTTCTCAATTTGTCTGTCATAGTTGACGTGTACCTATGATGAAAATTACAGGCCTCTCTCATCTTTTTAAGTGGGAGAACTTGCACAATTGGTGGCTGACTAAATACTTTTTCCCCCCACTGTACCAATTCTATTTTGTGTATATAACATTCTATGAATGAAACTTAAGGAATGCACTCGATATGTATAATACATGCAAAATATGCTGCATTTAGCTAAAATGAAAATTAACTATTCAAAATGGATAACTATGATTTGACGCTGTATCACTAATTTAAATATGATTGTAACAAATAAAGATTGTTTTGATTTCTTCACTACCCCAGTAACACCAAAAAGGAAAAAACACTAATCCAATAGATTTAATTTATTCAGTTCTTTTTTTTACACAAATTCATAATGTACATATCAAACAGGGTAAAATCTTTCAAATGGCGTTTCACAATACACCCCTTATTACTAAATGCTATTTTTATTTTACTAAATGAAATTAATTTGTTATCAACACAATTTACAACATTATTTCATATACAGGGAGAGCAGTTTAAGTTGCATTAAGGATAAATCTGGAGACAAAAATAGGAGCTGACTTTTTATTTGCAACGCACCATAAATTATCATTATTTACACATTAACTTCCTGGGGATTTCTATTCAAAATCAACCCAAAAAACAAACAAAAAGATGTATTCCCACCGACGTTCCCATGCCTTTGCCACGGCCAGAAAAACATCTCCCATTAATATAAAATGGATAAACCAGTTTGTTAAAAATCTCCCAGACTTTTAAAAGCTACATATTTAGTCTTCACAGGCACAACCTTGCCACACAACGTGGTTAAATCTTATATCACCCAAGACATCAAGGCAATATTCTGGACACAAACATTTCAACTTCCTATTCCCCAGAATATTTAAAGATATTACATTTTACCATGTCACAACGCCCTATAAAACTAGGGTCATAGTAGAGCCACATCCATGTACTTGTACCATTATAAATATAGGGGCCAATATTGTCCCGTGCAATATTTTATTGATTCACAGATAAATGCTAAGGAGCCTTGAACAGAAGAACTGTTCTATTTTGAAGCATGTGCAGTGCACCTTCTGGATCTGGCCATTGTCTGATCAGAGGTCGTAATTTCATCTGAAATAAAATTATAAATTTTCCTCAAAGACAGTGTTGGGATAGTCAGAAATAGTGGTGGGTCAATCAAAAGGATGATGGGACCGATGCTGCTGATAACCCTGTCCCATATATGATATGATGTTATTGAGGGTGAGTTTCCAGCGTTAATGCGTGGGGGGGGCATTCTATGAGACGGGAGCAGTTTACTCTTGTGGATCAATACCCACCTCTAATAGGCTTCCAGTATTTTAGAGCAAGGTCTCTCCTTTCAACAGCACGCACACACAAACACGCTTACACACACACGCCAGTCTTCGAGAGGCTCCCTGGCTTAAACACTGACAAATGAAGACCACACTCATGTGTCTATCGATCTGTTGCTAGATCACTCCTGCCCAAAGCCCTCAGTCTCTTCAATCGCAAACATCAATTTCTCCTTCAGCTGCTCATAGCTTTTGTAAGGAGGGAGATCCAATCGATTGAAGCTAGAAAAGGGGGAAATAGAGGCAGGTTAGTTACCTGTTGAGTGAAGCCTTTCCTCTGTTTTAACCTTGACTCTCTTCCATACAGTACTCACCAGGTGTGACTTCTGGGCAGCCAGTTCTCCTTTCCCACCTTCTCAACGCAGAACTTCTGCGGGCCATTGCTCCCTACAAAACAAAATATGTAAGTCACTAACTACTTACAGGTAAAAATGGCACAATGTTATGTTTCATTATCTTTTACCTCTGTAGATTGTATGTCATCCACCCATGAGGGGAAGGAATAGCCTCAAACTTACCCAATAGGTCAGCAAAGCCTCCAACAGGAAGGCGACAGGTGCCTGTGACGAACTGGAGGAGCCTCATCCGCTTCTCGTTGTCCATCTCTTTGATGAGCTGTAAGGGAAGTCCAGGAGGGTACAGTATGTTCAGGCATGTTCTTTAGTGTGTGATATGAATGCATTGATACTGAGGAGATGTGGCATCTGACTGTAGCACTGGTGAGGAGAGCTGTGTAACACTGACCTGCCAGAACCAGAGGACCTGCTTGCTGCTGCGTGCGTAGTGTCTGTAGATGGTGTTCCTCTGCCAGTCTGTCAGGTCTATCTCCTGCATCCCACACAGCATCACCTGCAGGACGTGGACACGTCACAATTGGCTCAATGGAACACGCGTTGGAACAACAACTCATCTTTACATGAGTGAATATGGGGAACCTGGTGTAAATAATTAGGCCAAACTCTAAAACTCATACCTCCAGTTCTTTGGCATCAAAGTACTGCAGGTACTGCTGTGGGAGGACCTCGTTGAAGCCCTCAAAGAAGGCCTGGGTCTGCTCCTCCACACCTCTGGACAACCTCCACTCTGCTACAAGCCTGGGGGAGAAACACACAGACCATCAAGGCACCACACCATGAAAGTAGTGAACATGGGTCAGGAGGGGAGTAGGCAGCCATATGCTAAGACAGACCTAATATACTCCCCCTTGTTCTCCTCTGTGACCAGGACCTCGCCACCGTCCGGCTTGAGCTCATGAGTGGTGATTTCACCCAGAATCTCTTTGTCCACAGAGAAGTACATCTCCAGGCCACACTCCTCGATGTCATTCTCCCTGAAGTGCACAACAGATAAAGACACGTATCAGCGACTTAACATGGAAAACAACAACTCTGTGATTAAGAAAAATGGGGCCATTAAGTTAAGTGTGCCACCAAAATATTGAACACACATTAACATAATTTACAACCAAAGTTAATATCAGTACATTTTCCTCAGAAGACTCACTTAATCCAGATGAGAGAATTGTAGAATTCTGGGTCAATGGACTCTAGATCTTTCAGTGCCCATGGCTTGTTCAGCATACGCTTGTAGAACGGCAGTGAGAAGCCTGTGTCAATGAACTTCCCGTGGAAAAGAGCCTGGGAAAAGAGTTCAGGAGGCTAACATCTAAAAATGCACAACAACTGCATCAACAGATCTTTTCACTTGCAAACATATCACATTGCAGTAGAAAAAGTAGAACTTAACATAGTGACTAAAAATAGTTACCATGGCGATGAAGCGTCCAATGAACTTGAAGTATTTGAGGTGGTCAGGGTTGATGTATGAGGCAGGGTTGATCTGCAGGCAGTAGTTGTCCTTCCCAGCATACTCAAACAGGCAGTACATGGGGTTCAGCACCTCGTGAGACAGCAGGAAGAACCACTCCCTACAGAGGAAGAAATTGATATTTCATAACACTCATCACAATACAATACCTCTCTGCAAGCATCCAGCTAACACCATACTTTATAACTTGGTCAAATAACTGGTAGGCAACCACTTATCTAGGATATTTTACAAGGCAATTAAAATAGCTGAAACCTTGACCAGAGGATACAGAAGGTACCTTCATCACTACAATGACGTATTATTTATTGGGGTGCAATGACTGCACCAGAGCACTTGAAGAGAGTACATTAGAACTTTACCTTGCCACCCCACCATAATCGAGGCCTTCTTCGCCAGGGAATATGATCCATAGTCTCCTGCGGAGGTCCTGTGCATTGAAGCTCATTATCTACAACGGAGAGAGTCAAATTATTATGGACAACATGTCAGTGTCAACATGCTCATTTGGGAGGATGTTTACTAACTTGCTGGAACGAGTCCTCAAACAGGGTTTTGCGGGTGACAGTGATCTTTATGTGCTGAGGCATTGACAATTGCTGGACAAGAAGAGAGGAAATCATAAGTGATTTTGAAGCATATACATTTTTTCAAACATGCCAACAGAAATAGCGGGTCATCGTTTTCATTTCATTGGGTCACTGTATTGGAATTCATGTGGTTCTGTTGATCATAAAAACAATGTAAATGTTTAACCACTCAAACTCAGAAGGCATGACACCTACCTGGCACCAGAATCTGAAGTACTGGACTTTGGCTTTAAAGTCTCGGACGTAAGTAATCTGGGGCCCATTTTCACTGTTGTAGAGAGAGACAAGGATAAAGGCACACATTCAGTCACGCATCATGACCCAAACACTGAATCAGCCTTCTGTCAGATTACCTGGCTTTTACTATAGTTTATTAGAACTATACAAGAATGTCAAACCATAGACCCCAGACAGTCAGACAATGGTATGTGTTCACTACTCTCTGCAGACTAAACAAATGGCTAGATAATGACAATTATTTCAGCCAAAACATGCTACAGGTGAGCAGACAAACAACTAGAGGGGAAATATCAATAACCACACAGTCCTGTAAAAGAAACCAAACAGGTAATTCCTGTTAGTTGGGGAATAGAGCTAAGCAAAGTCCCTGCTGCACAGAGAGCAGTCATGTTGACAGTACACCATCCTCCCTCAGGTGTGGCTCATTAGAATACTAAAAGATGGACAGTATCTGTTCAGCCCATTTTAGTCATCCTTATTTGACGTTTTTGGTACAGAAAGAAAGCGTTGTTATTAGTAGCAACACTTCCATCACTAGTCCGTTTTAGGTCAATACTAGTCTCTGAAACAGAACAGTGTTTGTTAAATACAGCCTAGTTTTAGTCTAAAATATGGCCTCAAGAAAAATTGTTTAGTCAGAGTGGTAGCCCAATGCTTTGATATTAAGTGAATGTAATCTTGTGACATACAGTGAGGATTTTCCAGTGCGAGGGTCGATGTATGTAGTGGCTCTCCTGTTGTGGTCCACAAAGTATGGGATGCCGTCGACAGTGAACCTCATCTCCCAGCCCTCTGGAAGAGGCTTTTCATTCAGCAACCTGAGAGAGAGAGTGTAATCACAATACACTAGGACCAACAGTCGGACACAGATCTGAACAATGTCTGAATTAACACTTCAGTTCCAGCGCATTGGCATGTGGAGAGTACTAAACCCAGGGGCTGAGCTACTCTTGTCTTGTTCTAGGTGTGCCAGGATAGCTCTCACTTTGGGGTTAAAAGTAGATGTTAGGATAAATATCTGTACTAAGAGTACAGATGAACTTCTCACCCCTGAGTGCGAGGGTCCTCCCACTGTGTAGTCCGTGTGGTGTGTTGGACAAAGTACACTCTCCCGTTGCTGTCAGTTCTTTTCTCTGAGAACATAAATCAATTCATTAAAAATTCTAGAAAACATTCAATTAATGTGTGCGATGTGAGGTAACGAGTGAGATCTTACCCCATCCATGTGGCAGCGGGCCCAGGGGATCAAACTGCTTATTCTCAGTGGCTGGAACCTGGTCCTGGAGCTTCAGTGCACAAGAGAAGACAAACAGAATAATATATTAACAAAGTAAAAAAAGTCAACTGTCAACTGATAAAGATTGGTGAAATATCACCAACTGAAAAAGGACAGACTGTTTACAGCACAATATGTAAAGAATTAAGAGAAGCAGACAATCTTAAGAGAGAATCTGATAAGGCTGACACACAAACACTAATAGATCATCTGGACACTACACCAAGGCCCAATTAATTATATTTCATAGTTAAAATATTATCTTCCTATAACGGCTCTGTCTGGCTTGCCAGCTAGCTCAATTAGCTAAATAAAGCCAGGGGTGAGGTAGTGTCCCTCTTTAGTTTCTTTGTTCCTAATAAACTTCTTGTAAATTACCCAATCCATTTGATGGCATTATCATCTCACACAGTGCAAATAGCAGCTGGCCTCATTTATTTAAAATCTTCATCTGTTGAGTGTTTCACAACTGTTCAGTACCAAGCAGTACTGTTATTGAAGGAGTTGAGCACTTGATTTGACCAGTCATAGAGTTCCTACTTACCCCACTCACCCCAAATATGAAGCGCTGGTTGAACTGCTGCATGGCACCCTGTAGCTGGTTGCGTTGGTGCTGCCACTGTTCATAGTTCCGCACTGTCTCCATGGTGGGCCGTTGCCAGGTGGTAGTTCTGGTGATGTGGTCTACAAAGTAGACCCTGCCCATGGGGTCCACTCGCCGCTCCCACCTACACACAGAGCAAAGAGGAACAGGGGAGACGCATTTAGCATCCTCTAGTAAGAAAGACACTATTCTCCGCTTGTCTTGTGAACTGGAGTGTTAATATGGGTGTAGGAAAAATGAATTTTAATACTGTATGTAGAATGTATATTGTAGTTTGAGTGTCACTTGAGTATGAAGACAGGATATGTGAGGGGAGTTACCCAGAAGGTAGAGGCTCAGGCTGCTCCCACGCTGTCCTCTTTTCCACATGATCTACAAAATACAGCCTTCCGTTCTGATCCACCCTCTGCTCCCATCTTTACAGGAACATGCGATTTAAAGAAAATGTAAACATTTAAAACAGTCAGCCAGCTACAAAAGCAAAAAGCCAAGTCACGTCAGGTAGTGTAGAGTTGAAGTATAAAAGTGATGAGACTAAGTAACCCTAGAGCAATAATAACATGTAATTGCAGTTGGTAAGCAGTCACGGCAACAGATATATTTCAAACAACAGCTCTCTTGCTCACATTTTCAGTTTTTTAACAGATCATAAGTCAGATTATGAACCTGAGGGTGGAGTTGTATTGACACCACTAACTGACCGATTGAGTGTTTCTGCCAGACTGATCAACATGGATGGCTTGACCCTTACCCAGGAGGCAGTGGGCCTGCAGCAACAGTGGGGACTCTGGGGGGGCCTGGGGCAACACTGGCTGCTTGTCTGGCTGCTATTGCTTGGCTCTGGTCGTGTGTAGGGGGTGGGGCATTGGGGTCTGTGGCTGGTCCTGCAGGTGCAGGCATACGGACTGGGGTCTCTGAGCTGGGGCCATCGCTTCCTTCAGTTGGTATAGAACCATTAGAGGATGCTGCCATGAACCAGTGAATGAGAAAATAAGATTGAGTGTGTTTGAGAAAATGACACTAGATGGTTTTCGACCACATTAATTGACAAACGCTTAATTGTGGACATACAAAACGAAGCATAAAGCAAAATACCATGCCATAAAATCCCCAGGAGCATTAGTGTTGGTTTAAGATGGGTTAAGAGGTTGACCCACTCACCTGGAGAAGAGGTTGGTCTGCGCGGGGTGGGTGGTGGGGGTCGGGAGGGCCTAGGGGGCCGTAGAGGATTCCCCCTGGAGCCCCCTGCTGACAGAGCAGGAGACCCTTTGCAAGACCCTGTGCCGTTCACTGCGACCGCACGCTCATTTGGGGAAGCTCTGTGCTCCAAACCATCCACAGAAGGAGAGCCGTCTCTACTCCGCCTGCCACAAGATCACCTATTAACTCTGCCCATAAGCAAGACCATCATTACCACAGTAACCATGAATAATAAGCTTACCTCACATCATGATCCCCGTTGTGTTGCGATTCCCCATTTGATGTACCTGAGATCAGAAAGACAAACCCAGAGTTGTGAACTGAACATACTGAGGGGAAGCTGGAGATTATTTTCTGGGAAGGATGGGAAAACCATAACTCTCTCCCTACAAATCAATACAGATAACAGTGCGGATAACATTGCACAGAGCAGACTCACTTTGGCTGTTGGCCTTGGCAGCAGAGGCAAACATCTCGGGGTCGACTTGCATGCCGTCCAGACAGACAGACAGGTCCCCCACCACATCTGTCTGGTCTTTGTCTGCACTCAGATGCAGGGTCTGCACCACCTCAGAGACTGAAGGGAAAACATCATGGAACAAAAGCATTGGTTATTAGTGATGGGGGAAATAATCTATATAGTTACATATCGGGATATTATTTTTGACGATATATCGTGTTGACAATATTTTTGCACTAGTTGGCTGTATCTGCACCAAAACTCTAGTATTTTTCCTTCATAGCTTGTTCTACATCTTTTTAAAATAGGGAGTCAATTTGTTTTCAGCACTTTTATTTCCATGACTGATCAAAACTCGTTCTCATGCCTCTCGTCCCTCTGCAGCAGACATATGGTGAGCAATATGTTTAGAATATCAAATCGCAATAAAATCACAGTATCCAACCCAATACATATAGAATCGTGAGAATCCCAATACATATCATATCAGCACCTAAGTATCACGATAATATCGTATTGTGAGGTCTCTGGCAATTCCCAGCACTATTGGTTATGTAATAAAAAGCCTCCTTCCACTCAGCTCCTCGTCTGTCAAAAGCCTTTATCAGCACTTTGAATCATCCTTGTCTGCCACTTTGCACCAGGATGATAACCTTGAGTTTGGGACACGAGAGGGACAGTAAAGAACTGCTTGGACAGTATACCAGATAGGCTATGACCAATAATTATGTCTGTTGTCACCTTATCAAATATACCTTCAACAAACTAGTGGAAAAAAGTAATGGAGAGAATTCCCATAAGAGGAATGGGGCGGCAGGTAGCTTAGTGGTTAAGAGCGTTGTGCCAGTAACCGAAAGGTCGCTGGTTCTAATCCCCGAGGCCGACTAGGTGAAAAATCTGTCGATGTGCACTTAACCCTAATTGCTGCTGTATGTCGCTCTGGATAAGAGCGTCTGCTAAATGACTAAAATGTAAAATGTAAGGAGAGTCAAACAAATGTACAGCCATAAGAAACAGAGTAATTATCCTACTCCAAAACGAAGTTATCATTGTTTACTGCTTTGTCAAAATAGGAGACTGGTGTGATATTTTCAATCTGGTTTGCCTTAAATGCATTTAGAAAATTGTCAGGGGACTGAATGAACTCTTTAAAACGGGGAAGTAATCTCATCTGCCTCTGATCTGTGACATCACACAGTCAAAGCAGAGGGAGGTGTTTGTGGCTGTGTTATGTAAGTGTGAGAGCACAGACACAGTACAGGCCTTTATCACACAGCCAAGCAAGGTATGAATAACATGATACAAGGAAGGCACTCACTATTCATGTCGTTGGATTTGAGTGTTTCGCTGACCTCCAGAGTTGCCATGCCTAACAATACGTCCGACTTCAAGGTCTGGTGACTCCATACCCGGAAGATGAGCTTGCTAAAAGGAGTGACAATTCTATTGCAGCGGTAAAAGAAAAACAAACAATGAAGATGACATTGGTTAATTCACTGGGAATATAGCATACATTTTATGTGAGAGTTTATCAGACATGAAATAGTCAAAGATAATTATTTTCATATATCTAAAGAGAGAGAGACAAATAGAAGCAAGTGTCCATGCCCACTATAACAGCTGCCTACTTAAACCCTGAATGTTTGCAGGAAAAGACAGTTGTGTAAGCGCATCAGCTTACTACACCATAGTATAACTGCTCCGAATACTCCACACCAAGACATACTGAAATTGGAGAGGGACTCTAAATTAAGAAGGGACTGCAGAGTAAGACTCCAGAGCTATATAAAGAAGGGATTGATTGTGTGGATGTGTTGGCACTTGGCACTACTAAATCATGAGTGGATCCTCAGTCAACCCTGTACACTTGCCACTTTTAAGAGAATTTGTACTTGTTAAATTAAGATGCGGCTGTTCCTTGCTCTCAACACTGACTGTCAACAATAACACGATGACAACTTACACTGTGAGCGGCTGCTTCCATTTGGGACTGTGGGTGTTGTTGCATTTTTCTGTCTTTTTGGACTGGCCATCAACTGCAACTTCAACATATGGACTGGGGCCAAACCAGTTCTTCTTGTTCTCTCTCAGTTTTGCTGATAGCACTGAGGGGATGAAGAGTGTTGTCAATTAGGGCAGAGCTAGAAGGAAGACTGTCTGTTAGAAGTTAGTTTGAGAGCAGCTCAGTTCGTAGAGCATGGTGTTTGCAACGCCAGGGTAGTGGGTTCGATTTCACCACCCATACATAAAAATGTATGCACGCATGACTAAGTTGCTTTGGATAAAGCATCTGCCAAATGGCATACAGTGGCTTGCGAAAGTATTCACCCACCTTGGCATTTTTCCTATTTTGTTGCCTTACAACCTGGAATTTAAATGGATTTTGGGGGGGGTTTGTATCATTTGATTTACACAACATATCTACCACTTTGAAGATGCAAAATATATTTTCTTGTGAAACAAACAAGAAATAAGACAAAAAAACAGAAAACTTGAGCGTGCATAACTATTCACCCCCCCAAAGTCAATACTTTGTAGAGCCACCTTTCGCAGCAATTACAGCTGCAAGTCTCTTGGGGTATGTCTCTATAAGCTTGGCACATCTAGCCACTGGGATTTTTGCCCATTCTTCAAGGCAAAACTGCTCCAGCTCCTTCAAGTTGGATGGGTTCCGCTGGTGTACAGCAATCTTTAAGTCATACCACAGATTCTCAATTGGATTGAGGTCTGGGCTTTGACTAGGCCATGCCAAGACATTTAAATGTTTCCCCTTAAACCACGAGTGTTGCTTTAGCAGTATGCTTAGGGTCATTGTCCTGCTGGAAGGTAAACCTCTGTCCCAGTCTCAAATCTCTGGAAGACTGAAACAGGTTTCCCCTCAAGAATTTCTCTGTATTTAGCGCCATCCATCATTCCTTCAATTCTGACCAGTTTCCCAGTCCCTGCCGATGAAAAACATCCCCACAGCATGATGCTGCCACCACGCTTCACTGTGGGGGTGGTGTTCTCGGGGTGATGAGAGGTGTTGGGTTTGCGCCAGACATAGCTTTTTCCTTGATGGCCAAAAAGCTCAATTTTAGTCTCATCTGACCAGACTACCTTCTTCCATATGTTTGGGGAGTCTCCCACATGCCTTTTGGCAAACACCAAACCTGTTTGCTTTTTTTTTTCTTAAAGCAATGGCTTTTTTCTGGCCACTCTTCCGTAAAGCCCAGCTCTGTGGATTGTACGGCTTAAAGTGGTCCTATGGACAGATACTCCAATCTCCGCTGTGGAGCTTTGCAGCTCCTTCAGGGTTGTCTTTGGTGTCTTTGTTGCCTCTCTGATTAATGCCCTCCTTGCCTGGTCCGTGAGTTTTGGTGGGCGGCCCTCTCTTGGTAGGTTTGTTGTGGTGCCATATTCTTTCAATTTTTTAATAATGGGTTTAATGGTGCTCCGTGGGATGTTCAAAGTTTCTGATATTTCTTTATAACCAAACCCTGATCTGTACTTCTCCACAACTTTGTCCCTGACCTGTTTGGAGAGCTCCTTGGTCTTCATGGTGCCGCTTACTTGGTGGTGCCCCTTGCTTAGTGGTGCTGCAGACTCTGGGGCCTTTCAGAACAGGTGTATATATATACTGAGATCATGTGACAGATCATGTGACACTTAGATTGCACACAGGTGGACTTTATTTAACTAATTATGTGACTTCTGAAGGTAATTGGTTGCACCAGATCTTATTTAGGAGCTTCATAGCAAAGGGGGTGAATACATACGCACGCACCACTTTTCCGTTATTTATATTTTATAATTTTTTGAAACTAGTTATTTTTTTCATTTCACTTCACCAATTTTGACTATTTTGTGTATGTCCATCACATGAAATCCAAATAAAAATCTATATAAATTACAGGTTGTAATGCAACAAAATAGGAAAAACGCCAAGGGGGATGAATACTTTTGCAAGGCACTGTATATTATAATATTATAGAGCACTTCGGGTCAATTCTGTTTTATGAGTGTGGACAAAATAAACATTGCCCACACCCTGAGAAACAGAGTTTCCTATGTTTGGTATGGACTAAGCCCTTCAACACCCAAAATAAATGACAAGGATCAGGATTAAGAACCTACCCATAACTTGCAGTTGTGCCTTCATGGGGTAGCCATTCCCAGGGCCTGGTTTAGCAACGCTGGAGGCCATGACATAGGGCTGGAATGGCTACCTGCAACAAACACCACACCGTACTCAGTCAACCACTCAATGGCCCAAAGCACATTCCATGCAATGCAAGTTACAGACTTTCTATCCTCTGTCTAGGCATGACATTTGGGTTCACTGGATTGTGAGAGATGCTTTACGATATTAGACAGTGACCTTACCTAAATGTAATGGAACAACATAAAATATCATGGTCAGCATTCTGTTAGTCACACTTTAACCACCCAGCAACTAATACATTGACCTATTTTGAATGGTAATGAAATGATATTGCTATTAGTTAAATGGGCAAGAAAGGTTATGCTGGTACCTACCATTCTCTGACTAGGCAAGTCTTCTCTATAAGTACGTGGAAGTGTGGGTGTGAAACTTACTGAGCTCAGATGTATAGTAGTAAGATTTCTAAGAGAGTCATTTGGGCAGTAACAGAGTGACACAGATTCTGATTTTCACTTTAAAATGCATGTCAAACAAAAACCAATGACTGCAAAGTTAAAGAAACCATACAACTCTATGCACAATAACTACTTTGAAGAACAGTGCAGATGCTAAGTTTGATAACTGAATGACGGTTTGTGTCATCATTCTGTTACCGAACTTGGCATCTGCACTGTTCTTAAAGTGAATGTGGTTTTGTTAAATTCTCAGTGGAAATTGTTTAGGTAGACCTTGTGCATAGTATGGTTTGTCTAACTTTGCAATCATTGGTTTGTTTGAAATTAATTTCAAAGTGAAAAATCTGAGTCTCAGTGTCAATGTTACCGTGGAATTGCCCATTTACAAATACTTGTTCTCTGGAAAAAGCCACGAGTGTGATGCAACCCAACAATTAACTTTCTAGGGAAAATCAAACTGGTGAAAGTAGCATCAGGAATCATAGCCTAGTTCTTTTGGAACATCTCATTCTAAAATCATGAGCATTAATATGGAGTTTGTGTCCCCTTTGCTGCTATAACAGCCTCCACTCTTCTGGGAAGGCTTTCCACTAGATGTTGGAACATTGCTGCGGGGACTTGCTTCCATTCAGCCACAAGAGCATTAGTGAGGTTTGGCACTGATGTTGGGGCGATTAGGCCTGGTTCCAATTCATCCCAAAGATGTTCGATGGGGTTGAGGTCAGGGCTCTGTGCAGGCCATTCAAGTTCTTCCACACCAATCTCAACAAACCATTTCTGTATGGACCTCGCTTTGTGCACGAGGGCATTGTCATGCTGAAACAGGAAAGGGCCTTCCCCAAACTGTTGCCACAATGTTGGAAGCACAGAATCGTCTAGAATGTCATTGTATGCTGTAGCGTTAAGATTTCCCTTACTGGAAGGGGCCTAGCCCAAACCATTAAAAACAGCCCCAGACCATTATTCCTCCTCCACCAAACCTTACAGTTGGTACTATGCATTTGGGCAGGTAGCGTTCTCCTGGCATCCGCCAAACCCAGATTTGTCAGTCGGACTGCCCGATGGTGAAGCGTGATTCATCACTCCAGAGAACGCGTTTCCACTGCTCCAGAATCCAATAGCGGCAAGCTTTACATCACTCCAGCCGACGCTTGGCATTGCGCATGGTGATCTTCGGCTTGTGTGCTGCTGCTCGGCCATGGAAACCCATTTCATAAAGCTCCTGACACAACAGTTATTGTGCTGATGTTGCTTCCATAGGCAGTTTGGAACTCAGTAGTGAGTGTTGCAACCGAGGACATACGATTTTTAAGTGCCATGCGCTTCAGCGGTCCCGTTCTGTGAGCTTGTGTGGCCTACCACTTCGCGGCTGAGCCGTTGTTGCACCTAGACATTTCCACTTCACAATAACAGCCCTTACAGTTGATCGGGCAGCTGTAGCAGGGCAGAAATTTGACAAACTGAAAGGTGGCATCCTATGACAGTGCCACGTTGAAAGTCACTGAGCTTTTCAGTAAGGCCATTCTACTGCCAATGTTTTTTCTATGGAGATTGCATGGCTGTGTGCTCGATTTTATACACCTGTCAGCAACGGGTGTGGCTGAAATAGCAGAATCCACTCATTTGAAGGGGTGCCCACATACTTTTGTATATATAGTGTATGTTCCTCGCCTATCTCCCCTGTGCAAATGAGAGAAAAAGCTCTGGATAAACTTTAACTTTGGCTGTACCCGGAGTTAATAACTAACCACTGCTGATCCTGGGCCTACAGTGAGTGACTGCGTTGTGAGCCAGCTAAATAACTCACTAGTCAGGAACTCATCAGCTAAGACCAGGATCAAAGATTCACCATCATCCAATGAATACCTGCCTCACCTAAATGTTAGATAACGCATAAACAAATAAAAAGTGGAAACACAGCCTAGGCTATTAGAGTTGATTATAGAGGTTGTTGTGAATTTTGGAATGCCTGTAGGCCTACACCATAGGATAGGCCTATTTGTAATGTTCCAACTTGGTCCTGCTTCAGGGCTAGAAGTAGGCTAGCTGATGGCAGTGATGTAGTCAAGTCACTAAACCGAGTCCAAGTCGAGTATCAAGTCCCTAGTGTTAGAGTCCGAGTCCAAGTCAGTCCTTTATACTTCACAAGTCCCTTGTTAGTGCTAAAAGCTTCGGTCCAATCATTTTTGTATCTAAATTCTGTTGCATTGTTGCACATTGTATGGCTAACTAGATAACATTTGCTGTTGTAGCTGATATATTGAATTATGCTAAATAGATTTTCTGACAAAGTCTTCTAAACTACCATGGCTAGTTGCAGGGGGAAAGTTGGAATTGAGAAAATAGTCCTTTATTAAATTAAATCATTTTTGCTCCATGAAATAATCCGACAATGTATATACCGCCATCTAATCTTGTTGGATTACTTCATGGAGCAAAATTGTATTTAATTTAATAACTGAAAATAAATAAATTCCAACTTTCCCCCTGAAACTAGCCATGGGAGTTTAGAAGACACCGGGGACATCCAAATCGAGAACGAATAAAGTATCGCCAAGGTTAGTCGAAAATATCCTGATTAAAGGCTAAATAGCAGCTTAAGCAATTGTACAGAACCTCAGACAAGCTTTAGCTCTGCCGCTGAGGTTTGTGTTTACAAGGCTAGGCTAGTAGGCTACTACTACATTTCCACATAAACTACTGTTTAGGTTAAGTTATGTCTATGGGTTTAGCTAACAAAACACTACCAAGTTAATAGTTAACATAGGAACTGACATATCAACTATACTGAACAAAAATATAAATGCAACATGTAAAGTGTTGGTCCCATGTTTCATGGGCTGAAATAAAAGATCCCAGAAATGTTCCATATGCAGAAAAGGCTTATTTCTCTAAAATTTTGTGCAGAAATTTCTTTGCATCCCTTTTAGTGAGCATTTGACCTTTGCCAAGATAATCCATCCACCTGACAGGTGTGGCATATCAAGAAGCTGATTAAACAGCATGATCATTACAAAGGTCCACAATAAAAGGCCACTAAAATGTGCAGTTGTCTCACACAACACAACGCCACAGATGTCTCAAGTTTTGAGGGCGTGTGCAATTGGCATGTTGACTGCAGGAATGTCCACCAGAGCTGTTGCCAGAGAATTTAATGTTAATTTCTCTACCATAAGCCGCCTCCAACGTCGTTGTAGGGAATTTGGCAGTGCGTACAACCAGCCTCACAACCGCAGACCACTTGTAACCACGCCAGCCCAGGACCTCCACATCCGGCTTCTTCACCTGTGGGATCGTCTGACACCAGCCAGCTGATGAAACTGAAGCGTATTTCAGTCTGTAATAAAGCCCTTTTGTGGGGAAAAACTCATTCTGATTGGCTGGGCTTGGCTCCCAAGTGGCTGCTCCCCTGCCCAGTCATGCAAAATCCATAGATTAGGGCCCAATTAATGTATTTCAATTGACTGATTTCCTTATATAAACTGTAACTCAGTAAAATCGTTGTAATTGTTGCGTTTATATTTTTGTTCAGTATAATACACACAGACATGTATAACTTTTTTAAAAAACATGGATTGTTTGAGTGCAACATTCAAGGAAGAGCTTTGTTTCTTTAAGAATACAAATTATAAATACCCTACAACTGCCTTACCCATCATAACCCACAATACATTGTGTTAATACTATTGTAATTATTCTGCACTATAGCCTATTTATTGCCTTACCTCCATAACTTGCTACATTTGCACACACTGTATATATATTTTCTGTTGTATTTTTGACTTTATGTTTTTTTACCCCATATGTAACTCTGTGTTGTTTTTATTGCACTGCTTTGCTTTATCTTGGCCAGGTCGCAGTTGTAAATGAGAACCTGTTCTCAACTGGTTTACCTGGTTAAATAAAGGTGAAATAAATAAAAAAAAAATAAAAAAAAGGTTAGCTACATTTACCCAGCCCCACCCCTCAGTTCAAAGAAAGTGGCACGATCAGGTTGTTGAAATGACAGTATGTTTTATGAACACGTGACTGGATAAAAGCAAGAGAACCCCAACGTCATTTTACTCAATAACAATATGACTGGAGAAAATAAACATAGTTAATTATTACTGCATTTTGTTTGCCATCGCTAGGATTTGATGTTAACCATCACCAGTCGCATATGACATTGGCAAAAGGATACGCTTAGATATCTCCGACATGTTTGACAACGAAGAAGGCTAACGCGTTTAGCCTAGTTAGCTAAGTCGCTAAATTAGCTCTGTAGTCTCAAAACGAGTGAAATTACAACCTTGAAATGTTACGTTCTACTCCGTGATGCAGAGATTGGATGCAATAAAGTGTTGTTGTTTACGTGTTAAATATCAGCTGGCAACTTATGAATATACAGTCTATGAATGGGCTACTGGCAACTGCTCGTGATAACACAAGAGCACAACAGGCTTTAAAAAAACAAGCTGGCTGGCAGGTTAGCTAGCCCGTGTCATGGCTGGCTAGCCCAGTGTGGAGGCAAAATATTGCGGTTGAGGACTTTCCACCTCGGATGTTTCGCTTACCCGAATCCAAGGGCAGAAGAAGTTCAAGACGTGACAGGCAACTTTCCCCAATATCCCGGTCTGTTTTGGTTCTTTTGCGGCTTCACTTCAAGAAATAAACTTCCACCATCTTCGTAATCGTCTCACTTGACCGAAACAAGGTGGTGCGCACGCATACTACTTCTGTGGGGTTAACCGGCGTTTGGCATCCAACTTTATGGTGCATTACCGCCACCTATTGTATTGGAGTGTGGGCCAGGGACAGGGAGGAACTACAACCTACCTGCCAGCCCCGTTTCTCTTAAAAATATAGAACATTTTTGAGACTGTATCTAACAATGTTCTACTCTCAGTATGCATTTTAAACTCAATTCCTGTATCCCCTTCTCCCTCGTATTTGATCTCAGTCTCTCTCTTTCCCCCATCATACTGCTCACACTGTATCAGCACATGTTCCACTGTCTGTTTCCTGGCAATAATCACACCTTCCTGTTGGATGGTTTCCTATCACATTTAATGACTTATTCAATAGGTGGTGTCCCACCTTTAGCCTTGTAAAGATGACCTCCTCACTTCTGTCTCTTCCTACCCTCCTCCCTGACTTTACTCTGTATATAAGCCTGCCCTTAGTCTCGCTGTTCCACTGCTCCTGCCATCTCTGCACTGTCCATATCATTCCCTTAGCCTCTGCCTTGCTCATTGGCACCTCCACATCCACATCCTCTGTCCTAAGGGCCTGTATAGCTAGCACATCTACTTCCTCATTCCCTTTCACCCCCACATGGGCTAGGACCCAAGCAAAATGTATCTGGACACCCATCTGTCTCACCCTTGCATGAATTTGGAGAACCTCATATAGCAGGTCTTGTCTGCTGTATGAGCTAAATGTTTGCAGACTCATCAACACAGCACATGAATCAGAGCATATAACTACTCTGTTTGGCTTGACTTCCTCCACCCACTGCAAGGACAGTACAGCCAACAGTTTTGCCATGCATACAGCCAGATGGTCTGTAATATGTGTCCTTACTGCCACCCCACTTTCCTTTAAAACAAAGGCTGACCCAGTCTGACCTGTCCATGGATCTTTTGATCCATCTGTATATATGGGCATAAAATCCTGATATATAGTATCCAGTCGTCTTTTAAATAACTCTGATGGATCAACACCTTCCCTGTTTTTCCGTACTCTCTAGAACACTTGTAAATCAACTACTGGATGTAGGAGTAGCCATGGTGGACTCACAGGGATAGGTACCATGGGGCTAAACTCCCTGCCATATAATCCCATCCACCTCGCCTGGTTATCACCCACCCATCCAAAGCTTTTATTCTGTCCACGTTTATGTTCCGAACATGCCTGTAGGACCCCTTTCGTCAGGTGAGACACCCCATGCCCCTGTTAGTTAACCCAATAGTTCATTGCCAGCTATGTAATGGCATCTCCCCATAAATCTGGAGAGGTCCAAAAGGCCCCACTACATATTCTGATACCTGGCTGCCAAACCATACACTATACTTCCATAATCTATTACAGATTGGATCAAAACAACATACAGTACATGGTCCTCCGTGAGGAACGCCCAGCCCCCCACTCTGTCCCTGTCAGACAGCGCATCACATTTATAACTTTTTTACATTTCCCCACCACTCTGTGTTCTGCCCAAGTCAGCTTAATATCAAAGTACACCAAGAAACATGAAGGACCTGTAATAATATCATGTCATAGTATTGTGTGGACCAGGGGAGTGTTAGTAGATAAGTGGTTTGCTGCCACGGAGTCTACATTCCGTTATATCAGAGTAGATTACTGATGTTGATCTTAGAATAATTGATGGACAGGATATAGTGACAGGGGTAAAGGGTAATAACATCAAGAGAAGGGAGTGCCCATGATGGGTACCAGATGTTCGTGGAGAGACTTGTAACAGAGTGTATATATAGAGAGAGTGGATCTTTGTTCTGGAGTTAGGAAGATGGCAGCGGCAGGGCCATGTCCTTCGTCTGATATAACTAACCATGGTACCATATTAAATATATTATATGAACTCCCCATCAAAAGTGTCTAAGTACATCCTTACATTCGTAATCACTTGATACCCTAGAAACTCATCATAACAGATTGGCGTCTAAATGAACAGGATGCAGTTCAAAAGTGTCTAAGTACATCCTTACATTCGTAATCACTTGATACCCTAGAAACTCATCATAACAGATTGGCGTCTAAATGAAGGATGCAGTTCACAGCCCAACTAACAGGTAAGCAGACTTTCATTTTTTTGATTATGTCAAGTTCTGCTTATCTGTGGTAAGGCTTACAGTGAGGGAAAAAAGTATTTGATCCCCTGCTGATTTTGTATGTTTGCCCACTGACAAAGAAATGATCAGGCTATAATTTTAATGGTAGGTTTATTTGAACAGTGAGATACAGAATAACAACAACAAAATCCAGAAAAACGCATGTAACATTTTTTATAAATTGATTTACATTTTAATGAGGGAAATAAGTATTTGACCCCCTCTCAAACAGAAAGATTTCTGGCTCCCAGGTGTCTTTTATACAGGTAACGAGCTGAGATTAGGAGCACACTCTTAAAGGGAGTGCTCCTAATCTCTGTTACCTGTATAAAAGACACCTGTCCACAGAAGCAATCAATCAATCAGATTCCAAACTCTCCACCATGGCCAAGACCAAAGAGCTCTCCAAGGATGTCAGGGACAAGATTGTTGACCTACACAAGGCTGGAATGGACTACAAGACCATCGCCAAGCAGCTTGGTGAGAAGGTGACAACAGTTGGTGCGATTATTCGCAAATGGAAGAAACACAAAATAACTGTCAATCTCCCTTGGCCTGGGGCTCCATGCAAGATCTCACCTCGTGGAGTTGCAATGATCATGAGAACGGTGAGGAATCAGCCCAGAACTACACGGGAGGATCTTGTCAATGATCTCAAGGCAGCTGGGACCATAGTCACCAAGAAAACAATTGGTAACACACTACGCCGTGAAGGACTGAAATCCTGCAGCGCCCGCAAGGTCCCCCTGCTCAAGAAAGCACATTTACAGGCCCGTCTGAAGTTTGCCAATGAACATCTGAATGATTCAGAGGAGAACTGGGTGAAAGTGTTGTGGTCAGATGAGACCAAAATGGAGCTCTTTGGCATCAACTCAACTCGCCGTGTTTGGAGGAGGAGGAATGCTGCCTATGACCCCAAGAACACCATCCCCACCGTCAAACATGGAGGTGGAAACATTATGCTTTGGGGGTGTTTTTCTGCTAAGGGGACAGGACAACTTCACCGCATCAAAGGGACGATGGACGGGGCCATGTACCGTCAAATCGTGGGTGAGAACCTCCTTCCCTCAGCCAGGGCATTGAAATGGGTCGTGGATGGGTATTCCAGCATGACAATGACCCAAAACACATGGCCAAGGCAACAAAGGAGTGGCTCAAGAAGAAGCACATTAAGGTCCTGGAGTGGCCTAGCCAGTCTCCAGACCTTAATCCCATAGAACATCTGTGGAGGGAGCTGAAGGTTCGAGTTGCCAAACGTCAGCCTCAAAACCTTAATGACTTGGAGAAGATCTGCAAAGAGGAGTGGGACAAAATCCCTCCTGAGATGTGTGCAAACCTGGTGGCCAACTACAAGAAACGTCTGACCTCTGTGATTGCCAACAAGGGTTTTGCCACCAAGTACTAAGTCATGTTTTGCAGAGGGGGTCAAATACTTATTTCCCTCATTAAAATGCAAATCAATTTATAACATTTTTTACATGCGTTTTTCTGGATTTTGTTGTTGTTATTCTGTCTCTCACTGTTCAAATAAACCTACCATTAAAATTATAAACTGATAATTTCTTTGTCAGTGGGCAAACGTACAAAATCAGCAGGGGATCAAATACTTTTTTCCCTCACTGTAAGTTCAATATAGGTTGGTAAACTACAGCAAGTGTTTGGTGTTACTTGGTTTGGTAGCCTACTTAGAAAGAACAGTTACCTACATCTGCTGTATTCTAATAATTGAGGATTGGTGGTTTCATTGTGTGGCTATGATGTTAGTTGATAACAGGGGAAATAGGATGTAGTTTACGGCGCATAGAGAAGCGAATGTCTTATATTCATGGGAAGTGAAGCAAGAGAACTCTGAGAATAATAGGAATATTAAACAAACACTAGGGATGATGTAGCTTTGTTAGAAGTATTATGGACATACTATCGTAATAGATAAACTGAACCTAACATGAAGTTACTACAGCAAGTTTGGATGGTTAATGTTGTTACGTTAGTTTTTAAAACCTACGATAGAGGTAAATTCAGAACGCTGTTTGAGAATGTGTTTTATTTTGTCTACTTGTAAAAAAAATAATTGAAGAGTTTCCATGTTTTTGTCTGCGGGTGTTAACCATTGGGGCTCGCTGTAACGTGAGAGTTCTGTGAGGGACATTATGGGTTACGTTAGGTGTACAAGGATCAGTGGTTGCTGTGGAGAAGGAAGTCATAGGGGGTTGAATGTTTGGTGTGAAAGGGCTAGCTAGTTAGTGGTGCGTACTAGTGACATTTAGAGTGGTGACGTAACTTGCTATGCGACGTGGAAGTAGTTGTTTAACTTGCTTTGCAAGGACCGCAGATTTTGTGGAGTGACGGGTAACGGTGTTTCGATGGTGAACGTGTAGAGGGTTCCTTTTACATTGATGCTATTGACCTAGATTACTAGGTGAATTAATAACATTATGTGAAAGGGATTGTCTTACCAACACAGAGGATAGTATAACATAGTAATTAAAGTTGCATATCGGTGAATATATGTTTTATTTGTTTTGACTATAAATTCACAATAATTTATATTCTGTTGAGGTACCGTTATATGGAAAGTTAGCGATAGAGAATAATATATATTGTAGAGGGTTTACAAAGTAAGTAAGTTAATTGGGTGATGAGACATGTTGAATTGATGTTGAATTGGATTGTTTAATAAGACTGGTATTAAAATAATTATTTCTATTTAGGTGAATCAAAATATGTTATTAGGTAGTAGTGCTTTGTGGAGAAAATTTACTAATGACATGATTTCGTAAGAGGGTGAAAGGAAGTAGTGATAGTTGGGCTATATTGAAATATGTAGGAAGCATTGGGATGATATGAAGAACATGTCTAGATATATACACGTTATTTGATAGTTCTATTTGAAATTCTATAGTTTGTTTAAGACAACAAGGAGTTATGCAGACAGTTCATTAATTCTAAAAACGATAATCTGTTTATGATATGTTGAACAATGGGAGATACAGTGGGGAGAACATGTATTTGATACACTGCCGATTTTGCAGGTTTTCCTACTTACAAAGCATGTAGAGGTCTGTAATTTTTATCATATGTACACTTCAACTGTGAGAGACGGAATCTAAAACAAAAATCCAGAAAATCATATTGTATGATTTTTAAGTAAATAATTTGCATTTTATTGCATGACATAAGTATTTGATACATCAGAAAAGCAGAACTTAATATTTGGTACAGAAACCTTTGTTTGCAATTACAGAGATCATACGTTTCCTGTAGGTCTTGACCAGGTTTGCACACACTGCAGCAGGGATTTTGGCCCACTCCTCCATACAGACCTTCTCCAGATCCTTCAGGTTTCGGGGCTGTCGCTGGGCAATACGGACTTTCAGCTCCCTCCAAAGATTTTCTATTGGGTTCAGGTCTGGAGACTGGCTAGGCCACTCCAGGACCTTGAGATGCTTCTTACGGAGCCACTCCTTAGTTGCCCTGGCTGTGTATTTCGGGTCATTGTCATGCTGGAAGACCCAGCCACGACCCATCTTCAATGCTCTTACTGAGGGAAGGAGGTTGTTGGCCAAGATCTCGCAATACATGGCCCCATCCATCCTCCCCTCAATACGGTGCAGTCGTCCTGTCCCCTTTGCAGAAAAGCATCCCCAAAGAATGATGTTTCCACCTCCATGCTTCACGGTTGGGATGGTGTTCTTGGGGTTGTACTCATCCTTCTTCTTCCTCCAAACACGGCGAGTGGAGTTTAGACCAAAAAGCTCAATTTTTGTCTCATCAGACCACATTACCTTCTCCCATTCCTCCTCTGGATCATCCAGATGGTCATTGGCAAACTTCAGACGGGCCTGGACATGCGCTGGCTTGAGCAGGGGGACCTTGCGTGCGCTGCAGGATTTTAATCCATGACGGCGTAGTGTGTTACTAATGGTTTTCTTTGAGACTGTGGTCCCAGCTCTCTTCAGGTCATTGACCAGGTCCTGCCGTGTAGTTCTGGGCTGATCCCTCACCTTCCTCATGATCATTGATGCCCCACGAGGTGAGATCTTGCATGGAGCCCGAGACCAAGGGTGATTGACCGTCATCTTGAACTTCATCCATTTTCTAATAATTGCGCGAACAGTTGTTGCCTTCTCACCAAGCTGCTTGCCTATTGTCCTGTAGCCCATCCCAGCCTTGTGCAGGTCTACAATTTTATCCCTGATGTCCTTACACAGCTCTCTGGTCTTGGCCATTGTGGAGAGGTTGGAGTCTGTTTGATTGAGTGTGTGGACAGGTGTCTTTTATACAGGTAACGAGTTCAAACAGGTGCAGTTAATACATGTAATGAGTGGAGAACAGGAGGCTTCTTAAAGAAAAACTAACAGGTCTGTGAGAGCCGGAAATCTTACTGGTTGGTAGGTGATCAAATACTTATGTCATGCAATAAAATGCAAATTAAATTACTTAAAAATCATACAATGAGATTTTCTGGATTTTTGTTTTAGATTCCGTCTCTCACAGTTGAAGTGTACCTATGATAAAAATTACAGACCTCTACATGCTTTGTAAGTAGGAAAACCTGCAAAATTGGCAGTGTATCAAATACTTGTTCTCCCCACTGTATACAGTGGGGGAAAAAAGTATTTAGTCAGCCACCAATTGTGCAAGTTCTCCCACTTAAAAAGATGAGAGAGGCCTGTAATTTTCATCATAGGTACACGTCAACTATGACAGACAAATTGAGAAAAAAAAATCCAGAAAATTACATTGTAGGATTTTTAATGAATTTATTTGCAAATTATGGTGGAAAATAAGTATTTGGTCACCTACAAACAAGCAAGATTTCTGGCTCTCACAGACCTGTAACTTCTTCTTTAAGAGGCTCCTCTGTCCTCCACTCGTTACCTGTATTAATGGCACCTGTTTGAACTTGTTATCAGTATAAAAGACACCTGTCCACAACCTCAAACAGTCACACTCCAAACTCCACTATGGCCAAGACCAAAGAGCTGTCAAAGGACACCAGAAACAAAATTGTAGACCTGCACCAGGCTGGAACGACTGAATCTGCAATAGGTAAGCAGCTTGGTTTGAAGTAATCAACTGTGGGAGCAATTATTAGGAAATGGAAGACATACAAGACCACTGATCATCTCCCTCGATCTGGGGCTCCACGCAAGATCTCACCCCATGGGGTCAAAATGATCACAAGAACGGTGAGCAAAAATCCCAGAACCACACGGGGGGACCTAGTGAATGACCTGCAGAGAGCTGAGACCAATGTAACAAAGCCTACCATCAGTAACACACTACGCCGCCAGGGACTCAAGTCCTGCAGTGCCAGACGTGTCCCCCTGCTTAAGCCAGTACATGTCCAGGCCCGTCTGAAGTTTGCTAGAGTGCATTTGGATGATCCAGAAGAGGATTGGGAGAATGTCATATGGTCAGATGAAACCAAAATAGAACTTTTTGGTAAAAACTCAACTCGTCGTGTTTGGAGGACAAAGAATGCTGAGTTGCATCCAAAGAACACCATACCTACTGTGAAGCATGGGGGTGGAAACATCATGCTTTGGGGCTGTTTTTCTGCAAAGGGACCAGGACGACTGATCCGTGTAAAGGAATGCATGAATGGGGCCATGTATCGTGAGATTTTGAGTGAAAACCTCCTTCCATCAGCAAGGGCATTGAAGATGAAACGTGGCTGGGTATTTCAGCATGACAATGATCCCAAACACACCGCCTGGGCAACGAAGGAGTGGCTTCGTAAGAAGCATTTCAAGGTCCTGGAGTGGCCTAGCCAGTCTCCAGATCTCAACCCCATAGAAAATCTTTGGAGGGAGTTGAAAGTCTGTGTTGCCCAGCGACAGCCCCAAAACATCACTGCTCTAGAGGAGATCTGCATGGAGGAATGGGCCAAAATACCAGCAACAGTGTGTGAAAACCTTGTGAAGACTTACAGAAAACGTTTGACCTGTGTCATTGCCAACAAAGGGTATATAACAAAGTATTGAGAAACTTTTGTTATTGACCAATCACTTATTTTCCACCATAATTTGCAAATAAATTCATTAAAAATCCTACAATGTGATTTTCTGGATTTTCTTTTCTCATGTTGTCTGTCATAGTTGACGTGTACCTATGATGAAAATTACAGGCCTCTCTCATCTTTTTAAGTGGGAGAACTTGCACAATTGGTGGCTGACTAAATACTTTTTTCCCCCACTGTATCTATGTTTCTAGGGACCACCCATACACAAAAAATGTATGCACGCATGACTGTAAATCGCTTTGGATAAAAGCGTCTGCTAAGTGGCATATTATTATTATATTATTAAGTACTTAATTGGTTCCTATCATGGGGTTATGCTATTTTCATATGATCTGATTTTGGTTGAATTTTTAAAGCATGAATAGTTTAGGGATGTAATGATTTAACAGGGAGTGAAAATAGAGTGTTATAATGTGTATCTATCTCAGGAATAATAGGAGAACAAAGTCGGAGTTGAACATTGTATCTATTAACAGTCTTGGATTTTCAAGCAATTGGGTCTGAGATGTCACTCATTAGACTATGTAAGTGATAATCACATAGCATTGGATGCTATTATAGTAGATAAAGAGGGAATGTATGTGATTATATGGGGGATACATGTTGGCCATTAAGATTAGGAAGGTATTGGGAATTTAAATAAAGCTATGGGAAATATTAGAGACATATATGAAGGTATTAGGAGTATGAATAGAGATGTATCAGTCAGTATAAATGCAAGGAGAGAAAGGATAAATTATTCATCTATATGTTATTCCAGTTTAGAGTCCATTGATAATGTTGATTGAGGAATGGGGAATGTTAAGTTGGAAATGTATAAGGTGGATTTTAAGGTTTACAGGTTTGAAGATTTGGAAAGAAGAATCTCAGTAGATCAGATAGCGCCCCAAGTGACCAGGGAAAAGCTTGGGGTTCCTCTGACTTCACATGGATGATGAAGACAGACGTTTTTGTTATTTTTATATTAATGTGACCAGATTATAATATCCATGTAACTTAGTAAGTGTCATGGATCTTTGTATTTGTGGGGATGATGTCATGATGGTGACAATTTATTTCTATGGATGTTTTTCTTGGTAGCATGTCTAAGATGATGGGTCAGTTATCTAGCATAGTTTAGGCTCTAGTCATATATATATATATATATATATACAGTGGGGAAAAAAAGTATTTAGTCAGCCACCAATTGTGCAAGTTCTCCCACTTAAAAAGATGAGAGAGGCCTGTAATTTTCATCATAGGTACACGTCAACTATGACAGACAAATTGAGAAAAAAAATTCCAGAAAATCCCATTGTAGGATTTTTAATGAATTTATTTGCAAATTATGGTGGAAAATAAGTATTTGGTCACCTACAAACAAGCAAGATTTCTGGCTCTCACAGACCTGTAACTTCTTCTTTAAGAGGCTCCTCTGTCCTCCACTCGTTACCTGTATTAATGGCACCTGTTTGAACTTGTTATCAGTATAAAAGACACCTGTCCACATCCTCAAACAGTCACACTCCAAACTTCACAATGGCCAAGACCAAAGAGCTGTCAAAGGACACCAAAAACAAAATTGTAGACCTGCACCAGGCTGGGAAGACTGAATCTGCAATAGGTAAGCAGCTTGGTTTGAAGAAATCAACTGTGGGAGCAATTATTAGGAAATGGAAGACATACAAGACCACTGATAATCTCCCTCGATCTGGGGCTCCACGCAAGATCTCACCCCGTGGGGTCAAAATGATCACAAGAATGGTGAGCAAAAATCCCAGAACCACACGGGGGGACCTAGTGAATGACCTGCAGAGAGCTGGGACCAAAGTAACAAAGCCAACCATCAGTAACACACTACGCCGCCAGGGACTCAAATCCTGCAGTGCCAGACGTGTCCCCCTGCTTAAGCCAGTACATGTCCAGGCCCGTCTGAAGTGCATTTGGATGATCCAGAAGAGGATTGGGAGAATGTCATATGGTCAGATGAAACCAAAATATCACTTTTTGGTAAAAACTCAACTCGTCATGTTTGGAGGACAAAGAATGCTGAGTTGCATCCAAAGAACACCATACCTACTGTGAAGCATGGGGTTGGAAACATCATGCTTTGGGGCTGTTTTTCTGCAAAGGGACCAGGACGACTGATCCGTGTAAAGGAAAGAATGAATGGGGCCATGTATCGTGAGATTTCGAGTGAAACCCTCCTTCCATCAGCAAGGGCATTGAAGATGAAACGTGGCTGGGTCTTTCAGCATGACAATGATCCCAAACACACCGCCCGGGCAACGAAGGAGTGGCTTCGTAAGAAGCATTTCAAGGTCCTGGAGTGGCCTAGCCAGTCTCCAGATCTCAACCCCATAGAAAATCTTTGGAGGGAGTTGAAAGTCTGTGTTGCCCAGCGACAGCCCCAAAACATCACTGCTCTAGAGGAGATCTGCATGGAGGAATGGGCCAAAATACCAGCAACAGTGTGTGAAAACCTTGTGAAGACTTACAGAAAACGTTTGACCTGTGTCATTGCCAACAAAGGGTATATAACAAAGTATTGAGAAACTTTTGTTATTGACCAAATACTTATTTTCCACCATCATATGCCAATAAATTCATTAAAAATCCTACAATGTGATTTTCTGGATTTTTTTTCCTCATTTTGTCTGTCATAGTTGACGTGTACCTATGATGAAAATTACAGGCCTCTCTCATCTTTTTAAGTGGGAGAACTTGCACAATTGGTGGCTGACTAAATACTTTTTTCCCCCACTGTATACACTACTGATTGGAAATATTGTATTTTATATGAATTGTTGGGGGTTAAGTAGTTTTACTTGCCACAAAATAAGAAATAAAAAAAAGTGGATTGTAATGATGTCATAATATTGTGTGGACCAGGGGAGAGTTAGTAGATAAGCGGTTTGCTGCCACGGAGTCTACATTCCGTTATGTCAGAGAAGATTACTGAAGTTGATCTTAGAATAATTGATGGACAGGATATAGTGACAGGGGTAAAGGGTAATAACATCAAGAGAAGGGAGTGCCCATGATGGGTACCAGATGTTCGTGGAGAGACTTGTAACAGAGTGTATATATAGAGAGAGTGGATCTTTGTTCTGGAGTTAGGAAGATGGCAGCGGCAGGGCCATGTCCTTCGTCTGATATAACTAACCATGGTACCATATTAAATATATTATATGAACTCCCCATCAAAAGTGTCGAAGTACATCCTTACATTCGTAATCACTTAATACCCTAGAAACTCATGATAACAGGACCCCACCCTCTCTAGATTTCTCCCATACAACCTCAGGCGTATCTCATCTCCCACCTTCCTAATGGAAAATAACACTGTCTGAGTTCTCTACAGGGAACCTGAATCCCCACTTCAATGCCCACCGCTCTACCTCATCAATCGCTTCCTGTACCTTCCTGACTGTGTATGGTACATTTCTTCCCCTCTTCCATAAGGTCTCATCATCTGCTTCCATAAGGTCCCATTATCTGCAAATAAAGACCACCCAATATCCGGTCGTACCGGAGAGTAAACATCATTGATGATGATTGAGAACAAAGGAGGACTAATCAAGATCCCCTGCGGTGTACCGTTATCCACCAAGTAACTGCCTTATAAAGGCTTCCCACCCTCACCTGGATAGACTTTCCAAACAGGAAGTCCTTTATCCAGTTGTACATTCTTCCTCCTACCCCTAAAAGATCAAGCTTGATTAGCAACCCCTCCTTCCACATCATATCGTACGCCTTCTCCTGTTCTCCACATAAAAAAAGACAGCCACAACCGTCTCCTTGTTCACCTGGGCCTTTCTGACCTCTGCTTCTACACAGAGCACTGGGTTCATAATTCCCATTCCCTTCCTGAACCCACTCTGATGTGGCGATACTAACACCCTGCTCTCCAGTTAGTACGTTAGTCTCTCCGTGATCATACGTTCCATAATCTTACATACATGATATGTTAAGGCTATTGGCCAATAGCTTGTTGACCTCGTTGGGTCCTTCCCTGGCTTCCGGATTGGAACCACTACTGCCTCCTTCCAGCTGCCCTGTAGTTTCCCCTCCTCCCACACTCTGTTGTACAGAACCAATACCTTAACCAGTGCCTCATTGCTGAGATGACATAGCATAGCTCATCTTTCCCAAGTGAAGTTAACCCTGCCTTGCCCATTGCCCTCTTCATCTCTAATTTATGACCCTCTACTCCCATGAATGCCTCTGTCAATCCTACATCTATTGTCAGCAGTAATCATACGCCTATGAACCAAAGTTATACTGTTAGCACTGAGGTGGTTTTCCCTAGTAGGAAGCCCACTGTGTGCAGTTCACCCTGCACTATCATGCAACAATTTCAACAATTTTACTGAGTTACAGTTCATATAAAGAAATCAGCCAATTGACAGAAATAAATTAGACCCTAATCTATGGATTTCACAGGACTGGGCAGGGGCGCAGCCATGGGTGGGCCTGGGAGGAAATAGGCCCACCCACTTGGGAGCCAGGCCCACCCAGTGAGGAGCCAGGCCTAGCCAATCAGAATTTGTTTTTCCCCACAAAAGGGCTTTATTACAGACAGAAATACTCCACGGTTTCATCAGCTGTCTGGGTGGTTGGCCTCTGACGATCCCACAGGTGAATAAGCCGGATGTGGAGGTCCTGGGCTGGCGTGGTTACACGTGGTCTGCGGTTGTGAGGCCGGTTGGACGTACAGCCAAATTGTCTAAAACGATGTTGGAGGCGGCTTATGGTAGAGAAATGAACATTCAATTCTCTGGCAACAGCTCTGGTGACCATTCCTGCAGTCAGCATGCCAATTGCACAGTCCCTCAAAACTTCAGACATCTGTGGCATTGTTTTGTGTGACAAAACTGCACATTTTAGAGTGGCATTTTATTGTCCCCAGCACAAGGTGCACCTGTGTAATGATCATGCTGTTTAATCAGCTTCTTGAGATGCCACACCTGTTAGGTGGATGGAATATCTTGGCCAAGGAGAAATGTTCAATAACAGGGACGTAAACAAATTTGTGCCAAAAAAATGAGAGAAATAAGCTTTTTGTGCGTATGGAAAAATTCTGAATTTTTTTACTTCAGCTTATGAAACATGGGACCAACACTTTACATGTTGCATTTATATTTTTGTTTAGTATAAATATCACTGTCATGTCTACCTCTGACAAGCCTCGCAGTAAAGCAATAAAACAATCAAGAATCCCAGAAAAGTGTAAAAAATAGCCCACATGAACATATGTAGCCTAAGAAACTAGGTTTATGAAATCGATAACTTGCTAGTAACAGATAACATTCATATACTGACTATCTCTTAAACTCACTTAGATAATACCTTTGATGATAAAGTGGTAGCAATACATGGTTACAACATCTATAGAAAAGACAAATGCCAATGGGGGTGGTGTTGCGGTTTATATTCACAGTCATGTTGAAGTAATATGGCTACAGGTTCACCTGCCTCACCTAAAGCCTGTTCTTGTGGGAAGTTGCTATAGACCACCAAGTGCTAACAGTCAATATTTGGATAATATGTGTGAAATGCTTGATAATGTATGTGATATCAACAGAGGTATATTTTCTGGGTGACCTAAATATTGACTGGCTTTCATCAAGCTGCCCACTCAAGAAAAAGCTTCAAACTGTAACCAGTGCCTGCAACCTGGTTCAGGTTATCAGTCAACCTCCCAGGGTATTTACAAACAGCACAGGAATGAAATCATCCACTTTAGCGGGTGATTTGGACGGAGTCAGGCGCAGGAGGGTAAATCACAGAATAAATGGTTTATTCAGCAAATACAGCGGAACGCAGCAATGCGTAAATCTCTACAGTGCGGTATGACGGCGCACTGGAGAAAACAAAGCACACGGGTAAATATCCTGGCGATACAATCCATAAAGCTCCACCGAGCTATCGTCACCTCCACATGAAAACAATCACACACAAAGACATGGGGGGCAGAGGCAATACTTATACAGGTACTGATGAGCGGATATGAACCAGGTGTGTGTAAAAACAAGACAAAACAAATGGAATGATGAGATGAGGAGTGGCAGTGGCTAGAAGGCCGGTGGCGACGAGCGCCGAAGCCTGCCCGAACAAGGAGAGGAGGCAGCGTTGGAGGAAGTCGTGACAGTACCCACCCCTTGACGCGCAGCTCCAGCAGCGCGCCGACACCGGCCTCGGGGACGGCCAGGAGGGCGAGCCTGATGGAAATCCTGCAACAGGGAGGGATCGAGGGCATCCCTCACCGGGACCCAGCACCACTCCTCCAGACCGTACCCCTCCCACTCCACAAGGTATTGAAGGACCCCCACCCGACGCCTCGAATCCAGGATGGAACGGACGGAGTACGCCGAGGCCCCCTGCCAGGACCTCCCACACCTCAGACTTCTGGAGTGGACCAGCCACCACCGGCCTGAGGAGAGACACATGAAACGAGGGGTTAATACGGTAATCAGGAGGGAGTAGTAACCTATACGTAACCTCGTTTACTCTCCTCAGGACTTTGAACGGCCCCACAAACCGTAGGCTCAGCTTCTGGCAGGGCAGGCAGAGGGGCAGGATCCAGGTCGAGAGCCAGACCCGATCACCCGGTACAAAGACCGGGCCTCACTAAGGTGGCGGTCAGCGTTGGCCTTCTGGCGACGCACGGCGTGCTGGAGGTGGACGTGGGCAGCGTTCCATGTCTCCTCCACGCGCCGAAACCAGTCATCCACCGCAGGAGCTTTGGTCTGGCTCTGATGCCACGGTGCCAGGACCGGCTGATAACCTAAAACACATTGAAATGGAGATAGGTTACTGGAGGAGTGGCGGAGAGAGTTCTCGGCATATTCGGCCCATGGCAAGAACACTGACCACTCCCCCAGCCGGTGCTGGCAGTAGGACCGCAGGAACCTACCCACATCCTGATTCACCAGTTCCACCTGACAATTAGATTCGGGGTGAAACCCAGAGGTCAGGCTGACCGAGACCCCCAGACGTTCCATGAACGCCTTCCAGACCCTGGACGTAAACTAGGGACAGAGGAGGGGGACGTGTGTGCCCAATAGATAAGACGATCACGGACACTAGACGACACGTACTGCAGCCCAGCTGGGCACTGACGTGGAGATGGCTCTGTGCGTAACGCCCACTCTATGTCCACGTCCACCACCCACACTACCGGCGCCACAATGCAGGAGGCTGGGAGTATGGGGGTGTTGTCTATGGGCCTCTCCTCTGTGTCGTACAGCCGTGACAGTGCGTCTGCCTTCACGTTCATTGTGCCTGGTATATAGGACAGGGTGTTTCACCCCCTCGAGCCAGTGCCTCCACGTGGTCAGGGCTCTGACAGCCAACAGCTCCCGATCACCAACGTCATAGTTCTGCTCTGCCGGGCTGAGCTTCTTAGAGAAGTAGACACAGGGGTGGAGCTTGGGTGGCATGCCCGAGCATTGGGATAGGACAGCGCCTACCCCTACCTCGGACGCATCCACCTCCACTACGAACAGCAATGATGGATCGGGATGGGCCAGTACCGGGGCTGAGGTGAACAGAGCCCTCAGGTTACTGAAAGCCCTGTCAGCCTCAGCAGACCAGCGGAGCCGGGACGGCCCACCCTTCAACAGAGAGGTGATGGGAGCTGCGACCTTGCCAAAGTCTCGGATAAACCTCCGATAGTAATTGGCAAAGCTAATGAAGCGCTGCACCTCCTTCACCGTGGTTGGAGTCGGCCAATTACGCACGGCTGAAATGAGGTCTCCCTCCATCTCCACACCTGAGGTGGTGATGTGGTATCCGAGGAATGAGACGGACTGTTGGAAGAACAGACACTTTTCTGCCTTGGCATATAGGTCAAGATGGCGTAGCAGTGCGGTCGTGTTCTCTTGTGTGTCCATGTAAATAGCCTGTTTTTTGATTTTTTTTGTATTTCACCTATATATTTCCCTATCACACTTTTCATCCTTCTACTAAATATACTTTCCTGCAACCCGCCTCACTCAATGTAGAACGGATTCTATTATTTACTCACCTTTATCAAGAATCTCCAGTTGAAACTAGCCAGCCAGCTAACTAGCTAACTAGCTACTTGCTATTAGCCACCGTTAGCGGTTTTCACCTAGAACATCAGATTTTCTGCTGGAATAACTGAATCACTGGCCCTTAACACCGGATCGCAACTAGCTAGCCGCAACCGAATGGATGTTGAATGGATGTTGCTGTAGGCTAATCACCACTGCCCCCAAAGCAAGCATTAGTTAGCCTTGAGCTAGCCTCAAGCAGGCCCGTATCCCGGCTATCTACCTCTCTGTCTACTGGACGGGAGTAGCCAGCTAACCAGCTAACTAGCTACTTGCTATTAGCCACCATTAGCGGTTTTTCACCATTGTCCGTGGCCTGCACTACCTACCAGCCAGCTCTAGCCTGGACTATTATCGGCCAGTCTGCACTGTCTGCACAGCGCGTTATCGACCCAGAACCTATCGGATTTTCTGCCGGAATCACTGAATCACTGGACCTTTAACACTGGATAATGTCTCCATAGCCTCCGTTTCAGCCTGCGACAGGGGATATACTTGACTCCTGGGAGGCACAGCGTCTAACCAGAGGTTTATTGCGCAATCCCCCGCCCAATGGGGTGGTAATTTGGTCGCCTGCGTTTTGGAAAACGCGTGCACCAAGTCGAGGTATTCGGGGGGAATGCACACGGTGGAGGTAGTGTCTGGACTTTCCACTGTGGTTGCACCAACAAAAACAGCTAGATACCTACCCTGACACTTGCGACCACCCCGTGAGAACCCTCTGTGGCCATGACAAGGTGGGATCGTGTTGTGCTAGCCAGGGAAGGCCCAACACAACAGGGAAATCAGGGGACTCAATAATATAAAAGGTGATTTGCTCCCTATGGGTCTCCTGCATAATCATCGTGACTGGTGCTGTAACCTCCCTAACAAAACCTGACCCTAATGGTCGACTGTCAAGTGCTTTGATGGGCAATGAAATAGGTAGGGAAACCAATGTAATACATTGGATATTAGTTAAAGACCTGTCCATAAAGTTCCCAGGTACGCCTGAATCGACCAGCGCCTTACATTGGGGAACTACCGTGTAATCAGGGAAGTGGACGTGGATGGTGAAGTGCGCAGCAGAGGGCTCTGAACGAGTGTGGGTTTGCGCTACCTGGGGTGACGCGAGAGTGGCCTGCCTGACGCCTCCAGACCCAGAAGAACTCTGACGACAGCGTGAAGCAGAATGTACTCTCTTGCCCCAAGAGTGACACTGGATCTGTCGTCCTCCGTTCTCCCGGATCGCTGCACCACCCAGCTCCATCGGAACGTGATCCGGGTTGAGGGAGGGTGAAATGGGCAGACTCCTTCTAGGACGTCCTCTCGAAGCCAGCAGGTTGTCCAATTGGATGGCCATGTCCACCAGTTGGTTGAAGGTCAACGTAGTATCCCGGCAGGCTAGCTCCCTTTGGACGTCCTCTTGCAGGCTGCACCGGAAGCGGTCGATGAGGGCCTGCTCGTTCCACCCGGACCCAGCCGCTAGAGTTCTAAACTCCAGGGAAAAGTCCTGCGTGGTCCTCGTCCCCTGCCTCAGATGGACCAACTCCCCGTAGTTGTCCAACGCGTCTCCTCCTTCACTCCAGGGTGGCCCACTCCAGGGCTTTCCCCGAGAGGCAGGAGAAGAGGGCGGACACCTTCTCCCGACCCGATGGAGCCGGGCTGATGGTGGAAAAAAATAAAGGTCCAACTGCAGGAGGCAACCCTGGCAGCGGGCCGCTGTCCTGTCATATTCCCTAGGTCGAGACAGGTGAATACCTCTGGGCGCTGGGTTGTGGGTGACTGGATCCGGCCGCTCAACTGGTTCTGCAGGGTCGGCTCCTCTCCTCTCCAGGCGCTGGACGACCTGGAAAACCCGATCTATCTCTAATTGCGACTGCACTTAAAGAAACTTTCAAAGTTCTTGAAATGTTCCGTATTGACAGACCTTCATGTCTTAAAGTAATGATGGCCTGTCGTTTCTCTTTGCTTATTTGAGCTGTTCTTGCCATAATATGTACTTGGTCTTATACCAAATAGGGCCTCTGGAAGCAACGTCAGCACAAGAACTGATGGTCGGGAGTTTCATGAAATGGGTTTCCATGGCCGAGCAGCCACACACAAGCCTAAGATCACCATGCACAATGCCAAGTGTCGGCTGGAGTGGTGTAAAGCTCGCCACCATTGGACTCTGGAGCAGTGGAAACGCGTTCTCTGGAGTGATGAATCACGCTTCACCATCTGGCAGTCTGACGGACGAATCTGGTTTTGGCGGATGCCAGGAGAACGCTACCTGCCCGAATGAATAGTGCCAACTGTAAAGTTTTATTGAGGAGGAATAATTGTCTGGGGCTGTTTTTCATGGTTTAGGCTAGGTCCCTTAGTTCCAGAGAAGGGGAATCTTAACGCTACAGCATACAATTACATTCTAGACGATTCTGTGCTTCTAACTTTGTGGCACCAGTTTGGGGAAGGCCCTTTCCTGTTTCAGCATGACAATGCCCCCGTGCACAAAGCGAGGTCCATACAGAAATGGTTTGTTGAGATCGGTGTGGAAGAACTTGACTGGCCTGCACAGAGCCCTGACCTCAACCCCATCGAACACCGTTGGGATGAATTGGAACGCCGACTGCAAGCCAGGCCTAACTGCCCAACATCAGTCCCCGACCTCACTAATGTTCTTGTGGCTGAATGGAAGCAAGTCCCCATAGCAATGTTCCAACATCTAGTGGAAAGCCTTCCCAGAAGAGTGGAGGCTGTTATAACAGCAAAGGGGGGACCAACTCCATATTAATGCCCATGATTTTGGAATAAGATGTTAGACGAGCAGGTGTCCACATACTTTTGGTCATGTAGTGTATATTAATTTGGGGACAGGTCGAAACCTATGAAACATTCCACGACATTTAGCTAGCTAGCTAATTTGTCCTTGGATATAAATATTGGGTTGTTATTTTACCTGAAATGTACTAGGTCCTTTTTTCCCCCTAGATCTTTGTAGAATATCGAACCATTTTGAGTCACACAAAATCGTCTGCATCAGATGACCTAGCCTCCACAATCACCCGACCTCAACCCAATTGAAATGGTTTGGGATGAGTTGGACCGCAGAGTGAAGGAAAAGCAGCCAACAAGTGCTCAGCATATGTGGGAACTCCTTCAAGACTGTTGGAAAAGCATTCCTCATGAAGCTGGTTGAGAGAATGCCAAGAGTGTGCAAAGCAAAGGGTGGCTACTTTGAAGAATCTCAAATATAAAATATATTTTGATTTGTTTAACACCATATGTGTTATTTCATAGTTTTGATGTCTTCACTATTATTCTACAATGTAGAAAATAGTAAAAATCAAAGAAAAACCCTGGAATTAGTAGGTGTGTCCAAACTTTTGACTGGAACTTTATATTGCATGTAACAAACTGTTACATGACCTACAGCATGGTCAAGCAAGTTAAAGTTTCCGACATGTTCCCCCCCGTCCCCCGTCCCCAGTGAAAGTTATGCCTCTGCTGTCCATGGTTCTGATTTCTGTGTGCGTGCGTGTGTGCGCGGGTTCGTGCAAGTAGAATGAAAATGTATGCACTCACTAACTGTAAGTCGCTCTGGATAAGAGCATCTGCTAAATGACTAAAATGTAAAATGTAGAAAAAACATGTTGACTCACCCTATGTGCAGAGAAACACCAATGACATCCTTTATTTTTTTGTTGTCCTAGGCTACATGGCTAAAATGGTTGCTAGCTAGCCTAACTTCCTTTCATAGGCAACGTTAGCTAGTTAACCTTTAGTTAACCTTACATGCTGACCACACCGTACGCGTCACGTGGACTGCAAAATAAATGGACACCTACATGATATTCAATCATTGCACCCACACTGCTCGCGCGCGTCTGCTTAGCCAGGCGCTAAAATAGAACTTTGTTCTATATGTGACGCTTGACGCGCTGCAAGTCCCGCCTCTCCCATCTCCTCATTGGTTTTAGGAGAATATACCCACGTGGGTGAATGAAAGATGAACTGAAGTTCATACTCCAGTCCAGTTGGTGGTGGTATTGCACCTTAAAGTTGGTTGATAACCACCATATAACGTCCAAAGAAGAAGAAGAAGCCTGAAGGAGGAGAGATTACTAGAAACAAACTCTGTTTACCCTTTTATCTGTGGATTAATTGTTGGAGTAGAGCACCTTGTGCATTTCAGGTAAAATAACAACCCAATGTTTATATCCCAGGACAAATTAGCTAGCAACAGCAAGCTAGCTAGCTGAATTGCCATACATGTTTAATGCTTTTCGACCTGTCCCCAGATTAGTTGGTTCAGAGTTCGTTTTGATATTTCAAAATGTGTGTACTGGTCGCGTCTGGTGTGGGTGGACAAAATCAACACGTGCGAGTGGTCTGGTCAGCATGTTAGCCTTCTACATCTAGCTACATATTCAACTTCTATCCTCTCAGGCCATGGGGCACAATATATGAATTAATGGTTGGATCAGCAGAATTGCCGTTATAATCATTGGCCAGTATGGAGAATTACGTAAAACCACAAGCCCAAATCCCTATCTCCATCCATGGCTGATTTAGGACAACAACACAACAAGATTCAACAATTCAAGTTGTTTCTGTCAATGATGTATGCTCTCAATGCGATTTGATAGGAGTTTTTATTTTTTATTTTATTTCACCTTTATTTAACCAGGTAAGCCAGTTGAGAACAGGTTCTCATTTACAACTGCGACCTGGCCAAGATAAAGCAAAGTAGTGCAATAAAAACAACACAGAGTTACATATGGGGTAAAAAAAACATAAAGTCAGAAATACAACAGAAAATATATATACAGTGTGTGCAAATGTAGCAAGTTATGGAGGTAAGGCAATAAATAGGCTATAGTGCAGAATAATTACAATAGTATTAACACTGGAATGCTAGATGTGCAAGAGATTATGTGCAAATAGAGATACTGGGGTGCAAAAGAGCAAAATAAATAACAATATAGGGATGAGGTAGTTGGGTGGGCTAATTTCAGATGGGCTGTGTACAGGTGCAGTGATCGGTAAGGTGCTCTGACAACTGATGCTTAAAGTTATTGAGGGAGATAAGAGTCTCCAGCTTCAGAGATTTTTGCAATTCGTTCCAGTCATTGGCAGCAGAGAACTGGAAGGAATGGCGGCCAAAGGAGGTGTTGGCTTTGGGAATGACCAGTGAGATATACCTGCTGGAGCGCAGACTACGGGTGGGTGCTGCTATGGTGACCAATGAGCTAAGATAAGGCGGGGATTTGCCTAGCAGTGATTTATAGATGGCCTGGAGCCAGTGGGTTTGACGACGAACATGTAGTGAGGACCAGCCAACAAGAGCGTACAGGTCACAGTGGTGGGTAGTGTATGGGGCTTTGGAGACAAAACGGATGGCACTGTGATAGACTACATCCAATTTGCTGAGTAGAGTGTTGGAGGCTATTTTGTAAATGACATCGCCGAAGTCAAGGATCGGTAGGATAGTCAGTTTTACGAGGGCATGTTTGGCAGCATGAGTGAAGGAGGCTTTGTTGCGAAATAGGAAGCCGATTCTAGATTTAACTTTGGATTGGAGATTCTTTATGTGAGTCTGGAAGTTGAGTTTACAGTCTAACCAGACACCTAGATATTTGTAGTTGTCCACATACTCTAGGTCAGACCCGTCGAGAGTGGTGATTCTAGTCGGGTGGGCGGGTGCTAGCAGCGTTCGATTGAAAAGCATGCATTTAGTTTTACTAGTGTTTAAGAGCAGTTGAAGGCTACTGAAGGATTGTTGTATGGCATTGAAGCTCGTTTGGAGGTTTGTTAACACAGTGTCCAATGAAGGGCCAGATGTATACAAAATGGTGTCGTCTGCGTAGAGGTGGATCTGAGAGTCACCAGCAGCAAGAGCGACATCATTGATATACACGGAGAAAAGTGTCGGCCCAAGAATTGAACCCTGTGGCACCCCCATAGAGACTGCCATAGGTCCAGACAACAGGCCCTCCGATTTGACACACTGAACTCTATCTGAGAAGTAGTTGGTGAACCAGGCGAGGCAGTCATTTGAGAAACCAAGGCTATTAAGTCTGCCAATAAGAATGCGGTGGTTGACAGAGTCGAAAGCCTTGGCCAGGTCGATGAAGACGGCTGCACAGTACTGTCTATTATCAATCGCGGTTATAATATCGTTTAGGACCTTGAGCGTGGCTGAAGTGCACCCGTGACCAGCTCGGAAACCGGATTGCATAGCGGAGAAGGTACGGTGGTATTCGAAATGGTCGATGATCTGTTTGTTAACTTGGCTTTCGAATACTTTCGAAAGGCAGGGCAGGATGGATATAGGTCTGTAGCAGTTTGGATCTAGAGTGTCACCCCCTTTGAAGAGGGGGATGACCGCGGCAGCTTTCCAATCTCTGGGGATCTCAGACGTTATGAAAGAGAGGTTGAACAGACTAGTAATAGGGGTTGCGACAATTTCGGCGGCTAGTTTTAGAAAGAAAGGGTCCAGATTGTCTAGCCCAGCTGATTTGTAGGGGTCCAGATTTTGCAGCGCTTTCAAAACATCAGCTGTCTGAATTTGTGTGAAGGAGAAGCGGGGGGGGGGCATGGGCAAGTTGCAGCAGAGGGTGCAGAGTTGGTGGCCGGGTTAGTGGTAGCCAGATGGAAAGCATGGCCAGCTGTAGCAAAATGCTTGTTGAAATTCTCGATTATTGTAGATTTATCGGTGGTGATAGTGTTTCCTAGCCTCAGTGCAGTGGGCAGCTGGGAGGAAGTGCTCTTATTCTCCATGGACTTTACAGTGTCCCAAAACTTTTTGGAGTTAGTGCTACAGGATGCAAATTTCTGTTTGAAAAAGTTAGCCTTTGCTTTCCTGACTGCTTGTGTATATTGGTTCCTAACTTCCCTGAAAAGTTGCATATCGCGGGGGCTATTTGATGCTAATGCTGTACGCCACAGGATGTTTTTGTGCTGGTCAAGGGCAGTCAAGTCTGAGGAGAACCAGGGGCTATATCGGTTCTTAGTTCTGTATTTTTTGAATGGGGCATGTTTATTTAAGATTGAGAGGAAATTACTTTTAAGGAACAACCAGGCATCCTCTACTGGCGGAATGAGATCTATATCCATCCAGGATACCTGGGCCAGGTCAATTAGGAAGGCCTCCTCGCTAAAGTGTTTTAGGGAGCGTTTGACAGTGATGAGGGGTGGTCGTTTGACCGCGGACCCGTTACGGACGCAGGCAATAAGGCAGTGATCGCTGAGATCCTGGTTGAAGACAGCTGAGGTGTATTTAGAGGGTATGTTAGTCAGGATGATATCTATGAGGGTACCCATGTTTACGGATTTAGGGTTGTACCTGGTAGGTTCGTTGATAATTTGCGTGAGGTTGAGGGCATCTAGCTTGGATTGTAGGATGGCGTGATGCCAAATCCAAACTGTCTTCCCTTGAGCTTTTCTTGGTGCGCCAGGACCATTCACAATTGAGCTCACTCAGTTTAGCTCAAAGCTGATTGGGTATTATTTTATACCTTCTTTTTTTGTATCAAGGGAGGCCAAATGCTTGCTGGCTTCCCTTGCATTCAATGCTACCTGCAGCAACAATGTCATAATCTTTTGGACCAGACAGCATCAGATAGATGCCCTACACATACAGAGACAGAGGGTGCTTTCTCCGGTGAGTATATTCAACTTCTTGCGAATTGAAGCAAAATTATGAAACACAGAGAGACTAAAGAAATTATTGTATATGTTTTTTTCTTTTTTTCCTTGGTCAATTTTTTTTGGGAAACCTGGCTTCCCTTGGCATCCATGAATACATGCCACTGGTTGTCAACCAACTTTAAGGGGCATTAATGCAACCAACTGGACTGGAGTGTGGACGTTGTTCATCTTTCAATCACCCACGTGGGTATATGCTCCTAAAAACCAATGAGGAGATGGGAGAGGCAGGACTTGCAGCATGTCAAGCGTTTCAAATAGAACCGTGTTATATTTTAGCGCCTTGCTACGCAGACGCACAGGAGCAGTGTGGATGAAATTATTGAATAACATGTATGTGTACATTTATTTTGCAACGCAGCTGGTGTGGTCAGCATGTCAGAAACATGGACAGCCACATTATATTTAACTTAGGTTGAATGGACCAAATTGTTTTTGGTATGTTTTAGTTGTCACTGTAGCATAGGTGATTTGATGATGTTGAAATGGTGCTGGAATAGTGGAGGCAGAGCCTGTTTTCTTTGCAGCTTGCGGTAACTCTCCTTGGTTCTAAATCAATAGTTGTTTAGTGGTCTGAAAATGTCAGAAACATTAACTTGCTTGACCATGTTGTAGGTCATGTAACGCTTTGTTACATGCAATATGCTTTGTGGACTTCATTTAAATTTAAAATTTAGTCATTTAGCAGACGATCTTATCCAGAGCGATTTACAGTTAGTGAGTGGATACATTTTTCATACAGAGATGTTGCGCTCAGGTTTTGTGATTAAACAAAGTTGTGGTTGAATCCAGTGGCGGCTGGCCGATAGAGGGCGCTAGGGCGCCGCCCCCTTAAATAAAATTATTTAAAAAAATAAAATAAAAAATAAATAAAAATAATAATAATAATAATAAAAACATCAGTATGTCAATATTTGTGTGTTTGAAATATGGAATGCACACGGTAATATGTGTAAGATATGATAGAAAATCATATTCGCAACCTTTCCTCTGCCTGTCAAACGCCTCGTCAGCTCTGGGCGATACAGAAAGTGCCCCGAGGAGGCGGGTCTACGTAGCAGTTAAGCCAATTGCTAATTTAAGATATGAATGTATGACATAAAATGTAGCTAATCAGCGATTTTAATTCGAATCCAAGGAGGGCGATTATTTTATCGCCCCAAGTTCGCCCCTGATAAAATAAGGACCGGGCTCCAGTGGCGCCATTTTTACTAGACGACAATGGTGAGCGCAAACGTTACTCCTCCAAGACCCAACCCTAACTCGGTGAAATCTCTCCTCCAAGATCCGTTTGAGAGGAGAACTTTGTCAGAGAAAGTTCGGGTGAAAGAGCTGGGCCCAGATCAACCTGACCTCTCAATCAGACAGCAGGCTAGCGAGAAAGGGAAGCAGTATATGCGCGGCTTCTCCCGTAGCTGGTACACCAGGAAGGCTTGGCTAGCTGGGTGCACTGATGCTAATGCTTTATTTTGCTTTCCGTGCTTGCTTTTTAAAACGACGGGCCGGACGGGGTCAGATTCAGCATGGACAGGTACCGGAGTGAGGGATATGAAGCACCTGTCAGAGAAGGTAAAGAAACATGAGAACACCAGGGCACACATGGACAACTCTGTAAAGCTAGCTGTATTAGGAAGGGTGAACATTGCTACGCAGCTGGATGACGGCCACAGGATTGCGGTGAGGAAACACAATGAGGAGGTGGATAAAAACAGGCACATTCTATCCAAAATTATCGATTGTGTGAAGTTCTGTGGGGCTTTTGAGTTGGCCTTGCGTGGGCACGAGGAGACTGACTCCTCGGACAACCCCGGCATTTTCCGGGGCTTAGTGGATTTTGTTGCCTCCCTCGACAGTGTGCTGGAGGAGCACCTGAAGACAGCTACCGTTTTTAAGGGCACGTCAAAGACGATACAGAACGAGCTGTTGGAATGTATGCTGTCAGTGCTTAAGGATTACATCCTGGAGGAAGTAAAGAGTGCTGATTTTATCGCCATTCAAGCTGACGAGACGACTGACGTTTCCACCCACTAACGTGTTTCCAGACCGTCAGAGACTCTGGGAACTTTGATGCCCCGACTGTCAGAGAGGCGGGGGGCTTTGTGAGGATGCTCGAAGACGAGGCTTTCTGTTTTTTCCTGGCACTGTTCCACAAGATCATGCCAAATGTGGACATGCTTTTCAGCCAGCTGCAGAAGAGGAACATCGACCCTGTCTTCATTAAAGCACTTGTCCAGAGGTTCACAGACAGCATGCTAACAATCAGGTAAATAACTATATTTACTATTGGCTGATAAAGATGTTGTTAGAAAGATGAATAGTTCACTTACAACAGTTTAAAAGCCTAAATGTGTCTGGTCATCAAAGTGAGTGATTATCATAGAGCCGTCACAATTATATTTGTTTTAGTATTTTAAAAGGAAAGAGAAGACACAATCAGACGTTGATAATAATGCAGGAAAGTACTACACAGTTTGTAATAATTATTCAGGTGTCCACCAGGTCAATTTCTAGAAGAGGCCTAGTTGTTATTGAAGATTAACATTATTTTTAAGTACACAGCAGACCAAAATTATGTTGCATTAAAACGTAATAACATCAGTTAATTATGTACATCACAGGTTAAAAGCAGTTACTAGACATAGTTTGTGTGTATATACACACTATCTGTCTGTCTGTCTGTCTGTCTGTCTGTCTGTCTATATATATATATATAAAATTCCTGTACAAATAAGATGACAGACACACACACACAGAGCAGCTCTGGCCGCATGTTTCTTTGTATATAGTTGACCTTAGCATAAAAAATCCAGTTATATATGGTACTCTAGAAAGTCTTAATAGTGTCTTTGCTAATATTACTGTATATATGTTGTTTTGTATCAATTAATTGTTGCAGTTCTGGAGCACATTAACAATTAGTCACATTTAGTATGATCATAAAATACTGTATGCTATTCTTCCAGTCAAAGGTTTGAGTTCAACCACTTGATATCCATTTCTATATTATACATCCTTTTATACAGTGTAAGATTTCCTATAAACTTTATAATAATTTCATGTTATTGTCCACTTTCCACTCTGTTCTGACAGCATGCCTGTTGCGTTGCCTGTTTACTACCAATGGTGAAAAGTTCACTTTAAATGCAAATGAAAGGCTTGGGTTTGTGTAATATGTTTTTGTGTAAGAATGCCTCAACTTTTTAATATTGGCATTAAATAATTACTGAATGTTTCACTGAGCACTGCTTTCCTGCAGTTTGTGTTAAAATATATCGCGATGGTTACAGGAAAAAAAAAGTATGGCACAGCCCCACCGAGAATATTTTTCACCAGCCGCCACTGCATATGAACTAACAGGTTTTGAGCAAACAACGCATTTACAACACATAGGTTGTAATATGGCTTGTTTTTGTCTTCCCCAGTGATTTTACCCACGCACCACTACTGCATATACAGTAGACAAGGGGCGGCTGGTAGCCTGGCGGGTATGAAGGTTGGGCCAGTAGCCGAAAAGTTGCTGAATCGAATCCCCGAGCCGGCAAGGTAAACATCTGTTGTTCTATCCCTGAGCAAGACAGTTAACCCCCAAAAACGTGGATTTCGATTAAGGTCTCTGATTTAGAGGGGTTGGGTAAAATATAGTTGTACAACTGACTAGGTATCCCCCTTTCTCATGTCTCCTCCACCTGCCCTTGAACCTCTAACTACCTGGACCACCCTAATGGCTTATCACAGCCATTAGACTCATCGCCCCAACTCTCCCTTCCTCCCTAAACTTCAGAGTTACTTTGTGCTCCAGCATGATCCCCTCGCAGCGTAGCTTGCTCTTCCTCCTCGCCACTCTACCTCCAAACCGTCGCTGGCATTGGAAACTACGTTGCTCTCCTCAAACTTCCTTTTCTTAATCTCTGCTTCCATAGACCTCTCGCTCCCCTTCAAACCCGCTATGCCCCATACTGGCTTCGCTTTCTTTTCCATCACTATCTCCTACCATGTCTGACCCAGTCACAGCACAGCCGTGCCGAACCACCGACACAACGAGAAAAGTTTGATTATTTGCTTATTCAAAATGCGCGCCACCAGCTCAATCAGCCAGGAAAATCCACATCGAGTCCTCTTGGGTGTACGCATAGAGAATGATAGAGGCCTCTAGTGGCCAAAAGGTCGTTTTAGCAAAGACAGTACAGTATGAAGATATGCAGAAACTGCTTCTCCAATATAAATCCCTGATCACGCCTGTAGGCAATGTCATGGCTACGTTGGCTAGCTAAACTCATGCTCAGAAATACATCATGAAATACTTCAGGCTATCAAATCAAAGACACTCCTTGGATATAAAGTTGTTTTTGACGAAAATGAAAATGTGTCAGTTTGTCACGTTCACAAGGTTGGAGTAATAACATGTTCAATAATAGCATGCCAGTAGATACCTACAGACGTCCAGGGGTTGCGCTAACACTAGTTAGCATTGACTCACGAAACTACCTCTAACTTCCTTCATACTGGATTTCTTATTAAACTGAACCTGTAATAAAAATGTTAATACTACATGCGTCACACATATGAGCATATAAGTATTATACATATGCACATGTGTATAGAAGGCAGAAATATGTCACATATGAAAATGGCCAATTCTTGTATATTTCAACATATATGTGACGTACTTATATGTACATACAGTGGGGGGGAAAAGTATTTAGTCAGCCACCAATTGTGCAAGTTCTCCCACTTAAAAAGATGAGAGAGGCCTGTAATTTTCATCATAGGTACACGTAAACTATGACAGACAAAATGAGAGAAAAAAATTCCAGAAAATCACATTGTAGGATTTTTAATGAATTTATTTGCAAATTATAGTGGAAAATAAGTATTTGGTCAATAACAAAAGTTTCTCAATACTTTGTTATATACCCTTTGTTGGCAATGACACAGGTCAAACGTTTTCTGTAAGTCTTCACAAGGTTTTCACACACTGTTGCTGGTATTTTGGCCCATTCCTCCATGCAGATCTCCTCTAGAGCAGTGATGTTTTGGGGCTGTCGCTGGGCAACACAGACTTTCAACTCCCTCCAAAGATTTTCTATGGGGTTGAGATCTGGAGACTGGCTAGGCCACTCCAGGACCTTGAAATGCTTCTTACGAAGCCACTCCTTCGTTGCCCGGGCGGTGTGTTTGGGATCATTGTCATGCTGAAAGACCCAGCCACGTTTCATCTTCAATGCCTTTGCTGATGGATGGAGGTTTTCACTCAAAATCTCACGATACATGGCCCCATTCATTCTTTCCTTTACACGGATCAGTCGTCCTGGTCCCTTTGCAGAAAAACAGCCCCAAAGCATGATGTTTCCACCCCCATTCTTCACAGTAGGTATGGTGTTCTTTGGATGCAACTCAGCATTCTTTGTCCTCCAAACATGACGAGTTGAGTTTTTACCAAAAAGTTATATTTTGGTTTCATCTGACCATATGACATTCTCCCAATCCTCTTCTGGATCATCCAAATGCACTCTAGCAAACTTCAGACGCGTCTGGACATGTACTGGCTTAAGCAGGGGGACACGTCTGGCACTGCAGGATTTGAGTCCCTGGCGGCGTAGTGTGTTACTGATGGTAGGCTTTGTTACTTTGGTCCCAGCTCTCTGCAGGTCATTCACTAGGTCCCTACGTGTGGTTCTGGGATTTTTGCTCACCGTTCTTGTGATCATTTTGACCCCACGGGGTGAGATCTTGCGTGGAGCCCCAGATCGAGGGAGATTATCAGTGGTCTTGTATGTCTTCCATTTCCTAATAATTGCTCCCACAGTTGATTTCTTCAAACCAAGCTGCTTACCTATTGCAGATTCAGTCTTCCCAGCCTGGTGCAGGTCTACAATTTTGTTTCTGGTGTCCTTTGACAGCTCTTTGGTCTTGGCCATAGTGGAGTTTGGAGTGTGACTGTTTGAGGTTGTGGACAGGTGTCTTTTATACTGATAACAAGTTCAAACAGGTGCCATTAATACAGGTAACGAGTGGAGGACAGAGGAGCCTCTTAAAGAAGAAGTTACAGGTCTGTGAGAGCCAGAAATCTTGCTTGTTTGTAGGTGACCAAATACTTATTTTCCACCATAATTTGCAAATAAATTCATTAAAAATCCTACAATGTGATTTTCTGGAAAAAAAATTCTCAATTTGTCTGTCATAGTTGACGTGTACCTATGATGAAAATTACAGGCCTCTCTCATCTTTTTAAGTGGGAGAACTTGCACAATTGGTGGCAGACTAAATACTTTTTTCCCCCACTGTATATGTGTGGATACATATGTAAGCATATATGGGCAATTATGTTTCCACCATATATGCCCATATAAAACATATAAGTAATATACATATATTCCCATATATTGCTTTTCCATATGGGCACAGAGACATAAAAATGGTATCCACAAGTTCATCTGATTCTGGGGAAGTAGATAAAGGGCCTAGTTGCCAAAATCCCAAAGTATCCCTTTAAGACATTAGCTGGAATCTAGGTTGTGTCTATTGATTTTGAGAAAATTAACAACTAAGGAAGAATTTTTCACTTCTCTCTTTGACTTCTGAAACCCCGGCCTAGTATGTTCGTTCTGTTTCACAAGCGTTCCCGGAAGTTTCGCCATGTTGCGCATCTGGGTTAAGAAACTCTATGGTTTTAGCATGGGCAGCACCATTGAGGGCTTCCACCATGCTTCTGCCATTATAAAGTAGTCAACAGGTTTGGGATTCTTATGGGTTGTAGCCTCAACGGCGGTGAGTCTTCGTCTTCTGTGGATTTTTTATGGTGGTTGTCAACCAACTTTAAGGTGCATTACTGCCACCTACTGGACTGGAGTGTGGACCAGCGACAGGGAAGGTCTAAATCCTACCCAATACTCTCGAAATACATAATGAAATACTACATCCCCTGAAGATTTCCCCAGCAGTTCACTTCATCTTGGCTCTTCCCCTGTAGCTCAGTTGGTAGAGCATGGTGCTTGCAACACCAGGGTTGTGGGTTCGTTTCCCACGGGGGGCCAGTATGAAAATGTATGCACTCACTAACTGTAAGTCGCTCTGGATAAGAGCGTCTGCTAAATGACTAAAATGTAAATGTAATTACTCCATAAATCTAATAACACTCGCTCCCTTTCCCTCCTATATTGCTGGAACTGAAGTAGAACCTGTTCCACTGTCTCCATCTCCTCCTGACAATGATGACACCGCCTCTCTCGACCTGAGGAACTCCCTGCCCCCACCTTTTCCTGGATGTTATACAGGTGTCTTTTCCACAACTCTTGCCATTTGTTTTTAAACACTGTTTTGATCAACCCCTTGGCTTCTGCTTTACTGATTGACAATTCCATCTCAATATTAGGATGTTTAATAGCCTGCTTTGCAAGAACATCCACCTCCTCATTCCCCTCTACTCCCATATGAGCTGGTACCCAGAGGAACATCACAAATATCTGTCTCACCCTATACAAGCACTGCAAAACCTCATACAATACATCCTGTCTGCTCAGAGACAAATTAATTTAAGCTCATAATAATAATATTATGCCATTTAGCAGACGCTTTTATTAAAAGCGACTTACAGTCATGCGTGCATACATTTTTGTGTATGGGTGGTCTCGGGGATCGAACCCACTACCTTGGCGTTACAAGCGCCGTGCTCTACCAGCTGAGCTACAGAGGTCTCATCCGTGGGCACAGGAGTCAGAGCAGATGACTACCCTGTCTGGCCTCACCTCCTCCACCCACTCTGCAGCCAGCAATTCCATTGTGTAAACAGATAAATTATCTGTTGCTCTTTTTATCACTGCCACCTTAAACTCAGGAACACCAAACGCTGCAACTGTCCTCCCTTTTATAGGGTCCTTAGATCCATCTGTGAATATACTCAAGAAAGCATAGTACTGTGTTTTCCTTAAATGTTCACTTGCAACTGAATCTACTCCTTCCTCAACAGCTCTAACCCTCTCAAGCAACCCCACATCTATCACTGGCTGAGGGAGAAACCAAGGTGGGATAGCAGGAAGAACCACAGAGGGGCTAAACTTCTTCCCAAAACAACCCCATATCTCTTGCCTGCCATTGCCTATCCACCCAAAACTTGTACTCAGATTTCGTTCATGTTCTCAGCACACAAGGAGTACCTTTTTGTAGGATGTGTAACCTTAGGTCTTTGTAGATTTACCCGATATGTCATCGTTAGTTGTTGTCTTCTTAACTTTAATGGCATCTCTCCCAACTCTATGTACATCGCTATGGCGCTACCAATGCTGTCACATACGCTATAATGTCACTGATATAAAGATGAGTCCTCTATCTATCTCTATGTGCGATGGAGCCCGCCCCCACCGCTGGAAATTGAAACAATGTAACACACTAGCTAGGTTTGAATCCAATTGGCGACAGATTTTCATGCGAATATTCTAAAATCAGCATAAAGAAAATATGTGCATTTTCCCAACAGCTGTGTGTTTCCACCAAACGGACTTGTTGCAGATAAAAGTCAGTGCATGACGACGTAGTGCACACAACATGTACTTTTTCGCTTAAGTTTTCATGTTTCCATCTTATTTTCAACTCTACTCCAGTTTTGTCACAAAAACTGCTGCGTTAAATAGCAAATGTGCCTACTCTGTTTTTTGCACGTGCGCTCTAGCCAACAGCTCGCTGTGCTGATAGGTTCTACATGATGAGATTCTTATGGATAAGAGCTAGAATATTTGTATTTGTCAAAAGGCAGTCAAGCATCGATCATCATGTCACCAGAATAAGACCCTCGATATTTATTGTAAGGAGCATCAAGATGACCATGCATTTTCACCACCCTGTGAAGTTCATCATCATTTATTTAATCTGTAGCCTAATAAATGGCATGGTTTCCCGAATCATATATATACACTACCAGTCAAAAGTTTGGACACACCTACTCATTCAAGGGTTTTTCTTTATTTTTACTACATTGTAGAATAATAGTGAAGACATCAACACTATGAAATAACACACATGGAATCATGTAGTAACCAAAAAAGTGTTAAACAATCAAAATATATTTTATATTTGAGATTCTTCAAATAGCCACCCTTTGCCTTGATGACAGCTTTGCACACTCTTGGCATTCTCTCAACCAGCTTCATGAGGTAGTCACCTGGAATGCATGTCAATTAACAGGTGTGCCTTCTTAAAAGTTAATTTGTGGAATTTATTTCCTTCTTAATGCATTTGAGCCAATCAGTTGTGTTGTGACAAGGTAGGGGGGTATACAGAAGATAGCTCTATTTAGTTACCTCTGCTGCAGAGGATAAGTTCATTAGAGTTACCAGCCTCAGAAATTGCAGCCCAAATAAATTCTTCACAGAGTTCAAGTCACAGACACATCTCAACATCAACTGTTCAGAGGAGACTGTGTGAATCAGGCCTTCATGGTCAAATTGCTGCAAAAAAAACACTACTAAAGGACAACAATAATAAGAAGAGACCTGCTTGAGCCAAGAAACACGAGCAATGGACATTAGACCAGTGGAAATGTGTCCTTTAGTCTGGAGTCTGAATTGGAGATTTTTTGGTTCCAACCGCCGTGTCTTTGTGAGACGCAGTGTGGGTGAACGGATGATCTCCGCATGTGTATTTCCCACCGTAAAGCATGGAGGAGGAGGTGTTATGGTGTGGGGGTGCTTTGCTGGTGACGCTGTCTATGATTTATTTAGAATTCAAGGCACACTTAACCAGCATGGCTACCACAGCATTCTGCAGCGATACGCCATCCCATCTGGTTTGGGCTTAGTGGGACTATCATTTGTTTTTCAACAGGACAATGACCCAACACACCTCCAGGCTGTGTAAGGGCTATTTTACCAAGAAGGAGAGTGATGGAGTGCTGCATCAGATGAACTGGCCTCCACAATCCCCCGACCTCAACCCAATTGAGATGGTTTGGGATGAGTCGGGCCGCAGAGTGAAGGAAAAGCAGCCAACAAGTGCTCAGCATATGTGGGAACTCCTTCAAGACTGTTGGAAAAGCATTCCAGGTGATGCTGGTTGAGAGAGTGCCAAGAGTGTGCAAAGCTGTAATAAGGGCAAAGGGTGGCTATTTGAAGAATCTTAAATATAAAATATATTTTGATTTGTTTAACACTTCTTTGGCTACTACATGATTCCATATGTGTTATTTCATAGTTTTGATGTCTTCACTATTATTCTACAATGTAGAAAATAGTAAAAACAAAGAAAAACCCTTGAATGAGTAGGTGTGTCCAAACTTTTGACTGGTACTGTATATATAGGATGTGTAACCTTATGTCCTTGTAGATTTACCCACTATATATATTTGCGCATAAAGATGTTCCCACCTCCATTTCTAGCATAATTAAATTTTAGACACAAAAAGATCCCACCATGTCCAATTAACAAATGAACTGTCGGCATTTATACAATTTTACCGAAACTTCCTGTTTCCATCACAGCTGTTGTGATTTTCTTTTATACTGTATGACTTTACTCGCATAAAAACTGTGGATGGAAATGTGGTTACTGACAATTATTTGTGGTTCTAGATTTTATCTTCCATTTTGTAAATATAACATACAATGTGTTCATTTTTATCTGTAGGCTTAATCACATGATTACTTTTACTTGTTCATCATCATTTGTATCATTTTGTTGATCCAGTAACATCCATGCAAGAGATTGTACAGAATATATTCAGCCGAAAAATAAAAGGAGAAAATGAGATCCCTAAATAGTCATCAGAGGGCAGCATTGCTCAGTAGCTACTGAGTGTCTATGTAATGTCTTCTCTGTGTCGGAGGGTGGAAATCCTTGTGTCTGTGCTCAGTGCTCTTGAATATTAACTAGTAATGTTGGATAATGAGAAATTGAGTGAGTTACCAAAATTCGGGTTGTGCAGAGTTTCCTTTTTTTATTAGTGACCATGCAAGGTCTATGTTTATAAATGTAACTGTGAATTCATGAAATTGAAACCAAAAAAAAATCACACCCTATTCAGCCAATTAATTCATGTATTTTCTATTTAATGTGAATGAAGCAGCAGCTTGCTATAGTCTAAAAGCCTCAGACAACTGACCTGCCATTAATATCAACAGTCATGTTCAGACTCAGTAATTTACAGTGGCAGGAGCAGTAGGTTGGTTACATCACATAATAGTGACTATAAAATATGTCTGAGCATTACTTCAACAATTGAAACACTGAATCAATCATGGAAATAACCAAATAGGGTCCAAAATTAAATGTAAAGCTGCAATATGTAACTTTTTGGGCTACCGAACAAATTCACATAGAAATATGAGTTATAGATCTGTCATTCTCATTGAAAGCAAATTTAAGAAGTGGTAGATCTGTTCTATGTGCGCTATGCTTCCTGTTCTTAAGTTTCGTGTTTGCTTCTTTTACTTTCGTTTTGTACACCAGCTTCAAAAAGCAGAAAATACAATATTTTTGGTTAATGAAAATATATTTCACAGCGGTTTAGATGGTACAATGATTATCTACATTGCTTGTTTTGTCACAAATTGAAATTAGTAGAACTATTCGAATTTTAGCAACCAGAAAATGGTGGTGTTATTTTTGCATATTGCACATTTAATGTTGATAATAAAATCCCCAAGAGCCTGAGATGGACCGCCCTCAACATTCGCAGTTATCAATTCAACGCTTTGGTGCGTGCTGTACGCAGTGCCTGACACATTTACACTGGAACATGTGAAGGTGGGAAGATTTGGGAAGTAGTTAGAGCATCCAACAAATTCTGAAGGTATTTTTTTAAACATATTTTCCACGGGTATGTCCATGTTAGATGTACATGTTTTTGCTTGTAACAGAAATAGCTTCTTCTTTTTTTTTCTTTTTTACCAGCTACAGAACGTGACATCTATGTTACTGTGATTGTCTCATGATTTCAAATCACAGATAGGCTACGAGCGGCGCGTGTGTCTGTCAGTAGCCTACTGTATGTATGCCCAGCGAAATAACTGCAAGAATTCTGTGTCCTTTTAAGTAAATGAAAAATGACATGTGTGCTTGCGTGGTTATTGCAACAAGTTAGCTTTTTAAGAACAAGGGATGGAAGTGAAATGAAATTATGAATATCCTTGAATAGCCTTCATAACTAAATGTGTATGTTTTATATGTCATTCAAATTATGAATAGGCTTCACATCAAATGCTTGCAATAAGTAACTTGAGGTGTTTCCAGGTCTGTTCGATTTATGCATATTGATTAACTGGTTTTAAAGGGATAGTTTGCCCAAATTATAAAATTATATTTGGGTTTCTTTACCCTGTAAGCACTCTATGGACAAGGTATGACAGCAGTCCATGCTTTGATTTAGTTGCCCTGGCATGGTTTCCACATGCTAACGTTTTAGCATTCAATTCATGCACTTATCAAGAGAACACGTGGTCACCCCTAGTGCCTCTGATCTGGCGGACTCACTAAACACAAATGCTTCATTTGTAGATGATGTCTGAGTGTTGCAATGTGGCCCTGGCTACCCAAAAACATTTAAAATAGAAAATCATGCTGTCTGGTTTGCTTAATATAAGACATTTGAAATGATTTATTGCATTTACTTTTACTTTTGATACTTATGTATATTTTAGCAAAACATTTTTGAATATAAGCAATTAAGTTTTCAAGATATATAACTTTCAAAATACATAAATACAGCCAGTATGATGCATTTAGCATCATATGATGCTGCGTTTTGCATCATATGATGTTTTGCATCATATGATGTAAAATGCATCATAACGGCTGTATTTCTGTATTTTGAAAGTTATATATCTTGAAAACTTGATTGCGTACATGCAAAACATGTTGGGACTATATCAACCATGGACTAATGAAACCAATACCAAAATATAGTTTATGGGTGGAATTTTCCTTTAAGTATATTTAAAACCAAATACCTTTAGACTTTTACTCAAGGAGTATTTTACTCGGTGACTTTCACTTTTACTTGAGTCATTTTTTATTAAGGTATCTTTACTTTTACTCAAGTATGACAATTGGGTACTTTTTCCACCACTGGAAACTAAACCAAAACATGATTGTGGTCATGTCTTGTCTATAGACTGCTTACAGGTTAAGGAAACCAATGTGTCATTTTTTTATTTGGGTGAACTATCGATTTAATGGTGCAGTCCAGAAGTCCCCGCCCCCCAACATGTCTTTGCCCCAGAACACGCTGGCCCTGCCAGGCAGCTGTTGAGTGGTATAAATAGGTTTTGTGAGCCTGCTACTCTAGTCCAAAACCCTTTTGCAATCATGCCAAGACGCTGTGCCTAACTAACCTCTGCTTTTTTGGGGTAGCGGAAGGAAAGGGCCAGGGATTCATGTTACCTATGTATTCTTTTTTATTTTGAGTAACTAGATGGCATATAAACTGGCAGTTGGGGGAGGTTAAGGAAGTTGTAGCCATCAAATAGCATTGATGGCAGCGCCATCCAATATTATGTCTATGTCAGATGGCATTAGTATTTTGCCAAAGGCATGCACAAGCCCTTTAAGTAATATAACCACAGCAGGTCCGAAACATGTAATTCCTGCTCAGTCAGTGTTGTGGATATCAGTACAGCGGGGGGAGATGGTATCAGATGGAGGGGCTAGAGTGCGTCCTCCCAGTCCTACTGGCACCATGGTCAGTGGGAGAGTGTATTTGTTTGGGGGTATCACAGTGATCAGTGACGGGAGTCGGGACAGTGTGTTGGGGAGCTGATCTGGACAGTCAGTGCTCTCTCTCTCTCTCTCTCTCTCTCTCTCTCTCTCTCTCTCTCTCTCTCTCTCTCTCTCTCTCTCTCTCTCTCTCTCTCTCTCTCTCTCTCTCTCTCTCTCTCTCTCTCTCTCTCTCTCTCTCTCTCTCTCTCTCTCTCTCTCTCTCTCTCTCTCTCTCTCTCTCTCTCTCTCTCTCTCCTCTCTCTCTCTCTCTCTCTCTCTCTCTCTCTCCCTCTCTCTCTCTCTCTCACTCTCCTCTCCTCTCTCTCTCTCTCTCTCTCTCTCTCATCTCTCTCTCTCTCTCTCTCTCCAGGGAAAAAGTGTGGCATGGCTCTGTCATGGGCCTCTCACTCCACCGGGTTACCACCTTAATTTTCTTCCACTCTGCTCACCACTCTCTCCTACTCAGGCCTAACTAGCTCCACCTGTCCCTGCTCTGCTCTGCTCTAATTACTCTGCCAGCTGCGCTGCATTACCCACTACCTCTCCCAGTATTTAAGGCCCTGTCTTTCAGCTCTCCGGTGTCAGATCGTCTGCAAAGCTCACACCGGAACCTGTTTGCTCGCGCTTCTGGCTCACCCTGGTTTTGTGACCCGGACCTGCCTGTTTTTTTGGATACTCTTCTGCCTCAGGAGATCCAGACCTGCTCTGCCATTACGACTCCTGACTACTCTTCAATCCCGGTAACTCTGACCAGCCTTCTGCCTTGCTACTACGTATTTTGGATTTCCCTTGAACTGTACTGCTGCCTGGTTTCATTCCGCCCTGTTGTGTCTGTGTCTCCCCCCCCCCAGGACTTCTGACCACCCACCACCGGCTTCATAGGACGCATCGCTGCCACTGGGGGGGGCACAGACCAGCGCATTGACGGGATCCCTGTTACCCCTGGAGCCTTCATTCACTCCCTACTTCCCTTTTCCCTTAAGTTTAATAAACTTTCTGGTGTGACGCAATTGTGGTCCTCTGGTCGTCTGTCTGAACCGTGACAGTACGATCTGACCATTATGGACTCAGCGCACACTTCCCCGACATGGAAACCGATGAGCACTGAGCAGCAGTTCCAGCAGCAGCAACAACAACTCGCCATGATCATTCAACTCCTCACCAACCTTACCCCAGCCAGTTCTGCCCCACCAGGCCCCCCAAGCCCCCGAGTTACCTGCCCCGGTCATTGCAGCCGCTGCTCCGGAACCCAAGATTGGAAACCCCGAGCGGTTCAACGGCGATTCAACCAGGTCCGGCCATTCCTGACTAGCTGCCGACTTCAGTTCTCCTTGCGCCAAGGACCTTCGCCACGGCGCCACGGAGGGGGCTAAAGTTGGGTATGCCATCACTCACCTGACGGGCCGAGCTCGACTCTGGGGAACAGCAGAGTTCGAACGTCAAACCCCCGCATGTGCAACCTTCGACCTGTTTGCTGAGGAGATGCTGAAGGTGTTTGACCTGGATTCACCCACCGCAGAGGCGTCTCGTGAACTGTTCAGTATTCGACAAGGCAGACGTACAGTCGCAGACCATTCCATCGACTTCCGAACCCTGGCTAGACGAAGTTCTTGGAACACACCATCGTTGGTGGACGCGTTCTTCCATAGTTTGGCTGACTATATCAAGGACGAGTTGGTCTCCCATGAACTGCCTTCCACTCTTGATGAAGCCATCGCACTGACTGTCAGGATCGACAGAAGGATACAGACCCGTCGTCGTGAGAGGGGGCGCCAAGGTCCACCTACTACCGGCATTCGGAGAGATCCGACTGGGCTCCTGTCATCTACTGCCACTCACCCAGGTCAGCTTGATCAGTCTGAGCCTATGGAGATTGGGCGAGCCTCCCTCACTCCTGCAGAGCGCCAGCGCCGCTTCACCTCAAACCTCTGCCTCTATTGTGGAGGTGAGGGACATCGTGTGGTAACCTGCCCTTTAAAGGGCCGAAGCTCACCGGGCATAGGGGGAGTCCGGTTGAGTTCAATGACCATCCAGTCCTCCGACCGCAAACCCCTGCTGCAAGTTCACCTCCGCCTCTCTGACTCAACTCACACCCTGGCTGCTCTGGTGGATTCTGGCGCCGAAGCCAACATAATGGACATCAAGCTGGCACGCCAACTGGGACTGGAGAACCTCCGTTTGACACCTCCTATTCCTGCCCGGGCACTGGACGGACACTTACTCGGATCGGTCACTCATGTCACGGCCCCGGTCTCGATGGGTCTGTCCGGAAACCATCAAGAAACTATCCAGTTTCACCTGCTCCCCTCTCCAGGCCAACCCCTCATCCTGGGTTACCCATGGCTCCGCCGGCACAACCCTCAGCTCGACTGGGTGACCGGGGTGATCAGGGAGTGGGGAGAGGACTGCCACCGAACCTGCCTGCTTGCTGCCGCACTACCCCCTCGGCCAGTACCTACTAACTCCGCTCCTGACCTCTCCAATGTCCCAGAATGCTACCATGGTCTCAGAGAGGTGTTTAACAAAGCAAGAGCCACATCTCTGCCCCCTCACCGACCGTACGACTGTGCCATCGACCTCCTCCCTGGAACAGCTCCTCCAAAGGGTCGTCTTTATTCGTTGTCTGCTCCTGAAAGAAAGTCCATGGAGGACTACATCAATGGCTCTCTGTCCGCAGGATTAATCCGTTCATCTTCATCTCCTGCTGGTGCTGGCTTCTTCTTTGTGGGGAAGAAGGACGGATCTCTTCGCCCCTGCATCGACTACAGGGGACTCAACGACATCACAGTGAAAAACCGTTACCCTCTGCCTCTGCTCACCTCTGCTTTTGAGTTGCTCCAGGGAGCCACTGTTTTTACCAAGTTGGATCTCAGAAACGCTTACCACCTAGTGCGGATCCGGGAGGGAGATGAATGGAAAACCGCATTCAATACACCAACAGGCCACTACGAGTATCTGGTTATGCCTTTTGGCCTCACCAATGCTCCTGCTGTGTTCCAGGCTCTAGTGAATGATGTACTGCGGGACATGTTAAACAAGTTTGTCTTCGTTTACCTGGATGACATCTTAATCTACTCCAGAAACCTGTCTGAACACACCCGCCATGTCCAGCAAGTCCTTCATCGTCTTCTGGAGAATTCCCTCTACGCCAAGGCAGAGAAATGTGAGTTTCACGTCAAGACAGTGGCCTTCCTGGGGTACATAGTGGCAGAGGGAAGTATCCAAATGGATCCTGCCAAAGTATCAGCAGTCACTTCATGGCCTGTTCCGGAGAACAGAAAGAAGCTGCAACAGTTTCTGGGGTTTGCTAACTTCTATAGGAAGTTTATCCGGAACTACAGTACCGTTGCTGCCCCTCTCACTGCTCTAACCAGCACCAAGCAACCCTTCACCTGGACCCCAGCAGCGGACAAAGCCTTCAGTACCCTCAAGGTGAGGTTCACCTCCGCTCCCATCCTCCAGATGCCTGATGTGGACCGGCAATTCATTGTGGAGGTGGACGCCTCGGATGTGGGAGTTGGTGCTGTGATTTCTCAGTGGGCTGCGGAGGATAGGAAGCTCCATCCCTGTGCCTTTTTCTCACGTCGGTTGTCCCCCTCTGAGTGCAATTACGACATAGGGAACCGTGAGCTGCTGGCTGTGAAGCTTGCCTTGGAGGAGTGGCGTCACTGGCTGGAGGGGTCCACCATTCCATTTCTCGTTTGGACCGATCATAAGAACTTGGAGTACATCCGCACGGCCAAACGGTTGAACTCCAGGCAGTCCCGCTGGGCCCTGTTCTTCACCAGGTTTAATTTCACTCTGTCATACCGGCCTGGATCACGCAACACCAAGCCAGACGCCCTCTCCCGTCAATTCCAGAAGGATGACACCCCCTCCAAGGACCCTGTGTCGATTCTGCCAAGTCCCTGCATCGTTGCAGCTCTGACCTGGGCTGTTGAGGAACAGGTGCTGGAGGCTCTCCGTAACCAGCCAGGTCCCAGCACTTGCCCAGCTGACCGCCTTTTTGTCCCCGAAGACCTGAGGTCCCAGGTCGTTCAGTGGGGACATGACTCCCGCCTAGCTTGTCACCCTGGCTCCACCCGCACTTACAACCTGCTCGCCCAGAGGTTCTGGTGGCCCTCTCTGAGGAAGGATGTACGGGAATTCGTCCAAGCCTGCCCCATCTGCAACCAACACAAGTCGTCCTGCCAGCCCCCAGCCGGATTGCTGCAGCCCCTGCCTGTGCCCAGACGTCCCTGGTCTCACATCGCCCTTGACTTTGTCACGGGGCTGCCCCCTTCAAGTGGCATGACCGTCATTCTCACCATCGTTGACCGTTTCAGCAAGATGGCACACTTCATTCCCCTCCCCAAGCTCCCAACCGCCAAGGAGACCGCCCAGGTGGTCCTGGAACACGTCTTCCGGATCCACGGACTGCCAAAGGATGTAGTTTCTGACCGTGGTCCACAATTCTCCTCCGCTTTTTGGAAGGAGTTCTGTCACCTGCTGGGAGCCACAGTCAGTCTGACTTCCGGATTCCATCCCCAATCCAATGGGCAGTCAGAGCGGGCTAATCAGGAGCTCGAGAAGGCACTGCGATGCATGACTTCACGCAACCCCCACTCCTGGTCGCAGCAATTGACATGGGTGGAGTACGCACACAATTCTCTGACCTGCTCTGCCATCGGTATGTCCCCTTTCCAATGTGTTTATGGATACCAGCCTCCTCTATTTGCCAGCCAGGAAGAGGAGGTTACTTGCCCATCTGCACTTGCTTTTGCCCGTCGATGTCGCCGCACCTGGTCACAAGCCCGAGCCACACTCCTCAGATCCGTTGCCAGCTACACTACCGGGGCCAACCGTCGGAGAATTCCTGCTCCCACCTACCATGTTGGTCAAAGGGTGTGGTTGTCATCGAAGAACCTGCCACTCAGGGTGGAGTCGCAGAAGCTGGCACCTCGGTTCATTGGCCCATTCCCTATCATAAGAGTGATTAGCCCAACTGCTGTCCGGCTCCAACTGCCTAATTCCCTGAGGGTGCACCCCACTTTCCATGTGTCTAAGATTAAGCCCATCCATGAGAGTCCGCTGGTCCCTGCTGCGCCTGGTCCTCCTCCTCCACGGCTCGTCGATGGTGGTCTGGTTTACACCGTCCGCCGCCTGCTTCGGTCCAGACGGAGGGGTAGGGGTCTCCAGTACCTCATTGACTGGGAGGGCTATGGACCTGAGGAGAGGACCTGGGTGCCAGCTAGTCGGATTGTGGATAGGACTCTCATCACCGCTTTCCACCAACGGCATCCTGATCAACCTGCAATCCGTAGGGGCCGCCCCAGAGGGGTCCCTAACCGTCCGGCCCGCTCGGCTTCCTGTCCTGTGCCTGATCCTGTCTCGGGACCTGTCCCATCTCCCGACCACGGCCCTCCGGCTTCCTCCGAGGATGAGGACGTTCACTCGGACCGTTCGGAGGAGTTCTAGCCCTCCTCCGGCTCCCCTCCTCCCGCCCGGCGTGGTGTTGCTCTTGGGACTTCTGGGGCCGTCCCTTGGGGGGGGGGTTCTGTCATGGGCCTCTCACTCCACCGGGTTACCACCTTAATTTTCTTCCACTCTGCTCACCACTCTCTCTACTCAGCCTAACTAGCTCCACCTGTCCCTGCTCTGCTCTGCTCTAATTACTCTGCCAGCTGCGCTGCATTACCCACTACCTCTCCCAGTATTTAAGGCCCTGTCTTTCAGCTCTCCGGTGTCAGATCGTCTGCAAAGCTCACACCCGGAACCTGTTTGCTCGCGCTTCTGGCTCACCCTGGTTTTGTGACCCCGGACCTGCCTGTTTTTTGGATACTCTTCTGCCTCAGGAGATCCAGACCTGCTTCTGCCATTACGACTCCTGACTACTCTTCAATCCCGGTAACTCTGACCAGCCTTCTGCCTTGCTACTACGTATTTTGGATTTCCCTTGAACTGTACTGCTGCCTGGTTTCATTCCGCCCTGTTGTGTCTGTGTCTCCCCCCCCCAGGACTTCTGGACCACCCACCACCGGCTTCATAGGACGCATCGCTGCCACTGGGGGGGGCACAGACCCAGCGCATTGGACGGGATCCCTGTTACCCCTGGAGCCTTCATTCACTCCCTACTTCCCTTTTCCCTTAAGTTTAATAAACTTTCTGGTGTGACGCAATTGTGGTCCTCTGGTCGTCTGTCTGAACCGTGACAGGCTCCAAGCTTGGAAAACTATTTTTGGATCCAGCTATGGAAAAATAAGAAAGTCCATAATCACTCACCAATAGACAGCTTTTTGAAAATCCCTAGAAAACAAAACAGTCGACTGAAATTTATGGAATCATTAAATGGAATGGAATTTATGGAATCATTTTCCATCAAATACTCTACTGTATGTCATATTAGACTTTTCACTGTGGTCCATACAGTAGTTGAGGTAGGTTTACACAGTATGTACTGACCCTATCTTGCACTGACTTTATGCACACTCACAAGACTATATACACTGAGTGTACAAAACATTAAGAACACTTTCCTTGACATAGACTGACCAGGTGAATCCACATGAAACTATGATCCCTTATTGATGACACTTGTTAAATCCTCTTAAATTAGTGTAGATGAAGGGGAGGAGACAGGTTAAATACCGATTTTTAAGCCTTGAGACAATTGAAACATGGATTGTGTATGTGTGCAATTCAGAGAGTGAATGGGCAAGACAAAATGTATGTGCATTTAAATGGGGTATGGTAGTAGGTGCCAGGCGCACCGGTTTGTATCAAGAACTGCAACGCTGCTGGGTTTTCCACACTAAACAGATTCCCATGTGTATCAAGAATGGTCCACCACCCAAAGGACATACAGTGGCTTGCGAAAGTATTCACCCCCCATTTTTCCTATTTTGTTGCCTTACAACCTGGAATTAAAATTGATTTTTGGGGGGTTTGTATAATTTGATTTACACAACATGCCTACCACTTTGAAGATGCAACATCTTTTTTATTGTGAAGCAAACAAGAAATAAGACAAAAAAAACAGAAAACCTGAGCGTGCATAACTATTCACCCCCCCAAAGTCAATACTTTGTAGAGCCATCTTTCGCAGCAATTACAGCTGCAAGTCTCTTGGGGTATGTCTCTATAAGCTTGGCACATCTAGCCACTGGGATTTTTGCCCATTCTTCAAGGCAAAACTGCTCCAGCTCCTTCAAGATGGATGGGTTCTGCTGGTGTACAGCAATCTTTAAGTCATACCACAGATTCTCAATTGGATTGAGGTCTGTGCTTTGACTAGGCCATTCCAATACATTTCTATGTTTCCCCTTAAACCACTTGCGTGTTGCTTTAGCAGTATGCTTAGGATCATTGTCCTGCTGGAAGGTGAACCTCCGTCCCAGTCTCAAATCTCTGGAAGACTGAAACAGGTTTCCCTCAAGAATTTCCCTGTATTTAGCGCCATCCATCATTCCTTCAATTCTGACCAGTTTCCCATTCCCTGCCGATGAAATATCAGTTTCCCCACAGCATGATGCTGCCACCACCATGCTTTACTGTGGGGATGGTGTCCTCGGGGTGATGAGAGGTGTTGGGTTTGCGCCAAACATAGCGTTTTCCTTGATGACCAAAAAGCTAAATTTTAGTCTCATCTGACCAGACTACCTTCTTCCATATGTTTGGGGAGTCTCCCGCATGCCTTTTGGCGAACACCAAAACATTTTTCTTTAAGCAATGGCTTTTTTCTGGCCACTCTTCCGTAATGCCCAGCTCTGTGGAGTGTACGGCTTAAAGTGGTCCTATGGACAGATACTCCAATCTCTGTTGTGGAGTTTTGCAGCTCCTTCAGAGTTATCTTTGGTCTCTTTGTTGCCTCTCTGATTAAAGCCTTCCTTGCCTTGTCCGTGAGTTTTGGTGGGTAGCCCACTCTTGGCAGGTTTGTTGTGGTGCCATATTCTTTCCAGTTTTAAATATTGGATTTAATGGTGCTCCGTGGGATGTTCAAAGTTTCAGATATTTTTTTAATAACCCAACCCTGATCTGTACTTCTCCACAACTTTGTCCCTGACCTGTTTGGAGAGCTCCTTGGTCTTCATGGTGCCGCTTGCTTGATTGTGCCCATTGCTTAGAGGTGTTGCAGGCTCTGGGACCTTTCAGAACAGGTGTATATATGCTGAGATCATGTGACAGATCATGTGACACTTAGATTGCACACAGGTGGACTTTATTACATTTACATTTTAGTAATTTAGCAGACGCTCTTATCCAGAGCGACTTACAGTTAGTGAGTGCATACATTATTTTATTTTTTTCATACTGGCAAACGCCATGCTCTACCAACTGAGCTACATCCCTGCTGGCCATTCCCTCCCCTACCCTGGACGACGCTGGGCCAATTGTGCGCCGCCCCATGACCCCCGAGTGGCGCAGTGGTCTAAGGCACTGCATCGCAGTGTTAGCTGTGCCACTAGAGATCCTGGTTCGAGTCCAAGCTCTGTCGCAGCCGGCCGCGACCGGGAGACCCATGGGCGGCGCACAATTGGTCCAGCGTCGTCCAAGGTAGGGGAGGGTTTGGCCGGCAGGGATGTGGGTTTGTTTCCCACGGGGGGCCAGTATGGAAAAAAAAAAAAAAAAACATGTATGCATTCACTAACTGTAAGTCACTCTGGATAAGAGCGTCTGCTAAATGACTAAAATGTAAAATGTAAATGTCTCCCGGTCGGCTACGACAGAGCCTGGATTTGAACCAGGATCTCTAGTGGCACAGCTAGCACTGCGATGCAGTGCCTTAGACCACTGCGCCACTCGGGAAGTTTATTTAACTAACTTTGTGACTTCTGAAGGTAATTGGTTGCACCAGATCTTATTTAGGGGCTCCATAGCAAAGGGGGTGAATACATATGCACGCACCACTTTTCCGTTATTTATTTTTTTGAATTTTTTGAAACAAGTTATTTTTTTTATTTCACTTCACCAATTTGGACTATTTTGTGTATGTCCATTACATGAAATCCAAATAAAAATCAATTTAGATTACAGGTTGTAATGCAACAAAATAGGAAAAACGCCAAGGGGGGTGAATATTTTGCAAGGCACTGTACTGCCAACTTGACACAACAGTGGGAAGCATTGGAGTCAACATGGGCCAGCATCGCTGTGGAATGCTTTGGACACCTTGTAGAGGTGGAACTCAATATTAGGAGGGTGTTCTTAATGTTTTGTACACTCAGTGTATACACACTATATACACACTCACTCGCTCACACACTACACTGACACTCTCACACAAAACCCACACAAATTCACATACACTACATACACACACACACGCATACAGACACAAGACAAACACACACACACAACACACACACACACACACACACACATGCACGCACACACACAGCTACACTGTTTTTTATTTTACTCTTATTATTATCTATCCTGACGCTTAGTCACTTTACCTTCATGTACATACAGTATCTACTTCAAATACATCGTACAATGCTGTTAAAGGTAAAGATCACAAGGGAATATTGGTAGAATATTGGGAAGATGATTACTGTTGTTAGACTATTATTATTAGTATGATTGTTATTATTGTTATTATTATCACTGTTGATATAATTAGTTATTATTATCATTAGTATTATGTTCCACGTTTTGCTGTTATCTGGGTATCTTAAGGTCTTGTTGTCCTCAGTGCTATTGCATTTATTGTTCTCTATTTCTCTCTTTCTATGTTCTTTTTTTCCTTTTCCATTTATTTTGTCTGTTATGTGGCTAATTCCAAAAGAGGATGCATCTCTCATGGTCATGCCATAGGCCTATAGGGTTTTTGGCTGGGCGCTTGAGGGGTGGCAGCATTGAAACAGGTTTCATGGGACAGTCCCAATTATTTACTTGGGCTACGCCAATCAGCAGCTGAAGGTGTGCTTTAGGACACTAAAGGCGCGTTACGGGTACGGGGTATGATAGTATCAGGGACAATAGCCCCATCTGGGATGGGGGAGGCTTTCACAGGAAGGATATTGGAAGACAACTGGAGGTCTACTTAGAGTCAGTTGCAGCTACATTATGTTTAGCAGTATATATATTATGGTACAGCTACATGGATAGAGGTCAGGCATTGATTCTAGTAGTATTGGTAAGTATGGATAAATTCAGGGTGTCTAGCAGCTTGGTCATCATGGTACTTTTTGGTAGTACGTTTACAGGCATGTATTATGGTAAGTATAATTGAAACTTGTATCTCATTATAAGTATAGCTAAATTAGTTATAATTGTAATGCTTTAGCAGATTATAAAAAAAGACGATGAGTCTTTACCTGGCTAAAAGAGAAGGAATATCTATTGTTTACAGGAAACTCACTCTACAATTACAGATGAGGTTGTGTGGGAGGGAGAAATATATTTCTGTCATGGACAAAGAAACTCAAAAGGGGTGATGATATTAATTAACAATAGTTTTTTAATCGAATATGCAAACTGTCCAAACAAATACGCAAGGAATTTGACCTCATGGATTGGTTTTTGCTCTGACATGCACTTTCAACTGTGGGACCTTATATAGACAGGTGTGTGCCTTTCCAAATCATGTCCAATCAATTGAATTTACCACAGGTGGACTCCAATCAAGTTGTAGAAACATCTCAAGGATGATCAATGGAAACATGATGCACCTGAGCTCAATTTCGAGTCTCATAGCAAAGGGTCTGAATACTTATGTGAATGTCATATTTCAGTTTCTTTTATTTTTTATAAATTAGCAAACATTTCTAAAAACCTGTTTTTGCTTTGTCATTATGGGGTAGTGTATAAATCGATGAGGTAAAAAAAAACAATTTAATAAATTTTAGAATAAGGCTGTAACGTAACAAAATGTGGAAAAAGTCAAGGGGTCTGAATACCTTCCGAATGCACTGTACCAATAGGTGCCCTTCTTTGCGAGGCATTGGAAAATCTCTCTGGTCTTTGTGTTTGAATCTGTGTTTGAAATGTACTGCTCGACTGAGGGACCTTACAGTTATCTGTATGTTTGGGGTACAGAGATGAGGTAGTCATTCAAAAATAATGTTAAAGTCCATGCAACGTATTATGTGACTTGTTAAGCTAATTGTTACTCCTGAACTTATTTAGGCTTGCCATAACAAAGGGGTTGAATAATTGTTTAAAAAAATAAAAGAATAAAAAAATAACATAATTCCACTTTGACATTATGGGGTATTGTGTGTAGGCCAGTGACAAAAATCTAAATTTAATCCATTTTAAATTCAGGCTATAACACAGCAAAATGTGGAAAAAGTCAAGGGGTGTGAGTACTTTCTGAAGGCACTGTAAAATAGTAAATAATGGTTACTTCTCAGAAAGTATTGAACTTTCAAGAGTAGTTAAACAAGGTTGTCCATATCTACAGTGGGGGAAAAAAGTATTTAGTCAAATCAAATCAAATTTTATTGGTCACATGCGCCGAATACAACAGGTGCAGACATTACAGTGAAATGCTTACTTACAGCCCTTAACCAACAGTGCATTTATTTTAAACAAAAAAAGTAAAAACAACAACAACAAAAAAGTGTTGAGAAAAAAAAGAGCAGAAGTAAAATAAAGTGACAGTAGGGAGGCTATATATACAGGGGGGTACCGTTGCAGAGTCAATGTGCGGGGGCACCGGCTAGTTGAGGTAGTTGAGGTAATATGTACATGTGGGTAGAGTTAAAGTGACTATGCATAAATAATTAACAGAGTAGCAGCAGCGTAAAAAGGATGGGGTGGGGGGACAGTGCAAATAGTCCGGGTAGCCATGATTAGCTGTTCAGGAGTCTTATGGCTTGGGGGTAGAAGCTGTTGAGAAGTCTTTTGGACCTAGACTTGGCACTCCGGTACCGCTTGCCGTGCGGTAGCAGAGAGAACAGTCTATGACTAGGGTGGCTGGAGTCTTTGACAATTTTGAGGGCCTTCCTCTGACACCGCCTGGTATAGAGGTCCTGGATGGCAGGAAGCTTTGCCCCAGTGATGTACTGGGCCGTACGCACTACCCTCTGTAGTGCCTTGCGGTCGGAGGCCAAGCAGTTGCCATACCAGGCGGTGATGCAACCAGTCAGGATGCTCTCGATGGTGCAGCTGTAGAATTTTTTGAGGATCTGAGGACACATGCCAAATCTTTTCAGTCTCCTGAGGGGGAATAGGCTTTGTCGTGCCCTCTTCACGACTGTCTTGGTGTGTTTGGACCATGATAGTTCGTTGGTGATGTGGACACCAAGGAACTTGAAGCTCTCAACCTGTTCCACTACAGCCCCGTCGATGAGAATGGGGGCGTGCTCAGTCCTCTTTTTTTTCCTGTAGTCCACAATAATCTCCTTTGTCTTGGTCACGTTGAGGGAGAGGTTGTTGTCCTGGCACCACACGGCCAGATCTCTGACCTCCTCCCTATAGGCTGTCTCATCGTTGTCGGTGATCAGGCCTACCACTGTTGTGTCGTCGGCAAACTTAATGATGGTGTTGGAGTCGTGCCTGGCCATGCAGTCATGGGTGAACAGAGAGTACAGGAGGGGACTGAGCACGCACCCCTGAGGGGCCCCCGTGTTGAGGATCAGTGTGGCAGATGTGTTGTTACCTACCCTTACCACCTGGGGGCGGCCCGTCAGGAAGTCCAGGATCCAGTTGCAGAGGGAGGTGTTTAGTCCCAGGATCCTTAGCTTAGTGATGAGCTTAGAGGGCACTATGGTGTTGAATGCTGAGCTGTAGTCAATGAATAGCATTCTCACGTAGGTGTTCCTCTTGTCCAGGTGGGAAAGGGCAGTGTGGAGTGCAATAGAGATTGCATCATCTGTGGATCTGTTGGGGCGGTATGCAAATTGGAGTGGGTCTAGGGTTTCTGGGACAATGCTGTTGATGTGAGCCATGACCAGCCTTTCAAAGCACTTCATGGCTACAGACGTCAGTGCTACGGGTCGGTAGTCATTTAGGCAGGTTATCTTAGAGTCCTTGGGCACAGGGACTATGGTGGTCTGCTTGAAACATGTTGGTATTACAGACTCAGTCAGGGACATGTTGAAAATGTCAGTGAAGACACTTGCCAGTTGATCAGCACATGCTCGGAGTACACGTCCTGGTAATCCGTCTGGCCCTGCGGCCTTGTGAATGTTGACCTGCTTAAAAGTCTTACTCACATCGGCTACGGAGAGCGTGATCACATAGTCATCCGGAACAGCTGGTGCTCTCATGCATGCTTCAGTGTTGCTTGCCTCGAAGCGAGCATAGAAGTGGTTTAGCTCGTCTGGTAGGCTTGTGTCACTGGGCAGCTCGCGGCTGTGCTTCCCTTTGTAGTCTGTAATAGTTTTCAAGCCCTGCCACATCCGACGAGCGTCAGAGCCAGTGTAGTACGATTCAATCTTACTTGCACAATTGGTCAGCCACCAATTGTGCAAGTTCTCCCACTTTAAAAGATGAGAGAGGCCTGTAACTTTCATCATAGGTACACGCCAACTATGACAGACAAAATGAGAAACAATAATCCAGAAAATCACATTGTAGGATTTTTAATGAATTTATTTGCAAATTATGGTGGAAAATAAGTATTTGGTCAATAACAAAAGTTTCTCAATACTTTGTTATATACCCTTTGTTGGCAATGACACAGGTCAAACGTTTTCTGTAAGTCTTCACAAGGTTTTCACACACTGTTGCTGGTATTTTGGCCCATTCCTCCATGCAGATCTCCTCTAGAGCAGTGATGTTTTGGGGCTGTCGCTGGGCAACACGGACTTTCAACTCCCGCCAAAGATTTTCTATGGGGTTGAGATCTGGAGACTGGCTAGGCCACTCCAGGACCTTGAAATGCTTCTAACGAAGCCACTCCTTCGTTGCCCGGGCGGTGTGTTTGGGATCATTGTCATGCTGAAAGACCCAGCCACGTTTCATCTTCAATGCCCTTGCTGATGGAAGGAGGTTTTCACTCAAAATCTCACGATACATGGCCCCATTCATTCTTCCCTTTATACGGATCAGTCGTCCTGGTCCCTTTGCAGAAAAACAGCCCCAAAGCATGATGTTTCCACCCCCATGCGTCACAGTAGGTATGGTGTTCTTTGGATGCAACTCAGCATTCTTTGTCCTCCAAACACGACGAGTTGAGTTTTTACCAAAAAGTTCTATTTTGGTTTCATACTGATAACAAGTTCAAACAGGTGCCATTAATACAGGTAACGAGTGGAGGACAGAGGAGCCTCTTAAAGAAGAAGTTACAGGTCTGTGAGAGCCAGAAATCTTGCTTGTTTGTAGGTGACCAAATACTTATTTTCCACCATAATTTGCAAATAAATTCATAAAAAAATCCTACAATGTGATTTTCGGGATTTGTTTTTCTCAATTTGTCTGTCATAGTTGACGTGTACCTATGATGAAAATTACAGGCCTCTCTCATCTTTTTAAGTGGGAGAACTTGCACAATTGGTGGCTGACTAAATACTTTTTTCCCCCACTGTATTTGTTATGGCCATCGAAATGTTAGCTATTAAAATCAGATCCATCAATAATATCAAGGGGTTACAAATCCAGTGTTTAAAAACTAAAGTGGCAATGAATGCTGATGACTTAAGTTCTCTTAAGTCTGCAATCTGGATCACTGCACAGTCTCATTGAGGATCTAGTGTACCATAAGTGTACCATATTATGTATTGAATCGTTAAAAGACAACTTTTACATTACCCTGTAGTTTCATCCCCCATAAATGACAGAACAAATATTATAATAAATATTATGGTTAAACTCAAATATACTCATTAATAATAAAAAAAACATTCTTTATTTTAAAAAATAAGGAATTCTTTGTTAATGATATTATGAATATGAATGGTGGAGTTATGTCACACGTGCAGTTAACAAAAATATATGGAAATGTTTGCTCTATCCAAAATTACAACCAACTGATTGCAGCATTACTGTAAAAATGGAGGAGGCAAGTGGAAGGGGGAGAAGGTAGGGAACTTGATTGTCTGCCCTTTATTAAAGACCAAAATTGACAATTTTGGGGGGGCATAAAATAAACAAATATACCAGTTTCATTTGAGGACCAAAATGTTGACAGCGGCGGCGCCATACAGGTTGCAAAATAGCTGGGAAGAGATTTTGGATGTTCCGATTACATGGCACATGGTTTATGAACTAATACACAAAACAATGCTTTATTCAAAACGTAAAGTGTTTCAATTAAAATTATTATACAAAATTCTTGCCACCAATAAAATGTTATGTATATGGGGCATACAACCATCTCAGCTCGGCAGATTTTGCTGAGAAGAGACAGAATCATTAGATCACTTATTCTGGTATTGCTCCTATGTAGCTTGTTTTTGATCACATGTTCAGGAGTGGCTGAAAAATCACAACATTTACCTAAAACTAGCCCTACAAATAGCACTGTTGGGAGATTTGGAAAGTCATAGTCAATCAATCAACAACATAATAATACTCTTAGTGAAAATATTCATCTTTAACTTATAATCTGTAGATACTATGTGATTAGAAAGGTTCCGAATGTATGTGAATTATCACAGCACAGTTGAAAAATATATGGCACATGAAAATCATAAGAGGGTGGTTTACGGAGATACTGTAGGTGGGATGGGCTGAGAGCAGCTGAGGGGTGGGTTTAAAAGCCCTTGATCTATAATAGTTATGACTGCAAACAATATATATAATGTACAGTATACCGGATGTGTTTAAGTACCATCTATCCAGATGTACACTGAACAAAATATAAACGCAACATGTAAAATGTTGGTCCCATGTTGCATGAGCTGAAATAAAAGATCCCAGAAATGTCCCATATGCAGAAAAAGCTTATTTCTCTTAAATGTTGCGCACAAATTTGTTTACATCCCTGTTAGTGAGCATTTCTCCTTTGCCAAGATAATCCATCCACCTGACAGGTGTGACATATCAAGAAGCTGATTAAACAGCATGATCAGTACACAGGTGCACCTTGTGCTGGGGATAATAAAAGGCACCTCTAAAATGTGCAGTTTTGTCACACAGCACAATGCCACAGATGTCTCAAGTTTTGAGGGAGCATGCAATTGGCATGCTGACTGCAGGAATGGTCACCAGAGCTGTTGCCAGAGAATTGAATGTTAATTTCTCTACCATAAGCCGCTTCCAACGTAGTTTTAGAGAATTTGGCAGTATGTCCAACCAGCCTCTCAACCGCAGACCACGTGTAACCATGCCAGCCCAGGACCTCCACATCCGGCTTCTTCACCTGCGGGATCGTCTGAGACCAGCCACCCGGACAGCTGATGAAACAGTGGGTTTGCACAACCGAAGTATTTCTGTACAAACTGTCAGAAACTGTCTCAGGGAAGCTCATCTGTGTGCTCGTCGTCCTCACCAAGGTCTTGAACTGACTGCAGTTTGGCCTAGTAACCGACTTCAGTGGGCAAATGCTCACCTTCGATGGCCACTGGTACGCTGGAGAAGTGTGCTCTTCACTGATTAATCCTGGTTAACTGTAACTGTATGGCGTCGTGTGGGTGAGCGGTTTGCTGATGTCAACGTTGTGAATAGAGTGCCCCATGGTGGCGGTGGGGTTATGGTATGGGCAGGCATAAGCTACGGACAACGAACACAATTGCATTTTATCGATGGCAATTTGAATGCACAGAGATACTGTGAAGAGATCCTGAGGCCCATTGTCGTGCCATTCATCCCCCTCATGTTTCAGCATGACAATGCACGGCCCCATGTCGCAAGGCTATGTACACAATTCCTGGAAGCTGAAAATATTTTTTTACTCTGCATCATTGGTAAGGGCTCGTAAGCAAGCATTTCACGGTGAAGTCTACACCCGTTGTATTTGCCGCATATGACAAATACAATTTGATTTCATTTGATTTGACAGAACTGTTTTAGTTATAATAAAACATTTCGGGAATCATTTTCAGGCAGTTAAACGTAAAAAAATAATATTAATGACACAGACACCCAATGTTGAATGTTCAACGTTTTCTTCCTTCTAAAACCCTCAGCCTTTGTGTAGGTGTAACAATGGCATATTTTTAACCTGTGGCTGTTGGGAGAGGGGGACGGAAGTGCCAGGACAACTAAGGAAGAGAGGCCTCCTCATACTTCCTCCTTCCTGGGATTTGGAGAGGCTCTCCGCAGCCCCTTTGAAATACAAATAAACAGGCCTCTCCCCAGTGAGTAACAGTCAGTGAGCTATGACTGCCTGACCTACAGTTAGCAAAAGAGAGGAGGAAATTATGTGTAGAGGTCGTCCCTAAGCTCAACTACCACCATCATGTGGCAAGAAACAACTAATTGGCACCAGAGAGCCACCATTAGAATGTTCCCTTAAAGGACAGAAATAGATGAATTGCTCTCGGGGGTCATGGGGTCGTCAAAAAGGAGCTGGGAAATCCAAATATTTTTCATAAAAACATGGAATGCATGATTAGCATCTCTCCTAGTCAAATGGGTTACAGATGCTTCTAACGCGTGGGTAGAGATTAAGTACCCAAGACGTCATCAATGCCTGATGTCTCAGAGGAATTCAGAAAACTGACTGGATGAAAGTTAAAAAATAATTGTGAACGAAAACGGTAAACAGCTTAGGGATAGGGAGGATGGTGCTGGATGGAGACAAAAAAAACATGAGAAAAGGGTTTCTGAGAGACCTTGGTTTTAGAATCACACCATAAGATTATATTGTATTGTCTGGTCAAAGACAGCCAGGTTAGACAAATCATAAAGGAGGGGTCTTCTTGCCACATGACGGTGCACATCATAACACAAAAAAGGTTTCAGGATCTGGGTTGAAAATGACATTTTCATGGCAATCCATTTCACAAACCCATCAGTCACTTTAGAGTCCTATGGAAATCGTGGGAAACTTGTTGCTTACCCTCCATCCACTTCTAGTTCACTCGTAAAAGTCCAACACAATGTAAACAACAGCTCCTCTTGCTGCTGTCGGAAGTACTCAAGATGTTCAATATACGGTCCAACCCACATAAAAAAATACTATAGTATACTATGGTATAAATACTATAGTATTCCCCATAGTGTTTTTGTGGACTTTACTGTAGTATTCACTGTAGTATTTTTGCAGACTTTAGTCCGTAAAAACACTACACTGAATAATGTAGTATTTAATGTAGTATACTGTAGTATTTACAGTTAACTCAACTATAAATACTGTAGTAAAATAACTTGTTTATAATATAGTAATTAATGTAGTGTTTTTGCGGATTGTAGTATACTGTAGTGTTTTTGCTGACTATTATACTGTAATTTTTACTGTAGTGTTTTTGCAGACATTACTGCAGTGTTTACTATACTGTTTCTGTTTTATTATATTTTACATAGAAGTGGAGGCTTTGTCCTTCAGGAAACCTACTGGAGAAAAGCACACATTTTCCATAACTTGTAGGAAGGTAGGACTGGGGTCCGAACAGATATAAAAGAGCAGAAACTCTGAACTATAACCTGTAGGGAACACAATATACAGTGGGGAGAACAAGTATTTGATACACTGCCGATTTAGCAGGTTTTCCTACTTACAAAGCATGTAGAGGTCTGTAATTTTTATCATAGGTACACTTCAACTGTGAGAGACAGAATCTAAAACAAAAATCCAGAAAATCACATTGTATGATTTTTAAGTAATTAATTTGCATTTTATTGCATGACATAAGTATTTGATACATCAGAAAAGCAGAACTTCATATTTGGTACAGAAACCTTTGTTTGCAATTACAGAGATCATACGTTTCCTGTAGGTCTTGACCAGGTTTGCACACACTGCAGCAGGGATTTTGGCCCACTCCTCCATACAGACCTTCTCCAGATCCTTCAGGTTTCGGGGCTGTTGCTGGGCAATACGGACTTTCAGCTCCCTCCAAAGATTTTCTATTGGGTTCAGGTCTGGAGACAGGCTAGGCCACTCCAGGACCTTGAGATGCTTCTTACGGAGCCACTCCTTAGTTGCCCTGGCTGTGTGTTTCGGGTCGTTGTCATGCTGGAAGACCCAGCCACGACCCATCTTCAATGCTCTTACTGAGGGAAGGAGGTTGTTGGCCAAGATCTCGCAATACATGGCCCCATCCATCCTCCCCTCAATACGGTGCAGTCATCCTGTCCCCTTTGCAGAAAAGCATCCCCAAATAATGATGTTTCCACCTCCATGCTTCACGGTTGGGATGTTGTTCTTGGGGTTGTACTCATCCTTCTTCTTCCTCCAAACACGGCGAGTGGAGTTTAGACCAAAAAGCTCTATTTTTGTCTCATCAGACCACATGACCTTCTCCCATTCCTCCTCTCGATCAGATGGTCATTGGCAAACTTCAGACGGGCCTGGACATGCGCTGGCTTGAGCAGGGGGACCTTGCGTGCGCTGCAGGATTTTAATCCATGACAGCGTAGTGTGTTACTAATGGTTTTCTTTGAGACTGTGGTCCCAGCTCTCTTCAGGTCATTGACCAGGTCCTGCCGTGTAGTTCTGGGCTGATCCCTCACCTTCCTCATGATCATTGATGCCCCACGAGGTGAGATCTTGCATGGAGCCCCAGACCGAGGGTGATTGACCGTCATCATGAACTTCTTCCATTTTCTAATAATTGCGCCAACAGTTGTTGCCTTCTCACCAAGCTGCTTGCCTATTGTCCTGTAGCCCATCCCAGCCTTGTGCAGGTCTACAATTTTATCCCTGATGTCCTTACACAGCTCTCTGGTCTTGGCCATTGTGGAGAGGTTGGAGTCTGTTTGATTGAGTGTGTGGACAGGTGTCTTTTATACAGGTAACGAGTTCAAACAGGTGCAGTTAATACAGGTAATGAGTGGAGAACAGGAGGGCTTCTTAAAGAAAAACTAACAGGTCTGTGAGAGCCGGAATTCTTACTGGTTGGTAGGTGATCAAATACTTATGTCATGCAATAAAATGCTAATTAATCACTTAAAAATCATACAATGTGATTTTCTGGATTTTTGTTTTATATTTCGTCTCTCACAGTTGAAGTGTACCTATGATAAAAATTACAGACCTCTACATGCTTTGTAAGTAGGAAAACCTGCAAAATCGGCAGTGTATCAAATACTTGTTCTCCCCACTGTATATCTAAATCAAATCAAATCAAATCATATTTTATTGGTCACATACACGTGTTCAGCAGATGTTATTGCGGGTGTAGTGAAATGCTTGTGATTCTAGCTCCGACAGTGCAGTAATATCTAACAAGTAATATCTAACAATTTCACAACATATACTCAATACACACAAATCTAAGTAAAGCAATGGAATTAAGAATATATAAATATATGGACGAGCAATGTTAGAGCGGCATAGACTAAGATACAGTAGAATAGTATAGAATACAGTATATACATATGAGATGAGTAATGCAAGATATGTAGACATTATTAAAGTGGCCAGTGATTTCTAATCTATGTATATGTACTTGGCATTTAGGTTTCTCACTTATGGGTGGCACAAATTGCGATACAAGGGAGGGGAATGGGCAGGGTATATGCAAATTAAATACTGTAGTATTTACTATAGTAAAAAAAAAATATGTTTTTGCGGACTGTAGTGTTTTTGCCGACATTACTTTAGTATTTACTACAGAGTTTGTTTTAGCTGATAATACTGTAGTATTTACTATATTATTCTACAGAATACTACTACATTCTATAGTAAGTACTACACTTGATCGAGGGATACTAGTTTTTACAAGCATTTCGCTACATTACAAGCATTTCACTATACCTGCAATAACAACATCTGCTAAACATGTGTATGCAACCAATAACATTTTATTTGACTTGATTACTACAGTGTGTAGTATAGTATTCTACAGTATACTACATTTTACTATAGAAAACTGTTGTATTTTTTTCATGTGGGAAGACACACTGCAACCACATCTGTATTTTTTTACACTCTAATGGCACATGGATACATTTATGAAAGTATAAATGTACATTTTCATTAATCTATGAAAGTGCACAAGTGCTATTCAGGGCTATATGTAACCCAAGAAGATAATCAAAACAAGTAAAAGTATTTTGAAAGCTTAGAACACAGAATACATTTCTGTGAGTCAGACTTAAAAGACTTGGACTGGAATAACAGCTTCATGAATTCTTTGAGTGGTAATGAAGAGCCTCCTGAGTGGTTGTCAAGGGACAGTTTCTAGCAGTAATTACAGTTTTAAATAGTCATACCTCTAAATATTTTTGTCATAGTGTGCAAACCAGTGAATAAATCAATGTAAATAGTGTAAATCTAAATTTTGCATAAACTATTAGTATAAGTACCAATTTCATATTTAAATATGTTGATTACCTAGGATGCTGGACCAGGGATGTGAGTTTCTTAACGCCATCTCTGGTGTATTGTGTTCTGAGTTGACATTCTGCTGAACTTCGATTAGGACTCAGAGTAGGGGGCCTGTAATGTTGGCCATAGACACATATCCAAACAGACTACTCTTCCCTTCCATGTCAGGGTAATGATAGGAGGCAGTGCCCTCTGGAAATGTCTTTCTCGTCCTTATATAAGTCAAGGGTGTTCACAATCACAGCATGGCCTCAATCTTTTTTTTCCCGTTCTTCCTCGATTCTCTACATCAAGCAACGAACACAGAACAGTACAATAACAATAGACAAATGGGTCTCTACCTGCTGTTGTAGTTCATGAGTCATGGCTTTGTTTCTGGCAACAAATGAAACAGCTTGATTAAGGCTTTCTTTTGCAGTTTCTTTCTTGGTCTTGATATTTTTCATAGCCTAATTAGGCCTCTTTGTCTGGTCTACAGGAATTCAAATGCTTTGATAGCAAACACTGTGCATGTGTTTGAATCAATAATTGTTAATTGGGGTAATTCAATGTGGTGCCAAATGAAATTGAAAAGGAAAAAAATCCCAGACTTGTTAGACACACATTAATATTCACTGCCTGTCCTCCAGGACACCTACAGCACCCGATGTCACAGGAAGGCCAAAAAGATCATCAAGGACATCAACCACCCGAGCCACGGCCTGTTCACCCAGCTATCATCCAGAAGTCGAGGTCAGTACAGGTGCATCAAAGATGGGACCGAGAGACTGAAAAACAGCTTCTATCTCAAGGCCATCAGACTGTTAAATAGCCATCACTAGCCGGCTACCACCCGGTTACTCAACCCTGCACCTTAGAGGCTGCTGCCCTATATACATAGACATGGAATCACTGGCCACTTTAATAATGGAACACTAGACATTTTAATAATGTTTACATACTGCTTTACTCATCTCATATGTATATACTGTATTTTTTATATATTTTTATTAACCCCCCCTCTGAGGATAAATAATTTTTTTGTTATACTGTATTCTATTCTACTGTATTTTAGTCAATGGCACTCCGACATTGCTAGTCCTAATATTTATATATATATATTTCTTTATTCCATTCTTTTACTTTTAGATTTGTGTGTATTGTTGTGAATTGTTAGATACTAGTGCACTGTTGGAGCTAGGAACACAAGCATTTCGCTACACCCGCAATAACATCTACTAAATATGTGTATGTGACCGATACAATTTGATTTGATTTGAACGACACAATAATCAGCTTTGTTCACAGATAAACTACAGTGACGTTAAAAACACAAACATTTTTAACAAGATTTACTCAACTAAGCATTGTATTTCATACTTAAAACTGTGTAGTTGGCAGAAAATCCACGGACATTTACATTTTAGCAGACGCTCCTATCCAGAGCGACTTACAGTAGTGAGTGCATCCATTTCCATACCTTTTATATACTGGTCCCCCGTGGGAGTTGAACCCACAACCCTGCAAGCGCCATGCTCTACCAACTGAACTACACGGGACGTGTAAAAGGGTTCTTCGGCTGTCCCCATAAGAGGACCCTCTGTAGAAAGGGTTCTACATGGAACCCAAACGGGTTCTACGTGGAACCCAAAAGGGTTCTAACTGGAAAAAACTGTTGTTGGCAGAAAATCCTCTGACCACTATGCTAGAGCTATAGTGCATCAAATGGACATTTTTCAGGTTGTTCTCCATTATCTAGGGTTGTGTGATCATGATGTTTACTGATGACCTTTATCCTTCATGAAAGGAGAAAGTTAAGGGTGTCACTCACATGATAGACTGATCTGAGTGAATGAAACCCCTATTGAAAAAAGAAAGGGCCTCCTGAGTGGCGCAGAGGTCTAAGGCACTGCATCGCAGTGCTAGAGGCGTCACTACAGACCCAAGAGGCGGCGCACAATTGGCCCAGCGTCGTCCGTGTTAGGGGAGGGTTTGGCCGGCTGGGATGGCCTTGTCCCATCGCGCTCTTGTGGCGGGCTGGGTGCATGCACGCTGACTCGTGTCGCCAGTTGTACGGTGTTTCCTCCGACACATTGGTGCGGCTGGCTTCCGGGTTAAGTGAGCAGTGTGTCAAGAAGCAGTGCGGCTTGGCAGGGTCATGTTTTTGAGGACGCATGGCTCTCGACCTTTGCCTCTCTCGAGTCCGTACGGGAGTTGCAGCGATGGGACAAGACTGTAACTACCAATTGGGGGAGAAAAAGGGATAAAAGGTACAAGAAAATAGAAACATCACTGCCTGTCAATAGTGTAGAAAGGACTCAGTCTTTCCCTTCACCTCTCAGTGATGTGCGTGTTCATCTTTTTGTCCCTCCATGGAAACATTTTGTGTTGGACATTGTTCCCCGCAGGCCTAGCAGTCTCCTCAGGGTCTCGGGGTCTCTCTCTCTCTCTCTCTCTCTAAAACATGTCTGATGAATTGATGTCCTCAGGATGTAATATTCTGCTCATTACTACTCAGTTCATGAAAACAACCAGACTGTTATTACAGTTCTCATTACACTTTGTTTTCCTTGGTATAGGAGGCAAATAGTAGTTTTGCTGCTGGAAAGGGATTGGGAACATGGCTTGATTGTGAAAGGGTGTTGTATTGTCTTGGATGAGAACACTATTGAACACGTGTGACACCCGTGTCCCTGTGTCTCCCTCTGGGACTTTGGTCAGGTGACAAGCCATTGAAGACAGAGGACCCTACAGTGCATTTGTAAAGTATTCAGACCCCTTCACTTTTTCCACATTTTGTTACGTTACAGCCTTATTCTAAAATGGATTCACATGTTTTTCCCCTCATCAATCTACACACAATACCCCATAATGACAAAGCAAAAACAGGTTTTTAGATTTTTTTGCAAATGTTTTAAAAATAAAAAACTGAAATATTACATTTACATAAGTATTCAGACACTTTACTCAGTACTTTGTTGAAGCACCTTTGGCAGCGATGACAGCCTCGAGTCTTATTGGGTATGACGTTACAAGCTTGGCACACCTATATTTGGGGAGTTTCTCCCATTCTTCTCTGCAGATCCTCTCAAGCTCTGTCAAGTTGGATGGGGAGCGTCGCTGCACAGCTATTTTCAGGTCTCTCCAGAGATGTTCGATCGGGTTCAAGTCCGGGCTCTGGCTGGACCACTCAAGGACATTGAGACTTGTCCCAAAGCCAGTCCTGCGTTGTCTTGGCTGTGTGCTTAAGATCATTGTCCTGTTGGAAGGTGAACCTTTGCCCCAGTCTGAGATCCTGAGTGCTCTGGAGCAAGTTTTCATTAAGGATCTCTCTGTACTTTACTACGTTCATCTTTCCCTCGATCCTGACTGGTCTTCCAGTCCCTGCCGCTGAAAAACATCCCCACAGCATGATGCTGCCACCACCATGCTTCGCCGTAGGGATGGTGCCAGGTTTCCTCCAGACATGACGCTTGGCATTCAGGCCAAAGGGTTCAATCTTGGTTTCATCAGACCAGAGAATCTTGTTTGTCATGGTCAGAGTCCTTTAGGTGCCTTTTGGCAAACTCCAAGCGGGCTGTCATGTGACTTTTACTGAGGAGTGGCTTCCGTCTGGCCACTCTACCATAAAGGCCTGATTGGTGGAGTGCTGCAGAGATGGTTGTCCTTCTGGAAGGTTCTCCCTTCTCCACAGAGGAACTCTGGAGCTCTGTCAGAGTGACCATCGAGTTCTTGGTCACCTCCCTGACTCAGGCCCTTCTCCCCTGATTGCTCAGTTTGGCGGCCAGCTCTAGGAAGAGTCTTGGTGGTTCCAAACTTCTTCCATTTAACAATGATGGAGGCCACTGTGTTCTTGGGTACCTTCAATGCTGCAGACATTTTTTGGTACCCTTCCCCAGATCTGTGCCTCGACACAATCCTGTCTCAGAGCTCTATGGACAATTCCTTCGACATCATGGCTTGGTTTATGCTCTGACATGCACTGTCAACTGTGGGACCTATATAGACAGACAGGTGTGTGCCTTTCCAAATCATGTCCAATCAATTGAATTTACCACAGGTGGACTCCAATCAAGTTATAGAAACATATCAAGGATGATCAATGGAAACAGGATGCACCTGAGCTCAATTTCGAGTCTCATAGCAAAGGGTCTGAAAACTTATGTAAATAAGATATTTCTGATTCGTATTTATTTATTTATTGCAAAAATAAATTTTAACCTGTTTTCGCTTTGTCATTATGGGGTGTTGTGTGTAGATTGATGAGGAAAAACATACATTTAATCCATTTTAGAATAAGGCTGTAACGTAACAAAATGTGGAAAAGGTCAAGTGGACTGAATACTTTCCAAATGCACTGTATAAACACTCTTAGAAAAAAGGGTTATTCGGCTGTCCCCATAGAAAGGGTTCTACATGGAACCCAAAATGATTATTCAAAGGGTTCTCCTATGGAGACAGCTGAAGGACCCTTTATAGTTCTAGATTGCACCTTTTTTTCTAAGAATGTATAGACTACACCAGTGTATTGTATTTCTGGGCCAACCGTGTGCCTCTGTGTATTGTCCTGCCATAGGGGTCAGCCATGGGGCTGGTGTTATGCCTCTGTACTGTCTAACTCTCCCTCCTTCACTTACAGTATATCTCTGTATTCCACACACAGGGCCACAGACAAAAGGTCAAAGTTTACAAGAGATCTAGAGCAGAACCACAATAAGATGTTGTGGTTCCTTCCTGAGATTGTGATCCACACCCATCTCTGTGTTACCATTGATAGTGATGACATTTCCAAATAACTCTTAACTGAGGTTAGGAGACAGGGAGAGAGACAGAGAGAGAGAGGGAGAGGGAAGGAGAGAGAAAGAGAAAGAAGGAGAGAGGGGGGGTGAGATAGGGGAAGTGTGTGACTCATCCTCCTTACTAACCGTCTTCACCCAAAGCTCAACAGCATTCCATATTCTATCCCCTCTCTCTTTTCCTCTGTCTTTCACTCCCTTTGCTCATGTTTTACACTCATCATTTTTTCATAACTCACAAAAAATATGTTTTCATATGTCCCATACGACTCAAAGACCAATATACTTATAGGTTCCTGTTCCAGCAGGAATTGTATTGTGCTTTAAACTGGGTTAGTCAATTAACATTTGGATTTCATGATGGGAGACTAGTGTTATACTTCACGTTTTTCCAGTTTCAAATTTCAACCATAATCAAATAAACATCCTGCTGGCATTGTAAATATGCATGTTCCCTGACCTTGAGTGGAACGACTGCGGTGCTGTGACCTCCTGTTGAGAGTTTACATCCTGTTCTGAGACACTTGTACACACTGCGCTGCATGTTCAGCGAGTGCAAAGACAGACAGTAGAATCAGAAACAAGCATGTATTTTTGTTGTCTCCTCCTAGTATGGCCAATTGCTGTTGAGTGGTCCATTCAAAAGGGAGCTATTGCTGCTAATAATCCCCACCGTGAACCAAACCACAAGAAGTATATCCCACAGTTAGGAATACAGCCCCTCGCTCCCCTATGTTATTTCCATGCTTGTGATTCCTCTCGCCATAGTTCACTGATGCTCACTGGCAACACCTCTCTTTGACCCATATAGAACCATGTGGAGGATCCCAGCACTATGGCTTCCGATGCTACTACTGGGAGTTGAGGTGAGAGAGAGACTACACAATATGTGTGTGTGTATGTGTGTTTTTATCATATTAGAAACTGAAAAGGGTCTGTTAAACATATCCAACAGGTGTGCCACTGTGAAGATGTGGGGGACATGCTGGAATCAGAGGAGGTGCCTATCATGCCTGTGTCAACCACAGTGACCCGCAGCCAGATCCTCTCAGCTCAGTTTGAGTGCTACCTAAAGATTATCCATGACTCACCACGCAATGAAGATGGTGAGGCACTACACACATGCAACAGTGGAGGCTCCTCAGAGGAGGAAGGGACGGACCATCCAACTCAGTGAATTTCATACAAATAAAAATAGTGAAACATTAAAAAAGTTGTCCTTTTTAGATAAAAACAATACTAAATATTTTCATAGGTCACCAAATAGCTGATTAAAACACACTGTTTTGCAATGAAGGTCTACGGTAGCCTCAACAGCACTCTCTAGGGTAGCACCATGGTATACCCATAGGACAGCTATTTTCCATCCTCCTCTGGGTTAATTGACTTCAATACAAAACCTGGTAGGCTCATGGTTCACGCCCCTTCCATAGACTTAAACAGTAATTATGACGACTTCCGGAGGACATCCTCCAACCTATCAGAGCTCTTGCAGCATGAATTGACATGTTGTCCATCCAATGAAATTATCAGATAATTAATCTAGTACTGAAAGCATAAACTACAACTAGCCAGCACTGCAGGGCATAACATGTGGTGAGTAGTTGACTCAAAGAGAGAGAAAGACAATAGTTGAACAATTCCTTTATTCAAAAATTAAGGAGAAGCAGGAGAGAGAGAGAGCTAGCTATATTTCGTTGTATTTTTTTGTTCTTCTTAGTTTACCTTTCACTTACTTAGCTAGCTAATGCAGCTAATTTAGCCTACTCAACAACCTGACTTAAACAGAGAGGAATGCTATTAATGTTAGCTTGCTGGCTAAGGCTATCCAACACTGCAACGCAAGGTAAGCTTTCCTTTTTATAAATGTATTGCCACTGGGCCCCGCCAGTGTAACTGCTAAACTGCTTGCTGTACACTGTTCTGTGTGATTGTACACATGGATTGGATTGTGGAGTTGGGGAGTAACTGATTGCATGTAATCTGTTATTACAAAAAACGAACTGTAGTCAGTTACATTACACACACAAATATTGTAATCAGATTACAGATACTTAAAAAAAACTAGATGATTACTTCTTGGATTACTTTTAAATTCAGAAAGGATGTTTGTTCAATTCAGCATTGAAGAAAGGCGCAAGTTTAAGTTTGTTCCACCTGAGCGAGTCTGACCACAAGTCAGAGACCACTATGATGACACACCAAGTGTGTTTGATGGATCCTTTTTCTTTTCTTTTAATGCCTCTTAAGGGGACAGTAATCACATTATATTACTGAGTTTTGGTAATCCAAAAGTTATGTTGCTGATTACAATTTGTTGTGTTGTGCACTGAAATCCACAATCAAAGGGAAAAGGTGAGAAGAGTCCAGCACGTAGATGTGAGAAGGAATTATACTATCGAAGTGATGATGCTTTATGTGGCTGCTATGAAAGTGCTATAAAAAAGGGGTGTATTCATTCCGCCGATTCTGTTGCACAACGTTTAACGGAAGCAAACGGAACGAGAACGGGGATGGACCTAGTTGAACTTGTTTTAATTTTGCAACTGTTTGGACTAATGATTACACCGCAGATCAGCTAGATGCAGGCAAGAGTGTACAAGGCGGTATTTAATGTGTCACTGTCTGTCACCTAGATTACTCCAACTTGTCTCATAACCTGTGCACCTATGTTATAAACTTTAATTTGTAGTCTAGGTTGTAGTAACCTCATGATGGGTAGAGGGCAAATTCGAGTATCATGTAGTAGCCTAAACCTATCGATGTTACATTGAGCTGGGTGAAAGGAATATGAATGACAGTCATCCAATATGCTGTAATAGAAATAAGGCCATGCTCATAAAAAAAAAAAATCTCCCTAGTCTAAAGCCAGACACACTGATGCTCTGCAGACTGGCTCACCTCCAAACAACTTAGAAACAAATGTACTGCTTCCATAAAAAGGAATAAATCAAACCATTTCATTAATTTAATTTCTGGCCCTCGTGGAGATCCAGCTAAGTTTTGGAAGGCTATTAAATCGCAAAAAATAAGCCACACTTCTCTGCCCAATGAGGTTCTATTTAACTCCAATACTATTACAGACAAAACTGAAATAACTGATGTGTTTAACCAACATTTTATTGCAGCAGGCCATTTATTTGAAAGCTCATCACTGTTCAATCACAAACTTGCCTGCTAATGTAATGTAAATGGTGACCCACTGTTCTCTCTTCGGTAACTCACTACTAGGGAAGTTCTGGACGCTCTCTTATTTATGTAAAAAAATCCACTGGGGCAGACATGCTTTACCCATGCCTTCCACGGCTTGCTGCACCTTGACACATATTTTTTATCTATCCATTCTCTTGGGTATTATTCCTAAGGTGTGGAAGGCGGTCCTTGTTCTCCCGCTCCACAAAGGTGGTGATCCTTGCGATCTTAATAATTATTGCCCAATCTCAAAATATTTGAACACTTGGTATATTCTCAGATGCTGTCCTTTTTTGATAGAAAATGTATTCTGAATGCTCACCAGTCAGGCTTTAGGCTAGGACACAGCACCATCTCGAATGCTTTTCTAGTCGTAAATTACGTAGTTAACACACTAGACAGGAAAGAGCACTGCGCTGCCCTTTTTATTGATCTGTCGAAAGCATCCGATATAGTTGATCATGCACTCCTGCTACGGAGGCTATCTGAAGTTGGTCTAGACCAAGCGGCCTGCGTCTGGTTCAAAAATGACCTGCATGACAGAAGTCCGTGTATATCTGCTGATGGAGTTCAGTCAAATGTTCTGAACATAACCAAAGGAGTGCCACAAGGCTCAATACTAGGCCCTTTACTGTTCTCTATTTACATTAATAATTTTGGTTTGTCCCTGAATAATAATAACTGGGGCTTACATATCTATGTGGATGACACAGTTATTTATTCCTGTGTCCCCTCAGTGCAGCAGGCCATTCACAACCTTCAGCGTGGCTTTGATTCAATTCAAGAATTGCTCACCAATCTTAAATTAGTGCTAATTGTTGATACATTTATCCTAAAGACCTGCATATCTGTACCTTGAGAGGAGCCCAAATTGAGCTAGTCCCCCATTATAATTATCTAGTTATTTGGATTGACGATAAGCTGTCCTTTAAAAACACACATTGATAAGCTGACTAAAAAGTTGCGAGTAACGGAAGACACTCCTCCCAGTAATTGACTATGGCAACACAATCTACATGCACCCGGCAGCCTCTGTATTAAAACCTCTAGATTCAGTCTACCACTCAGCCTTGCATTTTATCACTGGTGGGAATTCCGTACGCATCTTTATCTCTTATATAGTTCTGTTGGCTAGGAGTCTCTGACTAAAAGAAGAGCCCAACATTGGCTATTATTTGTATAGAAAGCACTATAAGACTCGCTCTCAAGACCGGTTAGTACTAAAGGTTCCATGGGTCTCCTGAGTTAGGGAAGACAGCTTTCAGTTACTATGCCCCTCCGTCCTGGAATGACCTACAGGGCACTCTAAAACTTGATTCTTTGGTCACAAAAGGTGAATTTAGGGCTCTGATAAAAAATCTGACCAATGAAAACTGCACTTGTTTTTTGATTGACTGTATATATTTGTTTCTACTGCCCTTTTGAACGGAATGTAGTCTATTTGAAATGTTTTAACTGTAATTTTGTAGTGATCATGCTTGAATTGTTGTTCACATTGCTTAACTGTTGTTCTCAGGGCACCATTGGAAATGAGACCCTGGTCTCAATGGGTTCTCCTGGTTAAATACAGGTTAATAATAAAAAATAAATGGCACCGACCACCACTGACATGCACCCACATACACACTCACGCACGCATAATAGCAGAGCGGAGGAGTAGTGCAGGTCAGGAGAGAAATAGCGAGAAGGGAAGTGACTAACCTCAGGTCTGAAAGGAGGGAAGTGGTCTTTGTCTCCAAGCTGCCCCCGTTACTGGAGCTCAGTAAATAACAGCCTTTGAAATGCTATTTTGCGCTGTATTTCCCTACATGCAACAACCTGGACACAGACTTCCTTGTATTGTTTACTAGGAATGTATTTAAAGTGATATGTGTTTGCATATGTAGCTGTTTCTCTCAGCTGTTTTATATCATTCATTTTGAAGGGACATTCTAGGTGTTTGTTTTTCCCATCTGTTTTTCATTTCTCTATTGGCTTTTGCGTCACATTCAAAGGAAATAAGAGACTGTTGTTTTCAGTTTGTCTTAGAAAACGACCCAACACAGTATTTTAAAATGAGTGTGAAAGATTTATACCTAGGTTTTTAGAACTGTTCTTTGATCACTAATATAAGTAACATAAGTCACTCTACCTGTATATGTCCATGATATAATACACAGTTCAGAGTTAACTACGGCAATGAACCTAAACATTTTGAAACATTAAACGGTTGCATTACTATAATACACTGCAAACAGCTGCTCCTCCCTCTTTGCCCCCTGCAGGCACATTCTGTAACCACACGTGGGATGGCTGGCTGTGTTGGAGTGACTCTGCCCCTGGCACGGCCACGCAGCTCTGCCCTGAGTACTTCCAGGACTTTGACCCCTCAGGTGAGCCAGCCAGTGAGCCACACATCTCATTCATAATCACAATTCAACTGACTTGATCTATATACTGATGATGCCCTACCTGAAATGTTTTATGTGACATCCATCCTCTCCCTGTGTCCATTCAAACAGAGAAAGCGACCAAAGTGTGCAACTTGGATGGACAGTGGTTTCGTCACCCTGAGAGCAACCGTATTTGGTCCAACTACACCCAGTGTCAGATGTACACCAAGGACAAACTGATGGTATACTTCTAAGCCAAGTAGTTTAGCAATTCTGACAGTGGCTAACACATTTCTATTAGAGTCAATTTAGTGATTGTTGTTGTCAACGTCTCTATATTGTGTCCACTTAGTTAAAGAAGTGAATTAATGCTTCCTCTTTCCTTTCCCTTCTCTTCTTGCCCAGTTTGCGTTCAGCTTGTACTACTTGGCCATTGTGGGACATGGATTGTCTGTGGTATCCCTCATCATCTCACTCTGCATCTTTTCCTACTTCAAGTGAGTCATGCATTGTTTCCTCTATGGACCAACTGAGGCAGATAGCCTACCGTTGTGCTCTGAATGTCACAGTGTACCTTTTCACTTCACATCCTCTAATCAAAGTGATTCTGTTGGTGATGCTCTTCCTACACACCGAGCCCTCTATTCTAAACAGAGGTATTTGGTTCTTCCTACATTGCCAATTTGAATTCACAATATTTGACTACTATTGCTACACCATGAAGTGGAAAAGTGAAAAATTGTCAAAAGGACATAGCAAGTCAAAATAAATAAAGTTATCCTATGACCTTAGAGTTGTGTCCCTATGACCTTAGAGTTGTGTCCCTATGACCTTAGAGTTGTGTCCCTATGACCTTAGAGTTGTGTCCCTATGACCTTAGAGTTGTGTCCCTATGACCTTAGAGTTGTGTCCCTCTGTTCTAATCCTCCCATTAGGAGTCTGAGCTGCCAGAGGATCTCCCTCCATAAGAACATGTTCCTGTCCTTTATCTTCAACTCCATCTGCACCGTTATCTGGCTCTCTGCTGTAGCCAACAACCAGCAGCTGGGGGCCAGCAACCCTGTAAGTAATGTACGCCTCTGCCATCAAGGGGATTACCCTAAACATGAATGGCTACTGGTTGAACTCATGAAGTTGGTGAAGATTTTGAAGTGCTACACTCCACAATGTGTGTCAATGAGTGGCAGTGACAACTTGAGAAAGTTTGCATTTGTTCTGCACAAAAAAACAACCCCTGTCCTGAGGGTTGTCCCTGTGTTGTTCTCAGATTGGATGCAAGATCCTGACAGTCCTGAACCAGTATATGTTTGGCTCCAACTACTTCTGGATGCTGTGTGAGGGGATCTACCTGCACACTCTCATCATCGTGGCTGTGTTTGTGGGAGAGCAGCAGCTGGGCTGGTATTATGTCCTGGGTTGGGGTGAGTGACTGACTGCTCTATGTTCTGCTCCGCTGTCTGACATTCATTGTTGTTTCAGCATCCTTTTCCCCTATCACATAATGTTGAATATGTCTTCTATGCTTTCATATCTCTACATTATGTATCATGTAATCTATGAAGGCCTTATGGAAGCTCATGACAGTCTTGGGCTGCAGTCCAAACACGTTCATTTTACCCCCTCAGCCCTCGTGCTAGCCACTTTTCCTTGGGGGAAATTGTTAAACAAATCAAAATATATTTTATACTTGAGATTTTTCAAATAGCCACCCTTTGCCTTGATGACAGCTTTGCACACTCTTGGCATTCTCTCAACCAGCTTCACCTGGAATGCTTTTCCAACAGTCTTGAAGGAGTTCCCACATATGCTGAGCACTTGTTGGCTGCTTTTCCTTCACTCTGCGGTCCGACTCATCCCAAACCATCTCAATTTGGTTGAGGTCGAGGGATTATGGAGGCCAGGTCATCTGATGCAGCACTACATCACTCTCCTTCTTGGTAAAATAGCCCTTACACAGCCTGGAGGTGTGTTGGGTCATTGTCCTGTTGAAAAATAAATTATAGTCCCACTAAGCCCAAACCAGATGGGATGGCGTATCGCTGCAGAATGCTGTGGTAGCCATGCTGGTTAAGTGTGCCTTGAATTCTAAATAAATCACAGACAGTGTCACCAGCAAAGCACCCCAACACCATAACACCTCCTCCTCCATGCTTTACGGTGGGAAATACACATGCGGAGATCATCCGTTCACCCACACCACGCCTCTCACAAAGACACGGCGGTTGGAACCAAAAATCTCCAATTTGGACTCCAGACCAAAGGACACATTTCCACCGGTCTAATGTCCATTGCTCGTGTTTCTTGGCCCAAGCAAGTCTCTTCTTCTTATTGGTGTCCTTTAGTAGTGGTATCTTTTCAGCAATTCGACCATGAACGCCTGATTCACACAGTCTCCTCTGAACAGTTGATGTTGAGATGTGTCTGTTACTTGAACTCTGTGAAGCATTTATTTGGGCTGTAATTTCTGAGGCTGGTAACTCTAATGAACTTATTCTCTGCAGCAGAGGTAACTCTGGGTCTTCCATTCCTGTGGCAGTCCTTATGAGAGCCAGTTTCATCATAGCACTTGATGTTTTTTCGACTGCACTTGAAGAAACTTTCAAAGTTCTTGAAATGTTCCGTGTTGACTGACCTTCATGTGTTAAAGTAATTATAGACTGTCGTTTCTCTTTGCTTATTTGAGCTGTTCTTGCCATAATTTGGACTTGGTCTTTTACCAAATAGGGATATCTTCTGTATACCCCCCTATCTTGTCACAACACAACTGATTGGCTCAAACGCAAACTTTTAAGAAGGAACACCTGTTAATTGAAATGCATTCCAGGGGACTACCTCATGAAGTTGGTTGAGAGAATGCATCTGGCCCTTGTATACATCTGGCCCTTCATTGGACACTGTGTTAACAAACCTCCAAATGAGCTTCAATGCCATACAACACTCCTTCAGTAGCCTCCAACTGCTCTTAAACACTAGTAAAACTAAATGCATGCTTTTCAATCGAACGCTGCTGGCACCCACCCACCCGACTAGAATCACCACTCTCGACGGGTCTGACCTAGAGTATGTGGACAACTACAAATACCTAGGTGTCTGGTTAGACTGTAAACTCTCCTTCCAGACTCACATTAAGAATCTCCAATCCAAAGTTAAATCTAGAATCGGCTTCCTATTTCGCAACAAAGCCTCCTTCACTCATGCTGCCAAACATGCCCTCGTAAAACTGACTATCCTACCGATCCTTGACTTCGCCGATGTCATTTACAAAATAGCCTCCAACACTCTACTCAGCAAATTGGATGTAGTCTATCACAGTGCCATCCGTTTTGTCTCCAAAGCCCCATACACTACCCACCACTGTGACCTGTACGCTCTTGTTGGCTGGTCCTCACTACATGTTCGTCGTCAAACCCACTGGCTCCAGGCCATCTATAAATCACTGCTAGGCAAATCCCCGCCTTATCTTAGCTCATTGGTCACCATAGCAGCACCCACCCGTAGTCTGCGCTCCAGCAGGTATATCTCACTGGTCATTCCCAAAGCCAACACCTCCTTTGGCCGCCATTCCTTCCAGTTCTCTGCTGCCAATGACTGGAACGAATTGCAAAAATCTCTGAAGCTGGAGACTCTTATCTCCCTCACTAACTTTAAGCATCAGTTGTCAGAGCACCTTACCGATCACTGCACCTGTACACAGCCCATCTGAAATTAGCCCACCCAACTACCTCATCCCTATATTGTTATTTATTTTGCTCTTTTGCACCCCAGTATCTCTATTTGCACATAATCTCTTGCACATCTAGCATTCCAGTGTTAATACTAATTGTAATTATTTTGCACTATAGCCTATTTATTGCCTTACCTCCATAACTTGCTACATTTGCACACACTGTATATATATTTTCTGTTGTATTTTTGACTTTATGTTTTTTTTTTTATACCCCATATGTAACTCTGTGTTGTTGTTTTTATCGCACTGCTTTGCTTTATCTTGGCAAGGTCGCAGTTGTAAATGAGAACTTGTTCTCAACTGGCTTACCTGGTTAAATAAAGGTGAAAAAAATAAATAAAAAAATGCCAAAAGTGTGCAAAGCTGTCATCAAGGCAAAGGGTGGCTATTTGAAGAATCTCAAATATAAAACATATTTTGATTTTTTAACACTCTTTTGGTTACTACATGATTGCATATGTGTTATTTCATAGTTTTGATGTCTTCACTATTATTCTACAACATAGAAAATAGTAAAAATAAAGAAAAACCCTTGAAAACTTCTGACCGGTAGTGTAAATGAAATTGATTTTAGCGTTGGCAAATGGGAATGATGCTCAAATTGGCTTAGTCTCATAGTGAGAAGCCTATAAAACATAGTTAGCTTCATAAACATATTGTTCGGAATTCTGAAATGTATTGGAATAAATGACCAAACTATAAATCTAGCTAGCCATCTATGGGTAACTGTAGCTAGCTACCTGACAGGAGTGCTAGCTAGCTACGTTAGCATGCTAGGTACATTCATAGCTTTAGGTTGGGTGTTTTTAAGCTCAACTTCAAAATTTCCACCAAGGACATTGCATGTCTCTTCCTCGCTTGGGCAAGGGACATTTAAGGTACACTCGGATGTGACGATGTAAAACGTCATTCAAGGGCTGAGGGTTTAGGGTCGAGGGCTGTCTACTTTGCGTTTGGACTGCAGCCATGGACTCCTCTCTCTCTCCCAGGCTTCCCCATCATTCCTGCCATCACACATGCTGTGGCCCGCGGGCTCTTCTATGATGACAGGTAATGTGTCACAACTCCCTCTGAATAATATGCTACTGTGCATAATAGTGGCAGAGGTTGACAGTGCACTGTACGCTGCATTAGTACACTGCATTAGTATGCTGCATCCTGTCAGTTACAATACTGTAAATACCCAGTAAAGCTCAGAATCTTATTTTACTGTCTCAGTTGAGTTTAGACTTGTCTCTCCTTGTCTCCCAGATGCTGGATCAGTTCAGACACACACCTGCTCTACATCATCCATGGCCCTGTTCATGCTGCCCTGCTGGTTAGTCTGCACTACAAAAACAATAAAAAATATGTAACAAAAACAGAAACCAAAGTGTACAGTGTGCTCAAATTCTATCCCTCCTCCTCTGCTCCTCTCTCTGGCCGTCTCCAGGTGAACCTGTTCTTCCTACTCAACATAGTGCGTGTGCTGATCACCAAGCTGCAGGTGACCCACAGTGCAGAGTCCAATGCCTATATGAAGGCTGTGCGAGCCACTCTAATCCTGATACCTCTGCTGGGAGCCCAGTTCATCCTGGTTCCCTGGAGGCCAGAGGGACGAAAGGCCAGGGCCATCTACGAGTTCATCATGAACATCTTTGCACATTTCCAGGTATGGGTGTTTTTTTATTAAAAGCAAATGTGATATAACCTTTCAACACCCAATATCCACAAGAGATATAAGGCCATTACAGAATGTTTAATCTGGAGGAATGTTCACTGAATAATTATTCCTTTATAGGGACTCCTGGTCGCAATTATATTCTGCTTTTGTAATGCAGAGGTAAGTGCCAGCATTTCTTAAAAGGCTGATGATTACCCTGAGTCTATCTTTTCATTTAGAAATAGAATCATTATGTCATTCAAGAATTCTCTATATATTTGTTTGCCAGTATTTACTGATAAGGTTCAAGCTCGCATTTATGTTGCTCTTAAACCACTCTGTCTTTGGTTCCACAGGTGCAGGCATGTCTTAGGAGGAAATGGGCCCAGACCAAGCTGGTGTGGAAATGGACAGATTCCTACTCCCACTACAACACCAACTCCTCTGTGACTGAGATGAGTCGTGCTACAGTCAGCCTGGAGCTCACCGCTTCTGAGGAGGACACCATCATTAAGCCAGGTGGTAGTGTGCACTACCGAGCCAATGGACAGAGCAACGGCAAGCGCTGCACCACTAGGGAGATGGACACGCCCAGGATCCTGGAGACCACTGACATCTGAGAGCATTGCATTGTCCCTTCCCATAGGCATCATCACGTTATGCTGGTCACAAACAGGCTCACTTAACTCACAGCATGGCCACAGACAATTGGTCAGAGCAGAAAAAGGGGGTCATGACCTCTTGCGTCACCATAAATGTTGGATCACACACACGTGGTAAGAATATCCGCACAAATGTGTACAAGATACACATGCAAGCACAAACACACAACATAACAACACAGACAAAGACACATATACACACATCTGATAATGAATGAGCAGTTTATAGGGTCCAGTTGAAACCTTGCTGACAAGTATTCACCCCAGATGTATATACATTTCACTGTAGCTTCTCACTGTTGCTCATGTTGGCCTTAGACACAAGACATTATGGAACAAATCCAGTGATACAAGGATCCAATGAAGAGGGCTATCTCTGGCAATGTTTGATCTTGGCCTTCAATGCGGATTAGTGTCTGATGTAATCGTTTTCTGTAGGCCTATTGTACCATTTGTACAGTATATAAGCACTCTTATATTTCATTAGTTTATTTCACTCTGACACTCCTTATATTGTTGAAATTTGGATCCGTATTTTTGATGTCACTTTAATGATGTGGAACTTATTATTGAATTGTGTGTTGCATAAGCTTGCCTTTTTAGAACCATGAAATGACTTGGCATAGTTCTGACTGCTGAATGTTGAGTTCTCAGAGGCAAGTAAGATGACTGTGACAGTGAATAAGGCATACAACACAATGAGGAAAAGGGTGTCTGTGTGCTTTGAAACTCTAATGGGAGAACCTATGATTCAGTGATGTGGGGATGCCCTATGTCTGACAACACCCAAGACTCACTTTTTTATCCAGTGTTATTTTCTTACGGTTTTACAAATACAAATCTTGTTTATTGAGTTGCTATGCACAATATATGAAAAATCAAAGAGGATACATGTACTGTGCCTTGCAAAAGTATTCATCCCCCTTGGCGTTTTTCCTATTTTGTTGCATTACAACCTGTAATTTAAATGGATTTTAATTTGGATTTCATGTAATGGAAATACACAAAATAGTCCGAATTGGTGAAGTGAAAAAATAATAATAACTTGTTAAAAAAAGTGGTGCGTGCATATGTATTCACCCCCTTTGCTATGAAGCCCCTAAATAAGATCAGGTGCAACCAATTACCTTCAGAAGTCATATAATTAGTTAAATAAATTCCACCTGTGTGCAATCTAAGTGTCACATGATCTGTCACATGATCTCAGTATATGTACACCTGTTCTGAAAGGCCCCAGAGTCTGCAACACCACTAAGCAAGGGGCGCCACCAAGCAAGCGGCACCATGAAGACCAAGGAGCTCTCCAAACAGGTCAGGGACAAAGTTATGGAGAAGTACAGATCAGGGTTGGGTTATAAAAAAATATCTGAAACTTTGAACATCCCATGGAGCACCATTAAATCCATTATAAAAAAATGGAAAGAATATGGCACCACAACAAACCTGCCAAGAGAGGGCCGACCACCAAAAGTCACGGACCAGACAAGGAGGGCATTAATCAGAGAGGCAACAAAGAGACCAAAGATAACCCTGAAGGAGCTGCAAAGCTCCACAGCGGAGATTGGAGTATCTGTCCATAGGACCACTTTAAGCCATACACTCCACAGAACAGAGTGGCCAGAAGAAAATAAGCAAACACATTTGGTGTTCGCCAAAAGGCATGTGGGAGACTCCCCAAACATATGAAAGAAGGTACTCTGGTCAGATGAGAATAAAATTGAGCTTTTTGGACATCAAGGAAAACTATGTCTGGCGCAAACCCAACACCTCTCATCACCCGAGAACACCATCCCCACAGTGAAGCATGGTGGTGGCAGCATCATGCTGTGGGGATGTTTTTAAATCGGCAGGGACTGGGAAACTAGTCAGAATTGAAGGAATGATGGATGGCGCTAAATACAGGGAAATTCTTGAGGGAAACCTGTTTCAGTCTTCCAGAGATTTGAGACTGGTACGGAGGTTCACCTTCCAGCAGGACAATGACCATAAGCATACTGCTAAAGCAACACTCAAGTGGTTTAAGGGGAAACATTTAAATGTCTTGGAATGGCCTAGTCAAAGCCCAGACCTCAATCCAATTGAGAATCTGTGGTATGACTTAAAGATTGCTGTACACCAGTGGAACCCATCCAACTTGAAGGAGCTGGAGCAGTTTTGCCTTGAAGAATGGGCAAAAATCGCAGTGGCTAGATGTGCCAAGCTTATAGAAACATACCCCAAGAGACTTGCAGCTGTAATTGCTGCAAAAGGTGTCTCTACAAAGTATTGACTTTGGGGGGGGTGAATAGTTATGCATGCTCAAGTTCTGTTTTTTTGTCTTATTTCTTGTTTGTTTCACAATTTCTTGTTTGTTTCTAAGTGGTAGGCATGTTGTGTAAATCAAATGATACAAACCCCCCCAAAATCCATTTTAATTCCAGGTTGTAAGGCAAGAAAATAGGACAAATGCCAAGGGGGGTGAATACTTTCGCAAGCCACTGTATTATACCACTGAGCTGCAGTTGAACTATTTATACTCTGTATATGTGTAGTGGGGAGAATTTACAATGCTGCAGTGTATGAAAAACATTCCACCTTTAACTTCTGAAGAAATGTCGAACTGAATAACACTACTTTATATACCGGTTTAATTTTGTAACAATGGAATTAAAATAAACTTTTATAATTTAGGTTTTTGCTTGAGTTCTTTTCTATTGAATTATTACTTTTTTGTTATGTAGATCTGACTCACTCAGAATGTGATATCTTCAAAGGCAGAGGTATTAAAAGAAATAGACCACCAGGAGTGAAACGCTTTTGTTAAAAACTGACTCACTCACTCTAGTTAATCTTACAAATCGAAAGAGGGAATTTATTGCAAACCATTAAGATTACTATTCAAAAACGGGATGGTATTTTTTCCTGACTCTTTTCATCGTAGGTGCCAGTGGATGAGGGCCTGTTTCAATTATCTTGCTGGAAAAAGTTACCTTTTATGGGCAGATGGTGTTTCTACTCTGTGGCCTAGTTTAGTTAGATTGTATTTGTATTTTTTTGTGGAGAGAAGCCTACAGTGCATACTTGATCACATGAACCTAGCAAATAATGCTGGCTTAAATTGAATGCAGGCCTAATGGCGATTCCCTATGGTACGCCAATGGCACAGGTTCATGAGGCGTCCACATATATAAGCCTAATTGGCTTTCCCAACGTAGGTCTTTAGTTGGGTGATGTTACTATTTATTGCAGATATTGAAGACAATTAAAGTGCAACTTGCATAATAAATAGCCCTACCGTAGGCTGCAACGTGAAGATGGTGCGCTACATAAGCATTTTCCTGTGAGAACCGTATGCTCTCTCCTCTCACCTGGGTTGCTTTCAGTACGACAGAATGGTGTGCAACATTGAATTCAACGGAAATGGTACTGTACTGAACGACTAGTTGAAACATTGTGATTATTGTGGCTAGGGTTGCAAACTTTTGAAGTTTACAAGTAAACTACCAGAATGTTGGTATCTTTCAAGGATTGTACGTATCTATCACAAGACATCTAGTGGCCTTTTTGGGTACTTCAGGTTATCACAGGTGTCTGTAATCATGTCTGGCCCACCGTGTGGCCTTATCACATGTAACATATATTAAATAATAAAATACGATTTAAAAATAAAATATAGAATGACAAAACATTATCCTAAATAGAAACCGTCAACTAAGTGAATACCGTTGGTGTTTAATATGAGGGTTTCAGCATGAAATATCCCTTATATATACAGCCCCCTCCACGTCTGACTGTTCCTGACGATATCGGAACAGAGAAGCCAGCCCAGGTTATCTTAGAATCCTACCCTAGCCCCAGGTATTCTGTCCAAAAATGTTCATTTAATAACAACTGGTCATAGGAAGAGAGTGTCTGGAATACTCTGTTACTGCAGATGCAGCATTTTGTTTCCCATGTCCAAAGTTCTGTATTGGGTCCAATGCTAACGCAGACAAGGCCTTCACCCAAGGTGGGTATTCTAACTGGAAGCATGCTATTGATAGTACCAAAGGAGTCGCTAGGCACGCATCAAGCAAAGAACATTTGAAAAGACAAGGAACTAGCCAAGGTGTTTAGCACCATACCCCACAATGCCACATATACGTCACACAATATTCCAAATGAAATCATAGGGCTTATGAGTGGGGCGTCCACAGCTACATGCAATAACTAATTTTCCACCTTGACAAACGTGTTCAGTCAGCACAGAAGAAGCATGCTACACCTGAGGAAAGCTCAACTAATCCAACTAGCATTTGAGGGGGATCTTACAAGAAGATTTTGGGGAGAATGGAATGATCAATTACTCAGGAAGTTCCACAGTGCATCAACTCTTCTGAAAAGGTAAGAAACAATCTAGCTGGTTGGTTCTTATTAAAATCTTGACGGTATAGCCAGTGGAGTCATTTCAGCAAAGATCTAGGGTATGGAATGGCAAAATTACTTAGAAAGGCCTAGGTTATCAACAGTCTTGTGTGTAGGGATAGGCTACAGATTGCGCGCCAACCTGTCACTTCAAAAGCACTCAATGGTTTCGGAGTCTCGGTATTTGAACTTTATGTTTATTGTGGTATAGTGTGATATAAGCAGAATTCAATATTATTCCAATGCAAGAACCCCCCAAAATTGTGCCCCTTCACCGATTTCAATTGCCCCCTCAGTCACTTTATCCTGGGGCCGGGTCTGCCTTTATCTACTTCACCAGAGTCAGATGAACTCATGGATACCATTTTTATATCTCTGTGTGCAGTTTGCTAGCATGCTAGTAGATACAATAGACTTCCAGTCATTGTGCTAACGCTAGTTAGCATTGGCTCGCAAAGCTACCTCTAACTTCCTTCATACTGGATGCAGAGACATACAAATGGTATCCATGAGTATCATCGCCAAAATCATTGCCAAAATCCCGAAGTATCCCTTTGAAAGCATGTTATATTTAATGAAGTGCACTTTAATATAGACCACATAGAAAATTCAATACATCAGATTTTTTATATAAATAAAGACTTGCTAAAGTGCCAAAATTCAGCATTTTGACATGTCCCTCTGTACTCCCTCTCCCTCTCTGACTTCGAGGAAGATTTTAACCCACTTAATCCCAACATTTCACCATCATTGTAAAGCCGTAGTTATTTTGTTGCTTTGACAAAGTCATTTTTTGAAGATTATTACTTATTTCATGTGATTAGTGATTAATCTAATCACATGAAATGTCTGTCCCTCATTGTAAGGTCAACCCTGTTATGTGAACTGAACTCTCGTTTTAATATGGTGAAACTATTTTTATTTATTTTTTATTCAAAAGAAACATTGAACATATAATAGTAAAATCATAGTGTAAAAGCAGGTGAGCTGTTTCTACTCTATTTGGCAATTTTCTGGTGTTTTCTGGTGGAAAACTGAGTGGGTCGAGCATAACATGCCAACCCTGTTACCCATTGATAGACAGGTTAGAAATGTTTTAACAATTTCATTTTTTGGTGAAGCTGCACTAGGGTCGGACAGCATTCCTGTGTAGATTAAGACACCTCGGAGCCAGTGCAAGATATATCTCGGAAAACGTACCTCAATCCAGGGATGAGAAATGCATTGTACTCCGAATTGTCCCATTATCCCAACTGTTGCACTGAGAAGATTGAACGACTGAGAAGATTGAACGAATGTGCTGTCATTCAATCTTCTTGGTGTAACAGTTGGGATAATGGGACAATTCGGAGTACAATGCATTTCTCATCCCTGGATTGAGGTACGTTTTCCGAGACATATCTCGCGCCGGCTCCGAGGTGTCTTAATCTACACAGGAATGCTGTCCGACCCTAGTGCAGCTGTTAGCAAGGGGGTCAGATCTGCTGGCTAAATAGCAGTAAGCCATATCAAAGATTATGCATGCGAACAAGCTAGATAGCTAGCTTAGCTCTTCCATGCTAAATTTGCACTGCAAATGTGAATAGATAGCTATGCAAGATAGAGTTGTTATACGAATTAAAATGAGTCTGAACTAAAATACTGTAGGCTATTTCTATACAAAATATGAATATCATGATGCCAGTGCACATATGGGTACATGCCAATCATCATGTCTATAATAAATGAACAATGGTTTCTGCAGGCCAGGCATAACCAGTGCAATGACATAAATGCTGTAAACCCAAAGCTCCATGTTTGAAGTGAGGTGTGAAAGTGATTGAATCCATTATTCATCATCCTATTTCCTCTCTAGGGCACAGTAGCAGGCTATGCCTATAGGCCATTGCAAAACACACACACCAATAACTTTTCAGAATAGGCCTGCCAGTGATGGTACGTGCTGTCCCTGTAGCACACACCTAAGTGCCATTGCTCCTATATCTGGCAAGTGTTGCCATTAACAATATAAATATTATATCAGCTTTGAAGTGAATGTTAGCAATGGAAGAATAGTCAAACAAACTCAGAGAACACGCCATTTCACAGTTAGTTGAGCTCCAAGCTGTTTATGAGTGCACACACTCTCTGGCCCTCAGAGAGACAATGGAAAACAAGGCACCTCACTCAATGTTTTTGTCATGACTATAATAGGTAACACAACCTGCAAACCTGCCCTTATACCACCATTACCATGGGATCACTCTCTGCAGGGTTGGATAAAAGCAGATGTTTCCGGTTTTTAGGGATACAGTATTTTCCCCTAAAAAAACAGATGTGGGGACTCCACTCAGGTGTCTTTTTACGCCTGCTACGTTAGGTTACCATGGGATTGACCAGTGCTCAAGGACAACATTTGATGAGTCCCATTTGGGTAGCTTTAGATTAGCTGGGTTGACCAGACAGATATTGATCCAATTGCAGCAATAGCCTATCTGTCTGGTCAACCAGGCTAGGGCAGCTTATTATAGGGCCCATGCTTCAGCCTTTATGGGACCCCAACTCAAAATATTGTCTGGATGCCCATCAGTCAGCATTAAGAAATTAGGTAAACAGAATCCTTTCAAATCTATGTTGCCCTAGATAATCAGGTTGTGTTATAGTAAGTGTCTTGTTTGGGAATATCTCAATCATAGCAGCTTGTTGGGTTAAATGTGGAAGACACATTTCAGTTGAATGCATTCAGTTGTATAACTGAATAGGTATCCCACTTTCCCTTTCCCTTGTTTCCTATGACTATAAATGAGTCTGAGTCTAGGTTACTACCACCAGAGAGCGCTAGAGCTTAAAGATTTACTCACAGCATCCATCCAGCATGTTCTTGTTATGACAGGATGATCTTCAACTCTGTCATGTGTCATACTAGAAAACACTAACAGTTGTGTCAATTTAGAGGGTTATAATAGCATCATTTTATCTCACTCCATCCACATAAATTAGAAGAGAACATTTTGTCCTATGGAAAAATGAGACAGAGACTAGAAGATGAGCATGGCACTAAAATGGATTAAGGATACATTACCTTGATGGACGAGGGCATACCGCCGAAGGCTTACCATGTACACCGTCATGACAATCCTCCTATACTTGTGTGCGTGCGGTGTGCGTGTCCATACCACCCAAACGTATTTAACCTCTTCACAATCCACCATCAAGGTCAACCACATTCTGATATTTTTTTCCACTAATTCGTCTTTTGACCAATCAGATCAGTGCTGAAAAACATCTTGATGTGAAAAGATCTGATGTGATTGGTCAAAAGTTAAATAAGTGGAAAAATATCAGAATTGGGCTGCCTACTTTATGTAAACGCAGCCACGGAAGTAGCAACGTGACCAGAAATCAATTACTGCATGTCTCTGTCAATTTGAATCTTTACAGGAGACATCTACAGTCTTCATAACATATAGATATTTACTATCACCTGTGCATCAGAGGTGTTGAATATAACTTTTTAGATGGAACATGTTAACATGTAAAATATTTCTAAATTGAGGATGCAAATTTGACTAATGAAGCCATTTACCTGAGATGATCCTTAATCCAGACTATCAAGACCCTGATGAGTGTTAATCAACATTTTTGCCTAATTGGCACCTCCTACTAGACCCTTTGCTAATCTTCATTTCCAACCCGTCATCGGGATGCTGGACATGTTAAGTGTGTATTGGTACTGTGTCCTCTCATCCATTTGATTAACCAGAACAGAGCTGTCTTGACCTGCCTCCACAGCTGACACCTTGGAATCCCAGGGCTCTTACAAAGCCCTCAGACTCACAATAAGACAATCAGACACGGCAAACCAATTCCACAATGGACCATAAGCAGATGACATAGGCTGCGTTTAGACAGGCAGCCCAATTCTGATATTTTCTCCAATAATTGGTCTTTTGACCAATCACATCAGGTCTTTTCACATCAGCTCTTTTTCAGAGCTGATCTGGTTGCTCAAACGACCAATTAGTGAAAAAAGATCAGAATTGGGCTTCCTGTCTAAACGCAGCCATAGAAACACAGTGTTTACATTTGCAGGATGAATGGCTTTCTGTCAGAAACCTTCAGGTCTATTCCCAAGGTATACATTTATTTGTAGTGAAGACTTTTATATTTATTTAATGTACTTAGACATACACTTACTGTAGATTAATCACACGTCAGTGAACTGCCAGCGACTAACAATGTCCTTAGACAAGGCCATGCAACTGTAATTGCTGTCCAGAGAATCTCAAATTGGGATGGAGCTTCATAAAGAGTTCATGTTCAAATTGCGGATGGTAATGAATGATGTACTTTTTCATTCCCCTCTCTCCTCCCTCTCGTTCTCTCTCCCTTTCTCTCTCTCTCTCTCTCTGGCCACACCTCAATAGAGCAAACAAAAACAATCATTTTTGTGGGATTTTGGTACAGGGAACAGTTTGTGGACTTAGAATGTTAGCTATGTCAAGTCAGGTCGAGAGCAAACGCAACAGCTTTACAGATTTATTGCAAGCCAGGCTTCAGGAATGAATGAGGAGTATTTGTGTTGCATAGTCTCAATAGTGCTCTTGTCAAATATACCATGCCTATGTGGCCAGCGGGGTGTGAGGATGCATATCTATTTTCATCATGGGTGAATCGGTCATGGTGATGTATACCTGGAGGACTTCATAGGCCTTTGAGCCCTTTCTTGCTTCTGTACGGTGTCATGAGGTGGAGATAATATGGTATCAGATTCAGCTGGATTTATTGTTTGTTTGTTGTTGACATTGTAATCTCATCCTTTGAGTAAGTGGCCATTGTGCATTTGGCTCTTGTTTCATCTAGCCTTTTGTAAATAGTGAATTGTAACAAGAGACACACTATAGTCTCTATAGAGAATCAAAGGTGTAGTACAAGAAAGAAAGAGACCATTTCACACACATTTGAACGAATTAAGAGAATTTGCAAACACGATCATGTTTGACAGATATGTCTACCAAGGAACTAAACTATCACAAAACATTGCTAGCAATCACTGTAAAGGGGAGGTTGTCAGAAGATGAGAAAGAGAGAGAGATAGAGACAGGGAAAAGGAAAGGCCAGTGGCCGCCTGGAGGAGGGAAAAGGGAGAGCTAATCTGCGACGTCTGTTACATAAGACCTACTACTTGGGCACTGCAAATTATGCCAGAACTCTGGTAGGTCGCAGTCATAAGGAGGCCACCTCCAAAGTGCCCCCGTGACATAAATAGCAACGAGGGACACACAGTTAGTCAAACATTTACTCATGTCGGGCAAGAAGCTAATAGCGTTGCCTGGAGAGTTTCACAAGGCCTGTTTACTTATTTTACGAACCGCCATTTAAAGATTGAACGAGTCCACATTGCATCACTGGTTTGGCAAAGAGGCCATCTCTCTCTACTGCGCTGTAAACAACAGGGGTAAATAAGACAGCAGAATGTGTTCGGCCAAGTTGTGATGGGAGCCCTCTTATTTTACCTCTTTGTCTCATCTTTCCCTGGTACTTTTCAAGGGCAGTGTCAGCAGGGTTTGGCAGGGAAGTGTGTAATTTTCTAAGTATAACCCTGGCTAAGGGGGTAGTTGGACATGGGTTGCCAGTTTATGTTTGCTTTTTTAAATTGGATCCAAACACAGGCTCAAACGGACAACCCAAAGTCCTCCTGTAGCAGCTCAACTCTTCCTTCCCACCTCCGTCTATTCTCTCTCTTTCTCTGCAGGAAGGAAGTCTCAGGAGAAAACAAGACATGTGAAGCTGACTACAGTGTTGGGAGTAGGTGACCTCTGAGGGTCCAGCAGGATGACATGCTGTGATGCCTCATCATAAGTCAACCCTAAGGAGAACATGGCTCACTATACCATATAATCTCATCTGCATAAATCAGGGCCGTTAAAAGAGCCGACCATCTACAATAACAAACATGTCCTGCAACTAGCTTGGATACCAACTATGTGTTATTCCACCTGAAGCCTTGATAACTACTGTTTAAACGTTGTTCTATTCAACTGAGCCATATCAAACCACCCATTCAGGACATATTCAGATGTTCCATGATCACAGTTATGAGAGGCTATGGTGCCGTGGTAATGAGACCATTTTTCTCAGCTGTTGCAGTGTTTCTGAAAGTGCAGCTGACAGGATGATGATATCCCACTCTATTGTTTCTGTGTCACAAATCTCACACTGTAGTATAAGGGACAAAGTTAAAGTATTTGGTTTACTAAACATTTGAACATGTACAGAGTATGCACCTGTTGTTTTTAGAAGAAAATAAGACATAACTGCGGTTTGAGTTACGGGGGTGCCCGGGCAGGCAAGGCAATCCCATAACAAATCTGGGCACCCCATGAGATAATGTATGCCCATTTCTTTCCACACGCCCATTACTCTGTGTGGCAGAGGTCAAACGATTGGGAAATATTAAAAGTTGGTCCAATGTTTTCCGGACACCGTCAAGACTCAATGTGCAACAAATATCCTGCATAAAATATATTTAAGTCTTTATTTATTAACATTGAAACATGTCCTGATTACCCTTCATTTCATCTTTCAGTCAACAATGTATTTTATTCCCTATGGAAAAAAGCTAGTACAAAATTACAGTATATCAACATGTGCTGCCAACGCATGTTAATATGAACATGTGCAAACATACAGTATATATCAACCTCCACACCCAAGTGACAACCCACTGGGCACAAACTGCAGTTAATCAATTCAAAACAGAAAAAATGAGAACTTAAACACTAAGGTTTCTTTCCTTTCCGCTCTCTCTTTTGTTCTCTTCGCTATACGTTTTTCCAGGGACAGTCACATGTTCTGTGTGCTCCTTAACCTCTGATCTGGGGTAGTTCTCACATGCATGGAGCTGTCCTGTGTGTCCAACCCCTCCCTTATCTCCACACAGAGCCCAGTGGGGCAGAGGTGGCGGAACAGCCAGGGCTATGAGGGTGGGGGGGATGTTTTTATTCCCAGGGCCGGTTGTTGTGCAACACTTGACATTGATCTGGGGCTGATGAGCGATGAGACTGCAGTTTACTGGTGTTAAACATCCGTACAACATGCCTCCTTCCTTTTCACTCTCTGCTGTGCCTCGATTCTCTAGTAATACACACATTGTTGTTGTTTTCCTCATTCTCTGGTGCATTGTGAGTGGTCCCACCTCCTCTCTCTCCTCTTATTTTCCTTTACTCCTGCTGCTCCTCTTTTTGTCCCTCTCACTTCTCTGTATGCCTTTCATCCAACCGGTCATTTTACTGCAGTTAATAAGAAACCTGCACGTAGTATGTTGCGTCATTGTACATTCCGGTGTTCTACAAAACAATTACATAATATTCCAGTTGCTCTGTTGATATGGCCCAATGTGTAGTGGGTTAACAGTTGGAACAAAATATTAATCAACACTCATGAAATGGGCTTTATGTAGCAGCTGGCTGGATATATAGCCCTAAATGTCAACTATAACTGCCAAAATAAAGGAAACACTTGAGTGAATGAGGGATACAAAGTACATTGAAAGCAGATGCTTCCACATAGGTGTGGTTCCTGAGCAATTCCTAGGCAATTAATATCCCATCATGCTTAGGGTCATGTATAAAAATGCTGGGCAGGCCCAGTTGCCCATCCACAGGGCACGAGGGGTCACTGAATGGTTTGATGAGCATGACAACGATGTAAACCATTTGCCATGGCCGTCTCAGTCACCAGATCTTAACCTAATTGAACACTTATGGGAAATTCTGGAGCGGCGCCTGAGACAGCGTTTTCCACCACCATCAACCAAATTATTGAATTTCTCATGAAAGAATGGTGTCACATCCCCCCAATAGAGTTCCAGACACTTGTCAAATGTATGCCAAAGCGCATTGAAGCTGTTCTGGCTCGTGGTGGCCCAATGCCCTATTAAGACACTTGGGGGCGGTTTCCCGGACAGAGTTTAATTTAAATCAGGACTAGGCTAATTCTACTTTCTGAGACTTTGCTTACATTTACATTTGAGTCATTTAGCAGACGCTCTTATACAGAGCGACTTAGTTAGTGAGTGCATATATTTTCATACTGGCCCCCCCGTGGGAATTGAACCCACAACCCTGGCGTTGCAAGCACCATGCTCTACCAACTGAGCTACACGGGGCCTTAACTTCAGATTAATTAGTTCTAGACTAGGGTGTCCCAGACTAAGGTAAATAAGGACTAACCAGTTAATCTTTGTGAAGCCTAATTAGATTAACAATGTGCACTTGGTGCTGACCTGAGGATGCTTCAAAAATCAGGGATAGGACACTAATACATAATCTTACTGACACTTGTGGGTGCTTCGCGTGATGTATTTGTTGTCTCTACCTTTTTGCCCTTCGTGCTGTTGTCTGTGCCTAACAATGTTTGTACCATGTTTATGCTGTTACCATGTTGTGTTGCTACTGTGTTGTTGTCATGTTGTGTTGCTACCATTCTGTGTTGTCATGTGTTGCTGCCATGTTGTGTTGTTGTCTTAGATCTCTCTTTATGTAGTGTTGAGGTGTCTCTCGTCATGATGTGTGTTTTGTTCTACATTTAAATGTTTTATCCCAGCCCCCCTCCCCGCAGGAGGCCTTTTGCCCCATGGTAGCCAATCATTGTAAATAAGAATTTGAAAATTGACTTTCCTAGTTAAATAAAAATAAGCATTATGTGGAATTGGAGCAAGTCACTTAAACCAAACAATGGACGGAGGTAAAAGAAAACGTTCAAAGAATTTCATTGACTTTTGAAGAAACCCTCTTGAAGTGAATTGTGTCAAATCACCCAATTATCGAGAACAAACAGCATGATTAATCAACAGAAAACAAGAAAGATAATGCCTGGACTACCATTTGTAATGAATTGAACTCTAATAAAGTAAAAAAGTAAACAAAAGGACGCTACAATAACTTCAGATATGATGCTGTATTTATTGTTGGCCCACTTTTACAAATCACTTTGAAATGTTAGTTTTCTTGCGTAACAACACAGTGGGGCCTAAATGTATTTGTGGCAGAAATGTAACAAGAGTGGCGCAGCAGTCTAAAGCACTGCATTGCAGTGCTAGAGGCGTCACTACGGACCCGGGTTCGATCCCTGGCTGCCGACCGGGAGACCCGTGAGACGGCACACAATTGGCCCAGCGTCGTCCAGGTTAGGGGAGGGTTTGGCTGGCCGGGATGTCCTTGTCCCATCGCACTCTAGCGACTCCTTGTGGCGGGCCGGGCACATGCGCGCTGACTTCGGTTGCTAGCTGTACAGTATTTCCTCTGACTAATTGGTGCTTCCGGGTTAAGCGAGCAGTGTGTCAAGAAGGAGTGCGGCTTGGCGGGTCGTGTTTCGGAGGACGCATTACTCTCGACCTGCGCCTCTCCTGAGTCCGTACGGGAGTTGCAGCGATGGGACAAGACTGTAACTACCAATTGGATATCATTGAAAAAATAATAATACATTTGAAATGTAACAATATCATATATAATTACAAATCATTTATATATTGTCTTTCTAAGGTCCTGTGGAAAAATATAAAAATAAACTGAAAGAAGACAAATGCTGTTGCTCGTAGGGAGTGTTTCAAGACTGGTGGCGGACCCCAGTAAGACCAGAGACAGATGAGCTGGGGGACTTGTTGACTGGGATCATTGATAGCCAGCAAACACTGGAAGGTATCCCCGATGATGACCATTTGGACAGTTCAGATGGGGAACCGTTCCAAAGACAGAGGCTGAGTATGCATGAGAAACTGGCCATGGAATTTCATGAGCGCAAACTAATGTATTTAAAAGAAGAGCATGATATGAAGATGTGAATCCTTCATGTTGAGTTGGCTATGAAGGAGGAGGAGAGAAACATGAAGCAGCAGCAGTACCAATGTTCTTCTCAAACCAGCACCAGTTCGGGGTCCCGATATTTCCATTTGTGAATTCAAAACCTTTTTGTTACCAATCCATGTTTATTATTTGCTTCAATCACCTGAGCTATCTTTGTTGGGAGAAGTGCTGCATAGCAAAAACATCTCTGCAGGCTAGGCCATTTCTGTCATTGTCTGCCTCAACCATGGGAACATCTGGGTCATCCTCATCTTCAATGCGAGGATCTAGGCAGCCATGCTGTTTGAGGTAATTGTGAAACACTGCTGTTGCAATTATGACAATGCAGCATCTTCTTGATAGAAAGCGCAATGTGTTTCTGAGACACCGGAAACGACTCTTCCATACACCAAACGTGCGCTCCACTACACCTCTGGTGCCGATATCAGCTTGGTTGTAACGTTGTTGCTCAGGTCCTAAGCGATGAAGATAGGGGTGAACAAGAAGTTGGTCTGTGCATACCCACAGTCACCAAGGATGATTCCACTATGTTGTCCTCCTTCAAGCTGAGCACACAAAGAGGAGTTTAGGAAAATCCTTGATTCATGAGTTGCACCTTTCCAACATGCAACAATGTTGGAGAACTGCATATTGGGAGTGTACACACTGTACATTTATTGAGAACCAGTTTTTACGATTCCTATACTCCTCAGCATCTGCTGTAGAGGGACACTTGATGGGAATATGACATCCATCTATACAGCCAATGACTCCAGGGAAGTTCCCAAATTCATAGAACGCTACCTTGTAGTTAGCTTGGGCAGCAGCATCAGGGAACTTGATGTAATTGTCTTTCAGTTCACATATAGCATTGCAGACTTTGTGGACTATTCTGCATACAGTCGGTTCACTTACACCACACAAATCTCCTGTTTCACGATGGAAGGTTCCAGATGCCAAAAACCTCAAGGTGATCAGTACTTGTAGGGAAGAAGGGATGGGTCTTCCCCTAGGAGTCAGATGAAAGCCTTGGCTCAAGCAAACAAATTATGTCAGGAGCATTTTCTTTGTACATACGGATATTGTCACAGAAATTGATTTCATCAAAATCATTCAGTGGGTTACTTCTGTCTATAACCGCCCTTCTGTCTGGCCTTGGTGGTGCTCTTTGATCATCATTGAAATAGTCCAGGTAATCCATTTTCCTCTATTGCCAAGGTCAACCTGGGGGCCAACATCCATTAATCTGAAGTTAAACCTGCCTCTGGCCAGGTTTAATTCAAGCCTTCACTTAGATCTAGATTAATGCCATTTCAGTTAGTCCAGTTTAAAAGTGCAATTTAGTCTAGGATTAGGCTTAATCTGTGTCCGCAAAACCACCCCTTTATGTTGGTCTTTCCTTTATTTTGGCAGTTACCAGTATTTTTTCACATTATTACCAGGATGATTTGTGTTGTATTGTTTTTCTCTATACTTTATCTCAGAGGAAGTGTCATACGTAGGTAGGTGTGCATCCTTTTCAGACAAAGCTGCTGCTTGTTAATGTTCCTCAAATAAGTGGAAATTGTCTATCAAACGTTTCCTTTGGGTTAAGTGGGCTGGGAACTCACCCAAGCCACCTACAGGCCTGTATAAAATGAAGTCAGCTTTTGGAAATAAGACATAATGCAGCAAGAGGTCACAATAAGTGTTATGATTTATGAATATGTCATATCATTGATAATTATATGGTAAATTCCTACTTCTATAACGGATAGAGCCTCTATTTCAATTCATTTTAAACTTACTACATTCACCACGTGTTCAAGTTCAAGACTGCATTCATAGAGTCATGGGCCTGGTCAGTGAGCTTTTATTTGCTTTTCCAGCTGGACTCACTGTGACTCTGGGGCTTTTTAAATAGGACAGTCTGGGATATGTGCCCCTGTGGTGAACACAGTAAAAGCAGAACAGTAAACATGATGGACAGAAATTGCAAACGTCCTTTGTGCATCATCCTTTAATACACATTTCACTCACCATCAAGAGCACTGGGCAAATGGGAATTTCCACCAATGGAGGTGAATCCAGAGAATTTGTGGCTTGTTAATGTTCCAGTGGAGTCTGCATTCGGGAGAGAAGATGCCTAGTGTATGAAGGGGGTGTGAGCATGGGGTGGAATTTGAGAGGGAGAGAGTGTCTCCTGTTCCTCAGTTGCACTGTGTTTACACAGTGGACACACCCCTGACCCAGGCACCACCACACACCCCCACATACACTGATCCGCCCCTCAGACACAAAGCCACAGGGATGGCCTAGATTCCTGCACGTGCAGACGCAGGCACATAAAGGCACAGGGAAAATATTACACATGCCTGTTCTGTTACACACACAACCCACATATCCAGACAGATGCTCACATAGACATTTACACATAGCACAATGGCGCTCACGCCAGATTCACACACTCCATCACACAGCCCCACATGCTGTGTGTGTATGAGCACGCTGAAAGACTAGACTACTAACCGTCGCCTATACATTCACACACATGCATACGCCCACACAAGGTATGCAGACAAAGCTTCACGCTGTCACTGTTACACACTGAGCCCCCTCCTCCACACTACACACAGCTTGCCATCTGCAAAGTGCTTTGTGCGGAGGAGAGTTCTGGTAGGTTAGATTTGAGAGACACACCCAGGACGCAGGAAACCGTCAGAGTGGGGCCCATGTGACTCTACAACAACACTCCTTTCCAATGAGTGATGAGTGAGCATGTGTCCTACTGTTCACAATATGGCTTTGAGGAACCACTTGGTGCTATTCCGGGAAAAAATTATAATCGCCTACTGGTCAAAGATGTGGCTCTGGTTTTAAGGTCTGGAAATTCTCCATTATTTGTAAGTGAAACCAACCTACCCAAGCTCAGCTCGCAGCCTCACACATGATCACTGACAGACAAAGATGCCTGACAGTCATTCCTCCAGACTGTCTCCAGAAAGGCATGTCCCCAAGTTAAGCTCTAACTCAACAGCACTGGGCTGCATACAAAATCAGTTTCCCTAACCTCTTGATCCCCCTCCTCTTCGGGATGTGGCATTCGTTTTCAATGCAGAGCGAGAGGAAGAGAGACGCTTTGATGCAGCATTTGACAATGTATAATTCATAACCAGAAACACTTTACATTTTTGTATCCAAATTGTTAATGTCTCTTTCTCGCGATATATTTATAGCTCACTGTAGAAAAACAACAACATTCTCCAATTCTCTTTTCAGTCATTATCAGAAATCCCAAAATACACATAATTCCATAATTCCAAACTTCACAACAGCCAAATTGTTTACCTCTTAGCTGGTTTTCTATGACGTCAGGACACACCCCTATATGGCAGGGGGGCGTCGTCTTCAATACATTCAGAGGAGTTCTATTCTACCAGATGACATGCTCCTGTCCAATAAAAAGAGAGACTATGCTTACACGTTTGTTATGATTGGTTGCTTGCGGTGATATACTTATAGACATGCCTTTCTACTGAGCTATGGGGCGGGACAACGCAGAAGTGGTGGTCGTATCTTTTTAGGGATAGATTAAAGATTTGCCTCTCCGTACGGATTAATGTAAGTTGTTTTACTAATAAGCTTGCCATTTGGTCTTTATAACATACAGATGTTTTAAATACATTTGATAATGATGCACTGACTTTTAGCAATATGTGTTTTGTTGCGTTTGAGACTGAAAAAATGGTCCGCTCTTGCAGCGCTGCACGCTTTCATCGCAACTGCGCGGCTAGCTCGCGGCAGTTTAGCTAGCTAGCTTGTTAATATTTTGACATGCTGACAATGTAGTTAACTAATGTAATTTTACTGCGTTTAATTTGGTTACGTTGGTGAATAGTATTGTTAAATACTTTACGAGTTACTTAATATGGCTAACTATCTTGCTACAATATTACTCGTTAAGAGTATTCAGCTGGATAACTAGCTAGCTATTTTGTTCTGCATAATAAATGTTGCTTTGAATGTTTGATTTATCGTCTTTACTCATACCTAGCCCGTTACCCGTTACGTAAGCTTTGTGTGATCCATTGCCATTTCTTTCAGTTTCAAACCAGAAAAGTTTCCATTGAACGAAGAATACGTTCACCAGCTACCAAACCTTTTGGAAAATTCTCGACCTGGCTTCAAGTTTAACAGTCCCGATACCCTCCCAGCAAAGTAAAGAAACGTGATATGCCACATCAGGTATGAACATAGCTTTTTTAGCAATCTAGCCATTTTGCATAATGCTAGTTAACTAACGTTGGTTACTAAACTCGATTCATCCACAACAGCGGGGACTATGATGCAGCTAGCTGAGGAACGCTCAACTCCTTTCTCATGTCGAGGCGGAGTTGAGTTTTGATAACTGGTCGCGGGATTTGCTAGCAACAACATTGAGTGCGGTTACATGCCCACAAAAGCGATTATTTTGTATAGTCAGTTTAATATAATAGTTCGATTAAAACGTTTACTTACGTTGCAAGAAGAACCTAATAATCATTTTTACATGGACACATCTGATAAATGCAGAAAATAGTGCTGAGTGACTAGTGCTTTTTGGGTTCGGTTTCGGTTCGATTATTTTTTAAATAGCAAATGCACTATGCATTATGTGGGTTGAGTGCTGTAACAACACAGAATAAAATGGTTAATAAAAGTCCCAGGATGGTAGTGACCGCCCATTACTGCTTATCACTTATTAACCATTTATTCACATTACTTTACTTAATTCAAATATTTCAGTTGTGTATATTATATTTGCTTTATTCGCTGACTATTTCATTCAAGTCATCTCATCTCTATAGATCTGATGCCTATGCTGTCTGACAAAATCACTATTTTGTAGTTCTTCTAAATAAATTAGGCATACTTTTGACTGCTGAATACCAACTAGCAATCACTTAGAAAAGAATAATAATAATAATATGCCATTTAGCAGACGCTTTTATCCAAAGCGACTTACAATAATGTGTTTTCAGGTAGAGATGCCTCACGAAGCAACTGTTATTAGTTGTTTGAAAACCAAACAATAACTGCGTCTTCGGTTAATCGCTCAGCACTAGCAGAAAACTGCCAATCAAAATAAACGTTCTACCACAGCTAACATGTTATTTTTGCTAAGCATATTCGATTCTGAGTTTGTACATATAAAGTTGGTATGTGCAAACTACTTCTAAGATGCATGCATTCAGTTCCGAACACACTTCACTCACGATGAATAGGGAGGCTCGCTCGGCAGGTGCTAGCACATGCGCAGATCAAATACACAGCTGGTACGCCGATTTAAAGGTCATTGCTTGTCCTAATAATTTCTAAAGATTACGCATATTAAAGCTGCAATATGTAACGTTTTGGGGACCCGACTAAATTCACATAGAAATGTGACTTATCGATCTGTCATTCTCATTGAAAGCAAGTCTAAGAAAAATGTAGATCTGTACAATGTGCGCTATTTCATGCTTCCCGTTCTTAAGTTTTGTTTTTGCATCTTTTATTTTCTGTGTTGTACACCAGCTTCAAAAAGCTGAAAATACAATATTTTGGGTTATTGAAAATATATTTAACAGCGGTTTAGATGGTACAATGATTCTTTACACTTGTTTTGCTTGTTTTGTCACAGACTGAAATTAGGCAAACTATTAGAATTTTAGCAACCTGGAAATGGCAGAGCGATTTCTGCCTAGTGCACCTTTTTAAGATAAGCAGAGTATGGTGTTTACGTGATTATTGCATAATCTGCTTACTGCCATAATCGGTTTAATATTGAATTTCTAATGTGTAAACGTACTTATTGTAAACGTACTTATTGAGTCACCATCAGTCGATCCTTGTAAAAATGTCAATTCTGAAATCTATTCTGTTTGTCCTGTACAACTGCGGTCCTACTGAAATTCACATTTGTAAGAACTTTTAGCTAAAACAACCACAGACTTTAAACAATTATAATATTAGAAAAATTGATTTAGGCTTTTACTGCTATAGCCCAAAGAAACACATTGAATTACACATTTGTACATGGCAAAACAGACAGTCAAAAGATTTATCATAAGGTTTTGACGTGTCTCCTAAATCTGAGAGAGATGCCCGTTGTGCCATTTTTAAAGCCCGGTACTGGGTTACAGTTCAGATGACTGCCGTAAAGCTTGGACGTCGTAGAGCAAAACAACCGACCCTGTTGTGTTCGTGAGAGTCTCATCTTTTGATTGTAGCTGAAATGGTTCTGTTTTTACAGACGATTTTGTGACTTTTCTGGTCCTGATCGTCTCGTGTAGAAGAAGACTAACTTTAAATGTCCGAACTCCAAATCGAAAAGTCCCATCGGGTAGCCACATGTGTCCATGTAAACATAATTATTACGGAAATAGTTATTCTTGCAAAGCATGTAAACGTTTTTAAACAAACTATTATATTAAAGGGAAACTCCGCCACTTCAACTTAATTTTCATTATCTCAGCACCAAACCAGTGTCCTACATATGTGGAAACGGTGCGTTTCTGTCATCTGTGGTAAAAAAAGATAAGAAAGTTCCTAAAAAAATGCTTCTCTGACATCACAGGGTAGGATTAAAAGTAAGAAAAACTATGATTTTCAAAACCTGCAGTGCGTTTCTAGCCAGAGGGAGGGTATTTCTTTCTCCCCAAATCACTGCGAATCTGTGTTTGAAAATCACTGTTTTTAAAATGTTTAAACTTCTGATATTAACGGTTTTTACCGTTTCATTTTTATCTACAACTTAGAAATGTTCCGTTTTTTCTAATATGTAGACACTAGTTTGATGCTGGAGATAATGAAAATGAGGTTGAAAAGTGTCTGAGTCGCCCTTTTAATCTGATTATCCACAATACTCATTATTGTGTGCATGTAACCCTACTCACTAAAGTAGCTATGTGGGTCCCCAAAAAAATCCAAAGGAAGTTTGGCCTGGTGTCTGTCCTATATCTGAGAGATATAAGAAAGATCAGAGAACTAAAATGTTTATTTGATTTTTTTTATTTATCCCCTTATTTTAGGCACTAAACTCTCCATATATACTTCCATTCATTTTTTAAAACTGGTTCTGGGAAGTCTATAGTCTGACAAACATTTACATTTTAGTAATTTAGCAGACACTCTTATCCAGAGCGATTTACAGGAGCAATTAGGGTTAAGTGCCTTGCTCAAGGGCACATCGACAGATTTTTCACCTAGTCGGCTCGGGGATTAGAACCAGCGACCTTTCGGTTACTGGCACAATGCTCTTAACCACTAAGCTACAAACACCGCTGTAGCTCTGCCACCTTTCACCGCAGATTCGGAAGGGTGATCAGCGGATGCGGTGCATTGAGACGCAGCCCATGCAAAAAACACATCTCTATCTTAGACAGATTTCGATGGGGATTTTTTAAATTATGTTAATTAGATTTCCGCAGGGGCCAAGGGTTAAAAGTAAGAAAAACAATGATTTTCAAAACCTGCAATGTGTTTCTAGCCAGAGGGAGGGTAGTTTCCCCCCCCCATATCACTGCGAATCTGTGTTTGAAAATCACTGTTTTTAAAATGTTTAAACTTTTGATGTCATCTGTTACTTTTTAACGTAAAATGTTTTTCTACAACTTAGAAATGTGCCGTTTTACATTTTAGTCATTTAGTAGACGCTCTTATCCAGAGCGACTTACAGTTAGTGAGTGCATACATATTTATTTTTTCATACTGGCCCCCTGTGGGAATCGAACCCACAACCCTGGCGTTGCGAACTCAATGCTCTACCAACTGAGCTACATCCCTGCCGGCCATTCCCTCCCCTACCCTGGACGACGCTGGGCCAATTGTGCGCCGCCCCATGGGTCTCCCGGTCGCGGCAGGCTACGACAGAGCCTGGATGGTTTTCACATATGTAGACACTGGTCTAAATCTAAAATGTTGCTTTTTGGGTGTAGTTACCCTTTAATGCAAGATACCATTGTTTGGTTAGCAATGTTTCAGTTCATGTGATTGTAGAGTTTGCAGAATAAATGGCCACTGGATTTATAGGCTAGTTTGTAGTTAACATTTAATTGAGAAGGTTTTTGGGAAAGCCTTTCCGTCTCTACCAGAAGATGGTTATCATTAGCATCGTCGCTAACGGCTACACATGTAGACATGCGCACGCACCACACACAGACAGAAGGGCATTCCTGTGCCGTTGCATTTTGTTCATGTGTTATGATTTAATTTGTGCAAATGAAGTTCAATACATTTAGTCATTGTATTGTTTCAGAAGCCATTACCATGCAGATATCTTGGCTGGCATGGTTGGGCTGTTTGATGTGGTCAGATTGTAAGGCACTACATGCTTTTCTGAGGCGGTGCTGATAAAACAGGACAGCGGTTCACTTCGATAGAGAAAGAGCCAGAAGATTTAGCACTGCCAATGATCTTTGTTTATCTACAAACGGTAGGCAAGAGATGTTATCAAAGAGATTTTATGTGATGGTAGAGTTTGCAAAACAAATATCCACTGGATTGATGCAAATAATCATATAATTCTGCCAAGTAAGCATAGGCTACTTTGTAATTAACATTTAATTGAGAAGGTTTTTGGGAAAGCCTTTTCATCTGCCAGAAGACTTTCATTAGCATCATCGCTAACGGCTACACAAAGTGGAAGACTCGTGCACTGCACATACCTAAACGGGGAATTCTCAATGCCTCTTCAGACAGTTGCAGGAAGTACAAATCACTGATGCATTCTGTTCATGTTTTATGATAAACTTGGGCAAATTAATACATTTAGTTGATTCCCTACTAAGTTACAATACATTTTTGAATATTGTTGAATTCCATTTTAATGTCTGTATTCCGTCCACGTTCTCCGCATCACAGATTTTATAGGGCCCTACATAATAGGCCCACATTCAGGCAAGTGTTCCCAGCTCATCTGAGTTCTGCCCTAGTAGCTGGTTAGTTCAAAGTGCAGTACAAACTGTCAAGCAGAAATGTTTCCAACACTGTTAACAAACATGTCCAAGTTGAACTATCCAAGATGACGTAGCATTGCGGTCGTGTACTCTTGTGTCCTTGTAAATAGCCTTTTTTAAAACTTTTGTTGTATATATTCCCCTATCACACTTTTCACCCTTCTACTAAATATACTTTCCTGCAACCCGCCTCACTCAATGTGGAACGGATTCTATTATTTACTTACCTTTTATCTAGAATCTCCAGTTGAAACTAGCTAGCCAGCTAACTAGCTACTTGCTATTAGCCACCGTTAGCGGTTTTTCCACCCAGAACATTGGATTTTCTGCCGGAATAACTGAACCACTGGACCTTAACACTGGATCGCAACCAGCTAGCCGCAACCGAATGGATGTTGCTGTTGGCTAATCACCACTGCCCCCGAAGCAAGCACCAGTTAGCCTTGACCTAGCCTCGAGCCAGGCCCATATCCCGGCTATCTACCTCTCTGTCTACCGGACGGGAGTAGCCAGCTAACTAGGTACTTGCTATTAGCCACCGTTAGCAGGGTTTTTTCACCATTGTCCGTGGCCTGCACTACCTACCAGCCAGCTCTAGCCTGGACTATTATCGGCCAGTCTGCACAGCGCGTATATTGGATTTTCTGCCGGAATCATTGAATCACTGAACCTTTAACACCGGATCATTGCAACTAGCTAGCTTCAACCGAATGGATGTTGTGGTTGGCTAATCAGCCTTGAGCTAGCCTCGAGTCAGGCCCATCTCCCGGCTATCTACCTCTCTGTCAACCGGACGGGACCTCCTAGTGTCGACACGGAGCCCTGCCGATCCATCACGACTGGTCTGCCGACGTAATCGTCTGTGGTTTCAACAGGCTTCCCGTTGCGACGACCACGAAGATCCATCTGCTAGCCCCGGCCCGCTAGCACACGCAATTCAACAGCCGTGCTTCCTGATCGCCTGTGCTGTAGCACCAATTCGAACTGCTCTCGGACTCCCATTGCTGTTCACTGGACCTTATGATCACTCAGCTGCACAGCTGATGCCTGCTGGACTGTTCCTTTACACGGTACCCTGTCCTGTTTCTGTTTAGCCTCAGCCCAAACTTTCATCGCCATTACCAGTTGTTGTCTGAGCTCTCTCGAATAACACCTGTGATTGCTTTATGCCTCTCTCCCATGTCAATATGCCTTGCCTATTGCTGTTCCAGTTAGTTCTTATTATACAATTTCACTGTAGATCCCCAAGTCCCTCTCAAACTGCCTCAAATTGCTCCTTTGTTCCACCTCCCATACACGCGGAGACCGGCTCAATCGGTGCCTCCAGTGATGCTATCTCTTTCATTGTTACCCAACGCTTAGGTTTACCTCCACTGTACTCATCTCCTTCCATATCCTTGTCTGTACATAATGCCCTGGATCTATTCTACAACGCCCGGAGAACTGCCCCCTTTATTGTCTGCACCCAACGCACTAGAAGACCAGTTCTTAAAGCCTTTAGCCGTATCCTTATTCTAGTCCTCCTTTGTTCCTCTAGTGATGTAGAGGCTAACCCAGGCCCTGCAGCCCCCAGTATCACTCCTACTCCCCAGGAGCTATCATTTGTTGACTTCTGTAACCGTAAAAGCCTTGGCTTTTTGCATGTTAACACCAGAAGCCTCCTTCCTAAGTTTGAGTTATTCACTGCGTTAGCACACTCCGCCAACCCTGATGTTCTAGCAGTGTCTGAATCCTGGCTTAGGAAGGCCACCAAAAATTCTGAAATTTCCATCCCCAACTATAACATTTTCCGTCTAGATAGAACTGCCAAAGGGGGTGGAGTTGCAATCTACTGTAGAGAGAGCCTGCAGAGCTCTATCATACTATCCAGGTCTGAGCCCAAACAGTTTGAGCTCCTACTTCTAAAAATCCACCTTTCCAGAAATAAGTCTCTCACTGTTGCTGCTTGCTATAGACCCCCCTCAGCCCCCAGCTGTGCCCTGGACACCATATGTGAATTGATTGCCCCCCATTTATCCTCAGAGTTCGTACTGCTTGGTGACCTAAATTGGGATATGCTTATCACCCTGGCCATCCTACAATCCAAACTAGATGCCCTCAATCTCACACAAATTATCAACGAACCTACCAGGTACAACCCTAAATCCGTAAACATGGGCACCCTCATAGATATCATCCTGACTAACTTACCCTCTAAATACACCTCCGCTGTCTTCAACCAGGATCTCAGCGATCACTGCCTTATTGCCTGCGTCCGCGGTCAAACGACCACCCCTCATCACTGTCAAACGCTCCCTAAAACACTTTAGCGAGCAGGCCTTCCTAATTGACCTGGCCCAGGTATCCTGGATGGATATCGATCTCATTCTGTCAGTAGAGGATGCCTGGTTGTTCTTGAGAGGAAAGCACTTTTAAATCTTAAATAAGCATGCCCCATTCAAAAAATTCAGAAATAAGAACAGATATAGCCCCTGGTTCTCCTCAGACTTGACTGCCCTTGACCAGCACAAACATCCTGTGGCGTACTGCATTAGCATCGAATAGCCCCCGCGATATGCAACTTTTCAGGGAAGTCAGGAACCAATATACACAATCAGCTAGGAAAGCAAAGGCTAACTTTTTGAAACAGAAATTTGCATCCTGTAGCACTAACTCCAAAAAGGTTTGGGACACTAAAGTCCATGGAGAATAAGAGCACCTCCTCCCAGCTGCCCACTGCACTGAGGCTAGGAAACACTATCACCACAGATAAATCTACAATAATCGAGAATTTCAACAAGCATGTTGCTACGGATGGCCATGCTTTCCACCTGGCTACCACTACCCCGGCCACCAGCTCTGCACCCTCCGCTCCAACTTGCCCATGCCCCCCCCGCTTCTCCTTCACACAAATTCAGACAGCTGATGTTCTGAAAGAGCTGCAAAATCTGGACCCCTACAAATCATCTGTGCTAGACAATCTGGACCCTTTCGTTCTAAAATTAGCCGCCAAAATTGTCGCAACCCCTATTACTAGCCCTTTCAACCTCTCTTTCGTAACGTCTGAGATCCCCAGAGATTGGAAAGCTGCCGCGGTCATCCCCCTCTTCAAAGGGGGTGACACTCTAGATCCAAACTGTTACAGACCTATATCCATCCTGCCCTGCCTTTCAAAAGTTTTTGAAAGCCAAGTTAACAAACAGATCATCGACCATTTCGAATCCCACCGTACCTTCTCCGCTATGCAATCCGGTTTCTGAGCTGGTCATGGGTGCACCTCAGCCACGCTCAAGGTCCTAAACAATATTATAGTCGCAATCCATAATAGACAGTACTGTGCAGCCGTCTTCGTCGACCTGGCCAAGGCTTTCGACTCTGTCAACCACCGCATTCTTATTGGCAGACTAAATAGCCTTGGTTTCTCAAATGACTGCCTCGCCTGGTTCACCAACTACTTCTCAGATAGAGTTCAATGTGTCAAATCGGAGGGCCTGTTGTCTGAACCTATGGCAGTCTCTATGGGGATGCCTCAGGGTTCAATTCTCGGGCCGACTATTTTCTGAGTGTATATCAATGATGTCAATCTTGCTTTTGGTGACTCTCAGATCCACCTCTATGCAGACGACACCATTTTGTATACATCTGGCCCTTCATTGGACACTGTTAACAAACCTCCAAACGAGCTTCAATGCCATACAACACTCCTTCAGTAGCCTCCAACTGCTCTTAAACACTAGTAAAACTAAATGCATGCTTTTCAATCGAACGCTGCTGGCACCCGCCCACCCGACTAGAATCACTACTCTCGGCGGGTCTGACCTAGAGTATGTGGACAACTACAAATACCTAGGTGTCTGGTTAGACTGTAAACTATCCTTCCAGACTCACATTAAGCATCTCCAATCCAAAATGAAATCTAGAATCGGCTTCCTATTTCGCAAAACAAAGCCTCCTTCACTCATGCTGCCAAACATGCCCTCGTAAAACTGACTATCCTACCGATCCTTGACTTCAGCGATGTCATTTACAAAATAGCCTCCAACACTCTACTCAGCAAATTGGATGTAGTATATCACAGTGCCATCCGTTTTGTCACCAAAGCCCCATATACTACCCACCACTGTGACCTGTACGCTCTTGTTGGCTGGTCCTCACTACATATTCGTCGCCAAACCCACTGGCTCCAGGTCATCTATAAATCACTGCTAGGCAAATCCCTGCCTTATCTTAGCTCATTGATCACCATAGCAACACCCACCTGTAGTATGCGCTCCAGCAGGTATATCTCACTGGTCATCCCCAAAGCCAACACCTCCTTTGGCCGCCATTCCTTCCAGTTCTCTGCTGCAAATGACTGGAACGAACTGCAAAAATCTCTGAAGCTGGAGACTCTTATCTCCCTCAATAACTTTAAGCATCAGTTGTCAGAGCACCTTACCGATCACTGCACCTGTACACAGCCCATTTGAAATTAGCCCACCCAACTACCTCCTCCCCATATTGTTATTAATTTTGCTAATTTGCACCCCAGTATCTCTATTTGCACATCATCTCTTTCACATCTATCATTCCAGTGTTAATACTAAATTGTAATTATTTTGCTCTGTGGCCTATTTATTGCCTTACCTCCATAACTTGCTACATTTGCACACACTGTATGTATATTTTCTGTTGTATTTTTGACTTTATGTTTTTTTTTTTACCCCATATGTAACTCTGTGTTGTTGTTTTTATCGCACTGCTTTGCTTTATCTTGGCCAGGTCGCAGTTGTAAATGAGAACTTGTTCTCAACTGGCTTACCTGGTTAAATAAAGGTGAAATTAATAATAATATGCCATTTAGCAGACACTTTTATCCAAAGCGACTTACAGTCATGTGTGCATAAATTTTTACGTATGGGTGGTCCCGGGGATCGAACCCACTACCCTGGCGTTACAAGCGCCATGCTCTACCAATTGAGCTACAGAGGACCAGAATATCTTGGCTATTGCTGGTCTACAGCAATTCCCTGGCTTTTGGTGTGAGTGCACAAGTGTTGCTGTACAGACAGTGAGTTTTCTCTTGACGGCTCCCAGATGGGCAAGTCTTGTGAAATATTTTGTGTACTGAAGGTGTATCAGAACTGAAGGTGTATCATTCGTTGTGTTCCCCCAACCACACATTGCAAATGAATAACTTGCTGTGCTGGAGGGCCCCTTGCGCATTGGGTAGGACCACCCAGCTATGAGTGACACGAGGGAGATCATTCAACAATATTACAATTGTTTAAAAAACTATGATTAGAGATCCATGCCATTATTAGTTCATTATTACCCTTTGCCTCACTGTCTTTCACTATTTTCCTTGAAGATGCAGTTTACGCATAAGTGTTTAACTGTTGTTAAATCACTACACTCCAGTAGCCTTGCAGCCTGAGTAGTGGATTACTTTGAAAAAATTGCTAATGGTTTCCACATGAGAGTAATTGCAACGGAACAAAATAAGTGTAGGTATAATTCAGGCCTTTAGAAAAAGTGCTGATGTTATAGTTTTGTGATTAGGCCTTGGCCTAAGGGGCTTTGTGATATCCCCAGGGACGGCCAATGTTTGTAACAGGCAAGCCAGGCGGCTTGCTGTGACTGATCTGGACACCTTGACACTGTTTGTCTCCAAGCACGTTGACAGAAGCCGCATGGCTGGTTAATCCTGTGCTAGCATTCAATGATGACAAGAGAACTACAAGTTGAAGTACTCCACTGAGAACAATTTAAGCCTTCACAAAACAGCTCTTGGAGAGGACTTTGACTTTCAAAAAATGTAAATGGGTGGCTCGATCAATTGTAAAGGCCTTGCACGGTGCATACAACATGGAATTAAAGTTACCAGAGAACAAGGATTACTTTAGATTTTTGAATTTTGGCTACTCAATTACAATAGTTTAACTACCTTAACCTTAATGTTTTTACTGCTACAATAACATTTGCTCCTAGTGCTACTACTGCTCACTAAGCCTTAATGGGTAGTGTTGATGTGCTGCTGTGTAAAGTGTATCCTTGGGGCCTGCAGTGCAGGTATTCACAGGCTTTTGTCCTGTGCAGTGTATGATCCCTGGACTCGGAGAGAGCATAGCAGTAGGGAGGGGCTGTGTTTTGTAAAGGACTCTGGTCTGAGCTCTCTCTCTGACCGGTTGTCCTCACAGAGAGGCCCAGCGCAAGGGGGGTATCCACTCCTCTCGCTCTCCTCCCTCCTCTATCCGCAGCTACTGCTGCAGCTCATGGGTCGAGTGGATCAGGGAGGGACGGGGTGTAAACCGAGTCCACTGGATAGGATTGGTTGAGAGACAACAAGCCCCCCACTGCAGCCCCTCCCCTTCCTGTTTGTGTCCTAGTCATGTGCCCCCCAGACCCCACACCCCACCCCTCCTCATCCTCACCACCGCCACTACTGCACAGAAGAGCTGCTGACTCCTGTGAATACAGAACACGGGGGTAAGCCCATGGAACAGGACTGAGCATGTTTGGCTTGAAGTGTTCTTCTCCACACTCTCTCCCTTTTCCTTGCACTCCTGTCTCCTCTTCTCTCCTCCTGTTTTGAATGGTTCTGTTTTCATTTTGGCGTCTGTCTCAAACGGAGGTGTGTAATATGAGGTAGCTTGTTGAAACGTTTTTCTCTCTCTCGCTCTGTGTTTCCGTCTGTTTTCCTGGTGTTCTTGTCCTTGGAAGCGTCTGTGTTTGGTTCTGGAGTGGAGCGTAGCTCTGTGCTATGGATTGGGCCTCTCGGGTCAGATTTGTTTTATGTCTGTGCTTGTAGTTTGCCAGCCTTAGTATGCAATAAAACCAACACCCGCGTTCCTCTCTCTTAGGAACTCTGTCAGATCAGATGGAGAAATTACCCAGTGACGCAGCCTGCATTTGAATTAATGGGGTAGTTAGATATAATTTTGTGTTTGGTTTCCCCTGGCAGGATGCATTTGTCTGATGGCTGTATGTGGGTTTCCCTGTATTGGAGGTGAAAGCTGACACCACTATGCTTCAGTGACTTTTCTGCCTACTCCACAGGCTACAGTTACTCTCCTGTTGCGTTCCTGTGTTCACCTTTCATCCCAGGGATGGAGTACCTCTGGAATGCATATGGAAAACCTAAAGAGAACAGATACAATGTGTGATTGCAAATATTGTGAGAACTAAGGACATCTGACATTTTATGCTTATACTTTGGTGCTGCTCGTTAAGAACACAGGAAACAATGATACCTCAGCTCTGTGGGCGGCTATTGTCTCTATTGCGTTATTTGTCTATAATCTCATCACTCATCTTTAATGCTCAATTGCACTGTTGTAGTGCGGGATGTGAACGTTTAAATGAAATTTGGACCCTTAATGTTAAGAAAAACCTAAATGTTTGCCCCCACCCCACAACATTTTAATCGCAGTGCAGTTATCACAAAACATTATTATCCGTGTTATAGCCCAACTAGACGATAGGCTATAAAGGCCTGGGAAAAGTTGTGTAATTTAAATAAAACCAGAGCGGAAGAGGTTAACTTTAGGCTACTTTGGTGAATTTGCAAAGCATGCAAGACAGATTACCAAGACATATGCACACCACGGCCTGCCCCTCCTGTCTCTACCTCGCGCTGGCTCGCCTGGGGCATATTCATTACGCTGATTATGTTGCAAAATGTTTCTTAAACGGGTGCAAATGGATTTTGGCCAATAGAAACTCTCGTTTTAGATGAATGATTACGCCCCTGCTCTCTATTTGCTAATAATCCGAGTGTATGTTGAGTCTTCGGTCTGTTGCGTGTAGAATATCCTAGCCTATTCATTAATGATAGGCCCTGCTTTACTGAAGTTGCAATACATTGCAAGCCAAGAAATTGCGAGATAAAGCATTACATTGCGAGATACAGCTTTTGATTGCCGACAGATAGGCCTAGTGCACGGTTCTGGCTGGTGGCCGACCTGCCTATACTGTGCCCCTCTCTTTCTCTGTCCATTGCTAGTTCGCTATGAAAGATGCAAGTGTTTGTTCTCGGAAGTACGGCAGCTAATCAGTCTCCTCCATTCCAAAAGTACTAACTCTTAGGAGTCGATTCCTAGCGGAAACTAATCTTGACACTCAGAAATGGGAGTCAACACGGGGAGTCGAGGAATCAATTATTGTAGAGTCGACTCACCACCGCTACGTCATCGTCGTTAACCGTCGGAAAAATGGCAGAAAGGCAAGCGACCGTTAAATGAGAAGGAAATGTAAACTTTGCGAGGTGGAATTGAGGTAGGCCTACAATAATGGTAGTACAGTTGCAATGCTTAACCATCTGAAAGGGACGTATCGTGAGACCCCAAACACAGGAAGTTGGTGGCAGCTTAATTGGGGTGGACGGGCTCGTGGTAATGGCTGGAGCGGAATAAGTGAAATGTTATGAAATACATCAAACACCTGGTTTCCATGTGTTTGATGCCGTTTGCTCCGTTCCAGCCATTATTATGAGCCGTCCTCCCCTCAGCAGCCTCCACTGGACCTAAACCATTGCTGGCAGCGCAGCTGCATTGTGAATTTCTGTGGAATTCTATGATTTTTTCCCCTTATCGTTTTAATGGAAAATATGTGAAACTAATGTCTGTTAAGAAAGATGGTCCATTTGTCACATCCCTAGTTGTAGTCGTCAAGTCATACTGACGACTATTAACTGATGACAATAACAAAAGTGAATTGACTGACTGGTCTAAGATCTGAGGGACTTGCTTCTTTGAGAGTGGTAGGCATGCACAGTAGTGATGCACGGGTCCGCTGTTTGTTCACCTGCCCGGAATTGCTAATAATCCATCGGCAACCGCCCGACTATGTGAAAATGTGAGGCCCGACCCTAAAAAAAATGCATTCAAATGGCCGAGCAAATAAATATATTTTTTATAGTCCTATCTTTGTGCTTATACCTTCTGACATTTTGGGAGGCTATTTGTCAGTCAACTTGTCTATAAATAGATGCATGCAGCTTCTCTTCTGTCATTACTTGTTGCCCTAGAATACTAAATAAACCCTTGCTCAGCAGAATGTCATAAATCGATAGAATGAATGCTTCAATCTAGTTGACATCAGTAAAGTTTTCTCTTTCCTCTCTGCTTCTCTTGTACAGCAAATATGTTTAGGGACCGGGGAGAGAGTGCAGTAACTCAACAAAAAAACGGGAATGATTAATTTGACCAGTTTTTAAAGGATAATTCACCCCTCCCCTCCCCCCTCCGAAACTCCTGTCAATTTGGTGAAAGCCTGTGTTCACTAGAGATGGGGGGGGGGGAGATAACACACTATCACATTTCATAAAGCTTTTAAAACGATTACCTGCACTCCAGATTGCCAAATCAGCCAATAGATGGTATGGGCATACTTGTCAAGGACACATCCATCAGTCTATATCGTCATGACAAAGTGTATATACAGTGAGGGGAAAAACGTATTTGATCCCCTGCTGATTTTGTAAGTTTGCCCACTGACAAAGAAATGATCAGTCTATAATTTTAATGGAAGGTGTATTTTAACAGTGAGACAGAATAACAACAGCAAAATCCAGAAAAACGCATGTAAAAAATGTTATAAATTGATTTGCATTTTAATGAGGGAAATAAGTATTTGACACCTCTGCAAAACATGACTTAGTACTTGGTGGCAAAACCCTTGTTGGCAATCACAGAGGTCAGATGTTTCTTGAAGTTGGCCACCAGGTTTGCACACATCTCAGGAGGGATTTTGTCCCACTCCTCTTTGCAGATCTTCTCCAAGTCATTAAGGTTTCGAGGCTGACGTTTGGCAACTCGAACGTTCAGCTCCCTCCACAGATTTTCTATGGGATTAAGGTCTGGAGACTGGCTAGGCCACTCCAGGACCTTAATGTGCTTCTTCTTGAGCCACTCCTTTGTTTCCTTGGCCGTGTGTTTTGGGTCATTGTCATGCTGGAATACCCATCCACGACCCTTTTTCAATGCCCTGGCTGAGGGAAGGAGGTTCTCACCCAAGATTTGACGGTACATGGCCCCGTCCATCGTCTCTTTGATGCGGTGAAGTTGTCCTGTCCCCTTAGCAGAAAAACACCCCCAAAGCATAATGTTTCCACCTCCATGTTTGACGGTGGGGATGGTGTTCTTGGGGTCATAGGCAGCATACCTCCTCCTCCAAACACGGCGAGTTGAGTTGATGCCAAAGAGCTCAGTTTTGGTCTCATCTGACCACAACACTTTCACCCAGTTCTCCTCGGAATCATTCAGATGTTCATTGGCAAACTTCAGATGGCCCTGTGTATGTGCTTTCTTGAGCAGAGGGACCTTGCGGGCGCTGCAGGATTTCAGTCCTTCACGGCGTAGTGTGTTACCAATTGTTTTCTTGGTGATAATGGTCCAAGCTGCCTTGAGATCATTGACAAGATCCCCCCGTGTAGTTCTGGGCTGATTCCTCACAGTTCTCATGATCATTGCAACTCCATGAGGTGATATCTTGCATGGAGCCCCAGGCAAAGGGAGATTGACAGTTATTTTGTGTTTCTTCCATTTGCGAATAATCGCACCAACTGTTGTCACCTTCTCACCAAGCTGCTTGGCGATGGTCTTGTAGCCCATTCCAGCCTTGTGTAGGTCTACAATCTTGTCCCTGACATCCTTGGAGAGCTCTTTGGTCTTGGCCATGGTGGAGAGTTTGGAATCTGATTGATTGATTGCTTCTGTGGACAGGTGTCTTTTATACAGTTGACAAGCTGAGATTAGGAGCACTCCCTTTAAGAGTGTGCTCCTAATCTCAGCTCGTTACCTGTATAAAAGACACCTGGGAGCCAGAAATCTTTCTGATTGAGAGGGGGTCAAATCTGGATTTTTTTGTTGTTATTCTGTCTCTCACTGTTCAAATAAACCTACCATTAAAATGATAGACTGATCATTTCTTTGTCAGTGGGCAAACGTACAAAATCTGCAGGGGATCAAATACTTTTTTCCCTCACTGTGTGTGTGTGTATAGTATAATATAATATAATATATATATATATATATACATACACACACACACACAGTGGGGGGGAAAAAGTATTTAGTCAGCCACCAATTGTGCAAGTTCTCCCACTTAAAAAGATGAGAGGCCTGTAATTTTCATCATAGGTACACGTCAACTATGACAGACAAATTGAGAAGAAAAAAAATCCAGACAATCACATTGTAGGATTTTTAATGAATTTATTTGCAAATTATGGTGGAAAATAAGTATTTGGTCACCTACAAACAAGCAAGATTTCTGGCTCACAGACCTGTAACTTCTTCTTTAAGAGGCTCCTCTGTCCTCTACTCGTTACCTGTATTAATGGCACCTGTTTGAACTTGTTATCAGTATAAAATACACCTGTCCACAACCTCAAACAGTCACTCTCCAAGACCAAAGGGCTGTCAAAGGACACCAGAAACAAAATTGTAGACCTGCACCAGGCTGGGAAGACTGAATCTGCAATAGGTAAGCAGCTTGGTTTGAAGAAATCAACTGTGTGAGCAATTATTAGGAAATGGAAGACATACAAGACCACTGATAATCTCCCTCGATCTGGGGCTCCACGCAAGATCTCACCCTGTGGGGTCAAAATGATCACAAGAACGGTGAGCAAAAATCCCAGAACCACACGGGGGGACCTAGTGAATGACCTGCAGAGAGCTGGGACCAAAGTAACAAAGCCTACCATCAGTAACACACTATGCCGCCAGGGACTCAAATCCTGCAGTGCCAGACGTGTCCTCCTGCTTAAGCCAGTATATAATATATATATAATATAATATGCCATTTAGCAGACGCTTTTATCCAAAGCGACTTACAGTCATGCGTGCATACATTTTTTATTTTTTTTGTGTATGGGTGGTCCCGGGGATCGAACCCACTACCTTGGCGTTACAAGCGCCGTGCTCTACCAGCTGAGCTACAGAGGACCACAATGTCCATGCTAGAGTGCATTTGGATGATCCAGAAGAGGATTGGGAGAATGTCAGATGAAACCAAAATAGAACTTTTTGGTAAAAACTCAACTCGTCGTGTTTGGAGGACAAAGAATGCTGAGTTGCATCCAAAGAACACCATACCTACTGTGAAGCATGGGGGTGGAAACCTCATGCTTTGGGGCTGTTTTTCTGCAAAGGGACCAGGACGACTGATCCGTGTAAAGGAAAGAATGAATGGGGCCATGTATCGTGAGATTTTGAGTGAAAACCTCCTTCCATCAGCAAGGGCATTGAAGATGAAACGTGGCTGGGTCTTTCAGCATGACAATGATCCCAAACACACCGCCCGGGCAACGAAGGAGTGGCTTCGTAAGAAGCATTTCAAGGTCCTGGAGTGGCCTAGCCAGTCTCCAGATCTCAACCCCATAGAAAATCTTTGGACGGAGTTGAAAGTCCGTGTTGCCCAGCGACAGCCCCAAAACATCACTGCTCTAGAGGAGATCTGCATGGAGGAATGGGCCAAAATACCAGCAACAGTGTGTGAAAACCTTGTGAAGACTTACAGAAAACGTTTGACCTGTGTCATTGCCAACAAAGGGTATATAACAAATTATTGAGAAACTTTTGTTATTGACCAAATACTTATTTTCCACCATAATTTGCAAGTAAATTCATTAAAAATTCTACAATGTGATTTTCTGGATATTTTTTTCTCATTTTGTCTGTCATAGTTGACGTGTACCTATGATGAAAATTACAGGCCTCTCTCATCTTTTTAAGTGGGAGAACTTGCACAATTGGTGGCTGACTAAATACTTTTTTCCCCACTGTATATATATCAAATTGTATTGGCCACATGCGCCGAATACAACAGGTGCAGACATTACAGTGAAATGCTTACGTACAGCCCTTAACCAACAGTGCATTTATTTTTAATAAAAAAGTAGAATAAAACAACAAAAAAGTGTTGAGGAAAAAAAGAGCAGAAATAAAATAACAGTAGGGAGGCTATATATACAGGGGGTACCGGTGCAGAGTCAATGTGCGGGAGCACCGGCTAGTTGAGGTAGTTGAAGTAATATGTACATGTGGGTAGAGTTAGCAGCAGCGTAAAAAGATGGGGTCGGGGGGCAGTGCAAATAGTCCGGGTAGCCATGATTAGCTGTTCAGGAGTCTTATGGCTTGGGGGTAGAAGCTGTTGAGAAGTCTTTTGGACCTAGACTTGGCACTCCGGTACAGCATGTCGTGCGGTAGCAGAGAGAACAGTCTATGACTAGGGTGGCTGGAGTCTTTGACAATTTTTAGGGCCTTCCTCTGACACCGCCTGGTATAGAGGTCCTGGATGGCTGGAAGCTTGGCCCCAGTGATGTACTGGGCCGTACGCACTACCCTCTGTAGTGCCTTGCGGTCGGAGGCCAAGCAGTTGCCATACCAGGCGGTGATACAACCAGTCAGGATGCTCTCTGGTGCAGCAGTATAATTTTTTGAGGATCTGAGGACCCATGCCAAATCTTTTCAGTCTCCTGAGGGGGAATAGGCTTTGTCGTGCCCTCTTCACGACTTTCTTGGTGTGTTTGGACCATGATAGTTCGTTGGTGATGTGGACACCAAGGAACTTGAAGCTCTCAACCTGTTCCACTACAGCCCCGTCGATGAGAATGGGGGCGTGCTCAGTCCTCTTTTTTTTTTCCTGTAATCCACAATCATCTCCTTTGTCTTGGTCACGTTGAGGGAGAGGTTGTTTCCTGGCACCACACGGCCAGGTCTCTGAACTCCTCCCTATAGGCTGTCTCATCGTTGTCTGTGATCAGGCCTACCACTGTTGTGTCGTCGGCAAACTTAATGATGGTGTTGGAGTCGTGCCTGGCCATGCAGTCATGGGTGAACAGGGAGTACAGGAGGGGACTGAGCACGCACCCCTGAGGGGCCCCCGTGTTGAGGATCAGTGTGGCAGATATGTTGTTACCTACACTTACCACCTGGGGGCGGCCCGTCAGGAAGTCCAGGATCCAGTTGCAGAGGGAGGTGTTTATTCCCAGGGTCCTTAGCTTAGTGATGAGCTTTGAGGGCACTATGGTGTTGAATGCTGAGCTGTAGTCAATGAACAGCATTCTCACGTAGGTGTTCCTCTTGTCCAGGTGGGAAAGGGCAGTGTGGAGTGCAATAGAGATTGCATCATCTGTGGATCTGTTGGGGCGGTATGCAAATTTGAGTGGGTCTAGGGTTTCTGGGATAATGGTGTTGATGTGAGCCATGACCAGCCTTTCAAAGCACTTCATGGCTACAGACGTCAGTGCTACGGGTCGGTAGTCATTTAGGCAGGTTATCTTAGAGTCCTTGGGCACGGGGACTATGGTGGTCTGCTTGAAACATTTTGGTATTAGACTCAGTCAGGGACATGTAGAAAATGTCAGTGAAGACACTTGCCAGTTGGTCAGCACATGCTCTGAGTACACGTCCTGGTATTCCGTCTGGCCCTGCGGCCTTGTGAATGTTGACCTGCTTAAAGGTCTTACTCACATCGGCTACGGAGAGCGTGATCACATAGTCATCCGGAACAGCTGGTGCTCTCATGCATGCTTCAGTGTTGCTTGCCTCGAAGCGAGCATAGAAGTGGTTTAGCTCGTCTGGAAGTCTTGTGTCACTGGGCAGCTCGCGGCTGTGCTTCCCTTTGTAGTCTGTAATAGTTTTCAAGCCCTGCCACATCCGACGAGCGTCAGAGCCAGTGTAGTACGATTCAATCTTAGTCCTGTATTGACTCTTTGCCTGTTTGATGGTTCGTCAGAGGGCATAGCGGGATTTCTTATAAGCGTCCGGGTTAGAGTCCCGCTCCTTGAAAGCGGCAACTCTACCTTTTAGCTCAGTGCGGATGTTTCCTGTAATCCATGGCTTCTGGTTGGGGTATGTACGTACGGTCACTGTGGGGACGACATCATCGATGCACTTATTGATGAAGCCAGTGACTGATGTGGTGTACTCCTCAATGCTATCTGAAGAATCCCGGAACATGTTCCAGTCTGTGTTAGCAAAACAGTCCTGTAGCTTAGCATCTGCGTCATCTGACCACTTTTTTTATTAACCGAGTCACTGGTGCTTCCTGCTTTAGTTTTTGCTTATAAGCAGGAATCAGGAGGATAGAGTTATGGTCAGATTTGCCAAATGGAGGGCGAGGGAGAGCTTTGTATGCGTCTCTGTGTGTGGAGTGAAGGTGGTCTGGAGTTTTTTTTCCTCTGGTTGCACATTTAACATGCTGGTAGAAATTAGGTAGAACGGATTTAAGTTTCTCTGCATTAAAGTCCCCGGCCACTAGGAGCGCTGCCTCTGGATGAGCGTTTTCCTGTTGACTTATGGCCTTATACAGCTCATTCAGTGCAATCTTAATGCCAGCATTGGTTTGTGATGGTAAATGGACAGCTACGAAAAATATAGATGAAAACTCTCTTGGTAAATAGTGTGGTCTACAGCTTATCATAAGATACTCTACCTCAGGCGAGCAAAACCTCGAGACTTCCTTAGTATTTGATTTTGTGTACCAGCTGTTGTTTACAAATATACACAGACCGCCACCCCTTGTCTTACCGGAGTCAGCCGTTCTATCCTGCCGATGTAGCGTATAGCCCGCTAGCTGTATGTTGTCCATGTCGTCGTTCAGCCACGACTCGGTGAAACACAAGATATTACAGTTTTTAATGTTGGTAGGATAACCGTAATCTTAGGTCATCCAATTTATTCTCAAATGATTGAAGATTGGCTAATAGGATTGATGGGAGCGGCAGTTTACTCGCTCGCCGTCGGATCCTTACAAGGCACCCCGACCTACGTCCACGATATCTCCGTCTCTTCCTCATGCGAATGACGGGGATTTGGGCCTTGTCGGGTGTCTGTAGGATATCCTTTGCGGCCGCCTCGTTGAAGAAAAAATCTTTGTCCAATACGAGGTGAGTAATCGCTGTCCTGATATCCAGAAGCTCTTGTTGGTTATAAGAGACGATGGCAGAAACATTATGTACAAAAGAAATGACAAATAACGCGGAAAAACACACATAATAGTACAATTGGTTAGAGGGCTGTAAAACGGCAGCCATCTTCTCCGGCGCCATTATGTCATATATATTTCATTCAAATGTCCACAAAGCACACAGTGCACTGTCAGATTTAATATCCTTTCTTCCTTCAACTCCCTTGACGCATAGCAGTTTTCTCCTCTCGGCTCCCTGCTAGCAGGCTCGTGCCCTTTGCACGTTTCCATAGCCAACTCACCAACTCCGTTATGAGCTAGACACATGATCTCTACCAGGTTAAATTGATAGTGCAGTGTGTTTCAGGGATTTTACAGCTAGCTACCAACTTCACATGTTGATATTGACTTTGGTATTATTTTGTGTAGCTATGTTTTCTAGCTAGCCAGTCTGTACAGAGAGAGCATTTCATTGTGGGTTTTGTAGTCAACTTGAGCTCCCAACAGATTTCCAAAACAATTTTCACATGTTGCTTCCTACCTTATCACAATTAAATGCAAAAAAAATCATACAATGTTATCACGTGTTTGCCTTCTTTAACCATGTAAATCACAAGAATGAGTGGTTTTGAGTGGAATATCCCTTTTAAGGAAATTAAAAGCTGTGAAAACTAAGATTTCAGTTAGACTCACAGTTGAAGTCGGAAGTTTACCTTAGCATAATACATTTAAACTCAGTTTTTCACAATTCCTGACATTTAATCCTAGTAAAAATTCCCTGTCTTAGGTCAGTTAGGATCACCTCTCTTTATTTTAAGAATGTGAAATGTCAGAATAATAGTAGTTATTTATTTCAGCTTTTAGTTCTTTCATCACATTCCCAGTGGGTCAGAAGTTTACACACTCAATTAGTATTTGGTAGCATTGCCTTTAAATTGTTTAACTTGGGTCAAACGTTTCGGGTAGCCTACCACAAGCTTCCCACAATAAATTGGGTGAATTTTGGCCCATTCCTCCTGACATAGCTGGTGTAACTGAGTCAGGTTTGTAGGCCTCCTTGCTCGCACAGGCTTTTTCAGTTCTGCCCACACATTTTCTATAGGATTGAGGTCAGGGCTTTGTGATGGCCACTCCAATACCTTGACTTTGTTGTCCTTAAGCCATTTTGCCACAACTTTGGAAGTATGCTTGGGGTCATTGTCCATTTGGAAGACCCATTTTTTACATTTTTGTCATTTAGCAGACACTCTTATCCAGAGTGACTTACAGTTAGTGAGTGCATACATTTATTTATATATATATATATATATTTTATATATATATATATTTTTTTTCATACTGGCACCCCATTTGGGACCAAGCTTTAACTTCCTGACTGATGTCTTGAGATGTTGCTTCAATATATCCACATAATTTTCCTTCCTCATGATGCCATCTATTTTGTGAAGTGCACCAGTCCCTCCTGTAGAAAAGCACCCCCACAGCATGATGCTGCCACCCCCGTGCATCACGGCTGGGATGGTGTTCTTCGGCTTGCAACTGCCCCCTTTTTCCTCCAAACATAACGATGGTCATTATGGCCAAACAGTTATATTTTTGTTTCATCAGACCAGAGGACATTTCTCCAAAAAGTACAATCTTTGTGCAGTTGCAAACCGTAGTCTGGCTTTTTTATGACGGTTTTGGAGCAGTGGCTTCTTCCTTGCTGAGCGGCCTTTCAGGTTATGTAGGTATAGGACTCGTTTTACTGTGGATATGAATACTTTTGTACCTGTTTCCTCCAGCATCTTCACAAGGTCCTTTGCTGTTGTTCTGGGATTGATTTGCACTTTTCGCACCAAAGTACGTTCATCTCTAGGAGACAGAACGCGTCTCCTTCCTGAGCGGTATGATGGCTGCGTGGTTCCATGGGGTTTATACTTGTGTACTGTTGATTGTACAGATGAACGTGGTACCTTCAGGCGTTTGGAAATTGCTCCCAAGGATGAACTAGACTTGTGGAGGTCTACAAAAAAAAATTCTGAGGTCTTGGCTGATTTCTTTTGATTTTCCCATGATGTCAAGCAAAGGCACTGAGTTTGAAGGTAGGCCTTGAAATACATCCACAGGTACACCTCCAATTGACTCAAATTATGTCAATTAGCCTATCAGAATCTTCTAAAGCCATGACATCATTTTCTGGAATTTTCCAAGCTGTTTAAAGGCACAGTCAACTTAGTGTATGTAAACTTCTGACCCACTGGAATTGTGATACAGTGAATTATAAGTGAAATAATCTGTCTGTAAACAATTGTTGGAAAAATTACTTGTGTCATGCACTAAGTAGATGTCCTAACCGACTTGCCAAAACTATAGTTTGATAACAAGAAATTTGTGGAGTGGTTGAAAAACGAGTTTTAATGACTCCAACCTAAGTGTATGTGAACTTGCGACTGCAACTGTAGATGCATATTTTATGTGGTTGAAATACTATCTCAGCTGCTATGATGCTGATAAAGATGGCACCTTTTACAGACGGTCCCTAACCGTGCATTTGTTCTCTCAAGATGCTGAAAGAAATCCTATTTCTCCACTCCTGTTCCCAAGTCATTTTACATTTGGTGTATCATTTTACTGCAAGAAATGTTTAATTTTGCAGGAGTTAATATTATATTGGGCTATGTGAGAGGTTATAGGCCTACAGTCGGTGTCCAGATCTCAAATTACTATTCCATTTAACACATCTCAACAGTAGCCTACAGTTCCCTTAATGTGCCATTTTGAGATCCCCGTCTTGTGAATGTCGAATTTGTATAGCTCCTCACAATCATCACACACAACTTTGCCGCCGCTGTTATCAACATCTTTTACCACTTCACCAGGTCTTTCCCAAACATTAGGCTACTGTTCTGTCCCTCCCTTCTTTTTATTTTCAACTCTTCACTTATCAGCTTTTCTCACTTTTTCTGCCCAAGTTCCCAAAAGCATTTGTCAATTGGCGTGTATTTGGCGAGCATACAGCTAGTGTGTAGCCTAAGCTTAGGCTACGCACTAACACCAGATACAAATAATGAAAGAAGAATCTAAATGTAGCCTGTAGATATAAATTGCACAATAATTATACATGTATGGCTTTTTAATGCATTGTTTTTCTCTTTATTCAACCTGCCTGCCGCCGACCCGCCCTTCATCCACACTATTTCATGACCCTAAAACCGCCCGCACTGCGGATATGAGTAAAAGTATAGAATGCACCATGTGAGCAGGGACGCAGTAAGGCCTCAGGATGGCTTTCACCCAGATGCAGCAGGGAGGTGAGGTATTTTAAAGGAGTAGTTCTCTATTTTACACAGTGATGTTAGCCGTTCCTCACCTGAAAGTAGTCTATGGGCCGGGAGAAATTGTAATCCATAGTTCGGTTTTCTTTAAACAGCCACTACAAACTTAAGTTAACTATAGCCATTTTTTTGATTCACTATGCAGGAATCACTCCGCCATTTCCTGGTTTGTGACAAAACAAGCAAGCATAGTGTAGACAATCATAGTACATCTGCTGTGAAATATATTTTCCGTAACCAAAAATATTTAGTATTTTCAGCTTTTTGAAGCTGGTGTACAAAACCGAAAGTAAAAGATGCAAAAACTAAACTTAAGAATGGGAAGCGTAGAAATAGCGCACATAGAACAGATCTATAACACACTTCTATGTGAATTTGGTCAGGTCGCCCAAAAATATACATGTTGAAGCTTTAAATAGCCAAATTGCCTTTTTAAAGTAACATCAAACCAAATATGGAGTTGATTTCCGGTGAATGTGGTCACAGGTGATAACAGGCCCCAATCACTGCCATTTAGATTTTTAGCTAAAATAGTGTAAAATAGTAAACTACTCCTTTAATTCCTCTTAGCCTGGAAATAAAATCCTTCAATGGATCTGCACTCATAACTCTGTCCTGCGTGCCAGCTGGGCCTGGTCAGCTTTAGCAGATGTAGGCTACAGCAGCAGTAGTAGTGGTGGATGATGTGATAGCAGGCTGCAGCACACTCCCCCATAGCAGTACCAGCCAAGAGCCAACACAACTTTGTGCCTTTTTCTCCTGTGCACTGCTGCTGCATTAACACAGACAATCAGTCGTTTTCCTGAGTGAGGGCGGGAGGGAAAAACAAACTAAGCCAACACCAAATAAGAGTGAGGTAATGAACTGCCTCTCCCGCTCTCTCATTATTTTCCCCATATGGACTTGGTGGTTGTTTTTCCTCCCTCAGTCAGTTGCATGTTGGAGCGACTCGTGTCTGGCTGAGGAATGCAGAGAAACATCGAGGCCCTCTCTGGACTGGAGGGACAATGTAGCGGTGTGCTGCTGTGCCCATTATCTCATAAGGCCTTATTGTTTACACTTCTGTTGGATAGAGGTAGTGTACTAGATTTTGCAATCAGATAATTCAGGCTGTGACTTGATGATATTTTAGAATTATGAATGGATCAATCTGATGTAATGCTCTGTTATAATTCCCAGTGATGGACTATTTGGCTCCGTGGCAGGCAGCAGTGGTCGGATCCACCAGTGTGTGTATGTGTAGTCTGAGGCTTGGCTGTGTGGAGCAGAGTAGCTTTCCCTGCAGGTACCTCCCACACTGTACAGTACTGCATGCTGACTCTGGCTGTGTGTGAGGTCTTTTTCTGCTGTCCTAATCAAGTGTGGTAAGTGCAGCAAGTGGGTCTTGAATTAGTGGCATCTATGTGCTTTCCCCACTTTTCCTCTTCCCCGTTTTCCTATAAATCTCCTCCCCTGACTTCAGCTGTGGGCTGCATTTGAGCTGGCATGATTGTCTACTCACCCACCCACTCACTCACGCTCTTCCTCGCTGTCAGTTCCTCGAACAGCCTGTAGATTTCTGTGGCTTTTTTATTAAACGGATGTAGCAGGCAACGATGGATGAGTCATTTTCTTTGTGAGCCTTTTTTCCACTTGTTTTATTTTTTTAATCATTAATTGATGCCAGGGTTGCGTGGCGAAAGTAATGGTGGAGCTGTGTGGAGGGAGGTTCAGGGCAGGCTGAATCCCTGAGCAGAGGGAGTGGTGGTGTGTCTGCTGGAGATGTGGGATTGGACACGTGACTCCAGGAAGGGTTAATATCAGGTGAACTCTGCAAAGTGAGTGGAAAGCAAAGTGCGCCAAGCCAATTACAGACCTACTGCAAATCATCTATTTTCTATGACTTAAAAAAAAGAAATAAAGATTTAAATAGGGTTTATTTGAAATATTTTCATAGTTCCTAATACTCATTATGGTTAATTTATGTGTACTCCTTTAACACGAGAACATCTGAAGCAGTCATTCTGACTGCTCATGATTATTATTATTTTTCTCTGCCATTTTTAAAGTCATGACCTTGACTTTTCCTAAATACGTCTGTAACACACTGTGTTGTTCAAGTCTTAATATCACAACAGAACTGGAGTTATGCCCTCCTAAAACTGGTTATGTCATTTTTTTGAATGGTTTTCCCTCGCTGCCCCGCCTCCCGACAGTATGGCCGATCTTCTCCTTCTCCCAAATTGCCTCAACTGAACCTAAACTATACTGACACAAATGTTATTTATGCATCTCAACAGATTAAATGAATGAAGTAAAGTATGATGGGTGAGTTGATGAGCGAGGGGAAGCGAACAGTGCATAATTATGTAATCACCAGTTGTGAATAAAGAACATGGCGGGCTATTCTGTTGTATTGATCTGTTCTAATTCTAATCTCTAAATGGTATGTACCCTGTATCAGTCCACCGAATCCAAGCAGTCTTATCAGTCTACTCTGGCCTACTTGGAGTACACAGTGAGAGCGTGCGTAATTTACAATGTCAAGAAGACCAAGATGAATGGATGCAAATGCTGCGTTAGCGCTGTTACAAGATCTGAATGAAAAACTACTAAGATAGTGGGAAAGAAATTAATCATGACATCTCTGATTATTCTTCTGATTCTGGGCCTCAGCCTGATGCCCCAAAAAAGGCCTAAGCGCAAAAAAGCCAGAACGGTGCGCGCTGAGCAGGTGCCCGCGCCACCACCAAATGAAACTGTGAGAGGGAAGGGATGGCACCGTTTGGATAGAACAAGCCAGTGACAATGCTACAGGACGATTGTCAGCACAAAATGTCATCGCTGAGAGAGCAGGCTCAAGCAAAAAGCATCAGCAACGCATTCAACAGCTTTTGTTGTTTATGTGAGATAGATAATGCTACAGCACATCAGGAACTGTACTGTGGCTGAGGTGCACCGGGAGCAAGGAGACACTGCCTGGGATCTGTCTGTTGATGAGCTGGAAGCATTCATTTCAATCCTGTATGTATGTGGAGCATTCGGTGGAAAGAGCGTGTATATGGAGTGCTGTATGGGATACCTTTCTTTGGAGAAACCATGTCACGGGATGGCTTCAGAGATCATGGGTTACATTCGTGTTAATGACAAAGAAACAACGTATAAATCATTTGACTATTGATTGTCATATCGACACTTATATTCCTTATTATGCCATTATTGCTTTTGTGCTGAATTTCACCATTTATCAAGCACACTTGGCACTTCTAATGATGTTTAGGCTACTGATGTTTTCATCATTTGACCGCACGTCTTGCTGACCATGTGTCTTGGTGGTTGGGGTATTTTTATTTTGTCGCTCTTACTGTGTTTTTAACATAAAATAATGAAAATGCTATTGTGTTTTGAAATAAAATAATAATCGTATTCTAATGTGACCAAAGACCTTCATAAATACAACCAAATGATTATTTTTGCGACGGCATATATGAAATTTATTCATTACACTGTTAGAATGTTGCAGTCAGAATGACTGCTCATTAGCTTGAATGGGGGTCCCTCAAGGCCCAGCGGTTTTAGTGTTAAGAGCATCCCGTGAATCTGCGGCAGAAAGAAAATGTAGCTTCAGTAAAATGGATATCTTTAGTTTCGAATGGGTTGGGCTACAGACGAGCGGCTTTCTGTATTGTGAAGGTGCAACCGCAGACACAAAGCCATGCTCTGTTTGTTTCTATGGCAGAGGCTGTGGTATAGCTAAGCCCAGAGCCATAAGAAACAATTGACTCTGGCTATGTCTAATCACACTTGCCTGTGCTAATGGTTTTGTCAAAGTAAAATTACACATGACTCAAATGATACAAATGTAACAGCCTGAGTGCACTGGACTTGAAACAACGATACAGATGTAAGCGTGTCATTTTAATGTATTATCTGACCGGCACTAGTGCTCCCAAGTAGGGATGTTAACCTATAATCGGTTAGCCACCGAAAATAAATACATTTGACCGGTTATGGTTATCAGTTTATAGGTTCATTTGCATAATTTTGTTACATTTAAATTGCCGCGTGTATTTTCGTTAGCCTTATTTATCACACACGCACCGCATAGCCTAATTTGAGGAGCGGAATGACCCGTCACTTGTCAGCTGGTACTGGAGTGAAACATGCTTTTATAAGCCCAATCATTGCGCAACAAATATCCATTCTAAATGCAATTGTGTGTTAACTGATGGCTAAGATTTTAAAAAGAACTACTATTCTTATTTCTCAACTCGTAATTAAAGCTCGCCTCCCATTCTCTGTTCGAGTGCATAGGCGATCAGCGCGTCACCCACCACTTTGTATTGTGAGCTAAAGGCAGTATAATTGTTTGAAACCTGAATGTTTTACTTTAAATAAAATGAGGCATGTCTTACCTTGCTTCAATGTAACCTAGCCAAAATCCAACAATATAAACATTATTTTATAAAGACTTCCTCATGTCATTAACAGCATTTCTCTCCTGTTATATTGGTTTTCATATCAACTTTATTTCGTTGTCCAGAAGCCAAAGTCACAATCCTAGTCATATTAGCAACCCATCCTAGTTATTGCTATTAGATTCCCCCTCTTTCTATATTTCTAGCTGAGAATTTAATCTCTGTCACATATGGAACCGTTCGCATTAAGTGCACTGTTTAGAACGGTGTTTTCCTGAAAAATTGTATTTTAGCAAATGTTTGAAAATGATGTTTTATTAGCTGCTTTATTACAGGAGTTGCATGTTCAATAATAGGTTATAGCCCTTTTACTGTAAGATGATAGGCTTGCTATTGTTGCATGTTTTCATTAAGCTCTTAATGAAAAATGTCAGTTCCTTGTATGCATGCGTAGTATTTTCTGTTGGTCTCGTCATTTTACTGTTTGGAAAAAATGTAACCGTTTGTTGACTGGATGAGGGTCGGTTAGTCGGCTGCAAAATTGACCGAAATGTGCATTCCAACTCCAAATTCCACGTGCATCCCGTTATTTACTAAGTGAGTGTAAAGAAAATAAAAAATATATATTTCTAGATTAGGAAAAGATTTGCGGCACCGGAGTTCCTCAAGGTTTAGAGCCACTTATAGATCACAGGACTTTTATAGAGCCTTTGTATGTTTGTAGGCTATCTCCTCTTGTTTTTACCCTCCTTGGAGACAGGCGCTTAGCTTTGTCTCTGAAGTTCCCTGTCCCACTTCAACCCTTTACATTTTTCTCAAGGCTAGGGCTGTGAATCTTTAAATGTTTAAATGAAATTGAATCCTTAACGTTAAGAAAAAAAATCCCTTTTCCGCCACAATTAAAATCACAGTGCAGTTATCACAAACCACTACTAATGGGTACCGAGCATCATAAATGAAAAAAAAACATTGTCTTGCCAATGACCACAAGCATACAGCCAAAGCAACGCTGGAATAGCTTCAGAACAAGAATGTGAAAGTTCTTGAGTGGCCCAGCCAAAGCCCAGACTTGAATCCCATTTGGAAAGACTTGAAGATTGCTGTTCACTGCCGCTCCCCATCTAACTTAACAGAGCTTGAGAAAATCTGCAAGGAAGAATGGGAGAAAATTCCCAAATCCAGATGTGCAAAACTGGTCTACCCAAGACGATTCAACGCTCTAATCGCCGCCAAATGTGCTTCTACAAAGTATTGTCTCAGTGGTGTGAATACTTACATAAATGAGATTTCTGTTTCATTTTCAAACATTTCTAAAAACCTGATTTTTGCTTTGTCATTATGGGGTATTGAGGGGGGGGGACTACTTAATACATTTTAGAATAGGGCTGTAACGTAACAATGTGGAAAAAGTAAAGAGGTCTCCAAAACTTTTCGAATGCACTGTATATACTGAGTATACCAAACATAAGGAACACCTTCCTAATATTCAGTTGCATTCCCCGCCCCCCCACCCCCCTCAGTTTGTCGGGGCTTGGATCCTACAAGGTGTCTAAAGCATTCCACAGGCATGCTGGCCCATGTTGACTCCAATGCTTCCCACAGTTGTCAAGTTGTCTGGATGTCCTTTGGGTGGTGGACCGTTCTTGATACACATGGGAAACCGTGGAGTGTCAAACCCAGCAGCGTTGCAGTTCTTGACACAAACCCATGCGCCTGGCACCTACCCTACCACGTTCAAAGGCACTTAAATATTTTGACTTGCCCATTCACCCTCTGAATGGCAGACATTACACAATCCATGTCACAATTGTCTCAAGGCTTAAAAATCATTTAGCAGCTCGCCACTGCTAAATGAATATAGGGGAAACAGTGAAGATGACTTGTCCTGTTCATAGAAAGATTGTGTTCAGCTCAAATGTCTGTAGTGACAAAAGGTATTCGGGTGCTGGATTCTAAAGGAATATACATGAAGAAAGGGGAAAAACCTGCACTCGCTGAAAGATTATTTAGATTTTAATCTATTTTTTTAGCAGCAGAGGTAAGAAAAAAGAGGCGTTTTGGCGATAGCCTTCACCAGCGTTGACGAAGGCTGCCGCCGAAATGTGTCCGTTTGTTCTGACCTCTGCTGATAAAAATGTTATTAAAACAACAAATATTTCAGTGAGTGCAGGTTTTTCCTTTGAAGTTGTCCTGATGTTCATCATCCCAGTGTGTTCAGATCCAAGGTGTAAAACGAAGGCCAAGGGGTGTCAAATTGGAGATGGTAGGGACTGAGTCTCGATGGGAGCCTGTATACATTTAGTCTCCCTGTCCTCGAGGAGCTCTCTCCCTCTAGGGTGCCACTTTTCACCATTTACACTGCCCGGAACAGCTTTTTATCTGGAGTATCAATCACAACCATTTCCTTCCAAAAAGTACATGGTGAAGAAAGAGTCAGTGGCCTTTTGCCCCTTTACCAAACCTGCTGTACACGGCTAGTACGACATGGCTAGACACTCTGATATGCATAGCCTAAACATTGATCGCAATTTGGATTAACAAAAGTTTCCTTAATAGCTGATAGGCTATTAGGTTTCCTGGTGTGTGATACAATAGGGCAATTCCACTGTTAGAGTGACTGACTCAGATTTTTCACTTTAAAATGTATGTCAAACAAAAACGATGATCGCAAAGTTAAAGAAACCATACAACTCTATGCACAATGATTACTTTTTAACAATTTCCACTGAGTTGTATGGGTTAACTTTGCAATCATTGGATTTTGTTAGACATACATTTAAAGTGAAATATCTGAGTCTGGCACTCTTACTGTGGAATTGCCCCATAATTACCCAGCATACCACTCACTGACCTGAATCGCTCCCCAGCTGTGACTGATATATAGGCTAATGCCTGTGGGCCTTATCTGATAAACGCTGTGGAATAAGTGAACAGATCACAGTGCTCTGATATATACAGTGCATTCGGAAAGTATTCAGACCCCTTGACTTTTTATTTATTTAACCTTATTCTAAAATGGATGAAATAGTTTTTTTCCCCCTCATCAATCTACACAATACCCCATAATGACACAACGAAAACAGGTTTTTAGAAATGTTTGCAAATGTATTTAAATAAAAAAAACAGATCACATTTACGTAAGTATTCAGACTCTTTACTCAGTACTTTGTTGATGCACCTTTGGCAGCGATTACAGCCTCGAATCTTCTTGGGTATGACGCTACAAGCTTGTATTTGGGGAGTTTCTCCCATTCTTCTCTGCAGATCCAAGCGCTGTCAGGTTGGATGGGGGGCGTTGCTGCACAGCTATTTCAGGTCTCCAGAGATGTTCGATCGGGTTCAAGTCCGGGCTCTGGCTGGGCCTCTCAAGGACATTCTGAGACTTGTCCCGAAGCCACTCCTGTGTTGTCTTGGCTGTGTGCTTAGGGTCGTTGTCCTGTTGGAAGGTGAACCTTCGCCCCAGTCTGAGGTCCTGAGTGCTCTGGAGCAGGTTTTCATCAAGGATCTCTCTGTACTTTGCGCCGTTCATCTTTCCCTCGATCCTGACTAGTCTCCCAGTCCCTGCCGCTGAAAAACATCACCACAGCACCACCATGCCTCACCGTAGGAATGGTGCCAGGATTCCTCCAGACGTGACGCTTGGCATTCAGGCCAAAGAGTTCAATCTTGGTTTCATCAGAACAGAGAATCTAGTTTCTCATGGTCAGAGTCCTTTAGGTGCCTTTTGGCAAACTTCAAGCGGGCTGTCATGTGCCTTTTACTGAGGAGTGCTTTCCGTCTGGCCACTCTACCATAATGGCCTGATTGGTGGAGTGCTGCAGAGATGGTTGTCCTCCTGGAAGGTTCTCCCATCTCCACAGAGGAACTCTGGAGCTCTGTCAAAGTGACCATCGGATTCTTGGTCACCTCCATGACCAAGGCCCTTCTCACCCGATTGCTCAGTTTGGCCGGGCGGCCAGCTCTAGGAAGAGTCTTGGTGGTTTCAAACTTCTTCCATTTAAGAATGATGGAGGCCGCTGTGCTCTTGGGGACCTTCAATGCTGCAGACATTTTTTGGTACCCTTCCCCAGATCTGTGCCTCGACACAATCCTGTCTCGGAGCTCTACGGACAATTCCTTCGACCTCATGGCTTGGTTTTTGCTCTGACATGCACTGTCAACTGTGGGACCTTTTTATAGACAGGTGTGTGCCTTTCCAAATCATGTCCAATCAATTGAATTTACCACAGGTGGACTCCAATCAAGTTATAGAAACATATCAAGGATGATCAATGGAAACAGGAGGCACCCGAGCTCAATTTCGAGTCTCATAGCATAGGGTCTGAATACTTATGTAAATAAGGTATTTCTGTTTTTAATACATTTGGTAAAATTTTTCGCTTTGTCATTATGGGGTATTGTGTGTAGATTGCTGAGGATTTGTATTTATTCAATCCATTTTAGAATAAGACTAACGTAACATTTGGAAAAAGTAATGGTGTCTGAATACTTTCCGAAGGCACTGTAAATTTGGTAAAAAAGCAAATTGTCTAGCCAAGATCTTCTGGATGTGTAAATGAATATCATTCCAATAAGACTGGATTCTGCTACAGTACATAAAATGTGCAGGAATGTGCCAGTATCCTGTTTACATTTGAAACATGATGCATTGGAAAACATTCTGTGAAGGCGAACAGGTGTAAAGTAGGTTCTATGAAAACATTTGAAATGTAGTTCTTGTACGCTTATGGAGGTGCATTTGGGGTGGACCCTTTCACAGATAAAGTCCATTCTTCCTCACCGAATGAGGAACCGGTAATATAGTTGCAGATTTGGGAAAGAAACCAATCCTAAGTCTTTAGGCTTACTTAGTTTGGTAAATTTGGTTCTAGGTTTCTTATTGTTCCAGATATATTTAGAGATTGGCATTCATTTTCTGAAAAAAGGACTGAGCTAGATGGCAGGGGAGATTTTGGAATAGAAAATGTAGCCAAGGAAGAATATTCATGCTGAACACATTCATCCTGCCAAAAAGAGAGGTTGGTAGGGTAGACCAGTTAACCAGGTCCTGTTTAATCTTTGTGAGCAAAGGCATATAATTTGAAGTGAACAGGTCTTTAAGATTTGGAGTAACGTTATTAAAAGCCTGTTTCAATCAATTGGAATGGAGACATCGTTTCTAAGTTGATTGTGGAGGGGATATTCAAAGGTAAAGCCATGGATTTATCCACGTTAATTTTGTACCCTGACAGGTTACCATATTCAGATATGATGTCCATTACTGCAGTGACGGAGGTCTCTGGTTTGGACATGTATAAAAGCACATCATCAGCAAATAATGAATTCTATGCTCTTCGTCACCCACAGAGATGCCCCTGATGATATTACTAGACCTTATTGCCTCAGCCAGTGGTTCTATGACTAATGAGAACAGAGCCGGAGATAAAGGACAGCCTTGACGACAGCCCCTACCGATAGGAAATCTTCCTGATTAATTTACCATTTGTGTTAACTGCCACTGATGAGTCAGAATAAAGTAATTTTACTAAATTAATTAAATGGTCACCCAGATTAACTTTTCCTAATACAGCAAACATTTTCCACTCAACTCTATCAAAGGCCTTTCTGTATTCAGACCCTTTGCTATGAGACTTTAAATTGAGCTCAGGTGCATCCTCTTTCCATTTATCATCCTTGAGATGTTTCAACAACTTGATTGGAGTCCACCTGTGGTAAATTCAATTGATAGGACATAATTTGGAAAGGCACACACCTGTCTATATAAGGTCCCACAGTTGACAATGCATGCCAGAGCAAAAACCAAGCCATGAGGTCGAAGGAATTGTCCGTAGAGCCCCGAGACAGGATTGTGTCGAGGCACAGATCTGGGAAGGGTACCAAAAAATGTCTGCAGCATTGAAGGTCCCCAAGAAAATTGTGGCCTTAGGGGTGGGCGATATTAACAAATTCATATCACGATATTTTCCACTGTCCGGACGATAACGATATAATATCACGATATACTGTAAAACATTTTTTTTTACAATTTATGAGACCTTCAAAGTAAATAAATTACTAAATATTTAAAAACCTTATAGAAACAAAGGGGGCATTGCACATTTTTTTAAATGATTATTTGTTTTACTTCTGTGGTAAACCTGTGCAAACATTAAACATAAACAAAGGTATAGGAGTTAAATAAATATGCAGTAACATTTTATAAAAATATTTTTAAAGTACTCAGGGTGTAAACTTTCCTGTCAAATATAAGAAGTGCAGTCTTTTTTCAGCATAACACCGGTCATTATGAATTCAAGTTGTAAACCTTTTCAAATTAACGTCAAGCATTAACCAGACAGTCTGTGTGTTTCTCAGTTCAGCATGTAACAATTAACTGCCTCCCATGTTTTGCTGATGTATTTACAGCTCGGGATCTCGTATCTTGTGTCTAGAGTTCCAATCAACTTTCTGAAACAGTCTTTCTTCACAGTTTGAATTGGTTCCATGTCTTTCGCTATGTGATACGTAATTGCACTCGTTATCTCATTCCACTTCTTGCTCTTCTTGTCAGTTCCAAACGACAGAGGAAGCCCCCTTTTTTCGAACAGTTCTTCGTCGTCCTGCAAATCAACCTCAATAGCGTTATTTTCCTTGTCTTCAGTCATCCTCAAAGCTTGATTTTCTGACACTTTTGCTAATGAAAGGAGTTTACTTCAGTAAATGTTTGCTTACTCTGCAGTTGCGCATGCTTGTTTGTTGACTTTGATTGATTGGCAGGCAGATTGCGCGTAACGTCCATGCTTCTAGTTTTATTCTTTGCTAAAAAAGGCTATGTTTCTAGTAAAATAAACAAATTGAACTAGCCCACTAGGCTGTATCACTCGACAGAAATGTATATCATGGCGTAACGTCATACTGGTATTCACGTTCAAACCGGTATACCGCCCACCCCTAAGTGGCCTCCATCATTCTTAAATGGAAGAAGTTTGGAACCACCAAGACTCTTCCTAGAGCTGAACCCAATGGTCACTCTGACAGAGCTCCAGAGTTCCTCTGTGGAGATGGGAGAACCTTCCAGAAGAACAGCCATCTCTACAGCACTCCACCAATCAGGCCTTTATGGTAGAGTGGCCAGACAGAAGCCACTCCTTAGTAAAAGGCACATGACAGCCCACTTGGAGTTTGCAAAAAGGCACCTAAAGGACTCTGACCATGAGAAACAAGATTCTCTGTTCTGATGAAACCAAGATTGAACTCTTTGGCCTGAATGCAAGGCGTCATGTCTGAAGGAAAGCTGGCACCATCGCTACTGTGAAGCATGGTGGTGGCAGCATCATGCTGTGGGGATGTTTTTCAACAGCAGGGACTGGGAGACTAGTCCGGATCGAGGGAAAGATTAGCGGAGCAAAGTATTGAGTGATCCTTGATGGACAACGACCCTAAGCACACAGCCAAAACAACGCAGTAGTGGCTTCGGGACAAGCCTCTGAATGTCCTTGAGTGGCCCAGCCAGAGCCCGGACTTGAACCGACTCGAACATCTCTGGAGAGACCTGAAAATAGCTGTGCAGCGACGCTCCCCATCCAACCTGACAGAGCTTGATAGGATCTGCAGAGAAGAATGGGAGAAACTCCCCAGATACAGGTGTGCCAAGCTTGTACTGAGTAAAGGGTCTGAATAGTTATGTAAATGTTATGCTTGTATCTTTTATTTTTCATAAATGTGCGAACATTTCTTTAAAGCCTGTTTTTTGCTTTGTCATTATGGGGTATTGTGTGTAGATTGAGGGGAAAAAAACAATTGAATCCAGTTTAGAATAAGGCTGTAACGTAACAAAGTGGAAAGAGTCAAGGGGCCTGAATACTTTCCGAATGAACTGTATATTTAGCCTAGGTATAATTTAAACAAGCAATGAATTCATTAGATTATAGTTTGTCAACATCGTTGTGGAATAACGTGACTGGCCTGCACAGAGCCCTGACCTCAACCCTATCGAACACCTTTGGGATGAATTGGATCGCCGACTGAGAGCCAAGCCTAACATCAGTGCCCAACCTCACTAATGCTTGTGGCTGAATGGGAGCAAGTCCCCGCAGCAATGTTCCAACATCTAGTGGAGGCTGTTATAGCAGCAAAGGTGGGACCAACTCCATATTAATGCCCATAATTTTGGAATGAGTTGTTCGACGAGCAGGTGTCCACATACTTTTGTTCATGTAGTGTGTGTGTGTGTGTGTGTATACACAGTGCATTCGGAAAGTATTCAGACCCCTTTACTTTTTCCACATTTTGTATTAACAATAAACTGATATAACATTTACATAAGTATTTAGACCCTTTACTCAGTACTTTGTTGAAGCACCTTTTGGCAGCGATTACAGCCGTGAGTCTTCTTGGTTATGACGCTATAAGCTTGGCACACCTGTATTTGGGGAGTTTCTCACATTCTTCTCTGCAGACCCTATCAAGCTCTGTCAGGTGGGGAGCGTCGCTCCACAGCTATTTTCAGGTCTCTCCAGAGATGTTTGATCGGGTTCAAGTCCGGGCTCTGGCTGGGCCACTCAAGGATATTCAGAGACTTGTCCCGAAGCCACTCCTGCGTTGTCTTGGCTGTGTGCTTAGGGTCGTTGACCTGTTGGAAGGTGAACCTTTATCGCCTAAAATGACATTCCCAAATCTAATTTATTTATTTATTTTATTTAACCTTTATTTAACCAGGAAGGGCTCATTGAGATTTAAAATCTCTTTTTCAAGAGCGTCCTGGCCAAGATAGGCAGCACCAAGTCATTACAAAAAATTACAGACAGACAACATGAAAAACTACAAGTAATCTAGTAAAAACCATTCATGAATTCACAAGAGTATAACAATATCAAAAACAGCAAATTAAAAACATTGACAGGTCAGGGAATCAGCCTCAAAATCCTTCATCAGAGATTTAAAAACACCAATCGGGACAAGTTCTTCCAGTTTAAAATTATTTTGTAAGGTGTTCCAAGACGATGGCGCAGAGTACATAAAAGACCTTTTACCAAATTCAGTTCGGACATTTGGAACAGTTAGCAGGATAAAGTCCAGTGAACGAAGAGAGTACCCACCACATTTCTGAACAATAAAAATGCCCAAATAAAAAGGTAGAAAACCCAAAATGGCTTTGTAAATAAAAGTATACCAGTGACTGAGCCTACGAGTGACTAGAGAAGGCCAGCCAACCCTGGTATACAAAGTACAGTGGTGCGTAAGGGTTTTGCAGTTTAAAATAAATCTCAAAGTACCATGATAAAGAGTGTCAATTGATCTCAAACACTGAGCGGAAGCATTCATATATAAAATATCCCCATAGTCTAGTAAAGGCATAAATGTAGCTGATACTAGCCTCCTTCTGGCTTCAAAAGAAAAACAGGCCTTATTCCTAAAATAAAATCCCAATTTCAGCTTCAATTTTTTTGTAAGTTGTTGAATATGCAATTTAAAAGAGAGGCCGTCATCAATTAGAATTCCAAGATATTTATGAGGTTACAACCTCAATCTCCTTGCCCTGACAGGTAGTAACAGGTGAAAGGTTCAGAGGTCTATTTCTTGCATTAGAAAACACCATTAGTTTAGTTTTGTCAGTATTGAGGATAAGCTTCAATTGACACAAGGTATGTTGAACAGTATAAAAAGCAGTTTGCAAGTTCTGGAAAGCTTTTGTAAGAGATGAGGCACAACAGTAAATAACAGTATCATCAGCATAAAAATGAAGTTGTGCATTTTGGACATTTTTGTCTAAATCATTAATATAAATAGTGAATAAGAGAGGACCAAGTACAGAGCCCTGGGGCACACCATTCAGGACAGACAATTTAACAGACATAAGCCCATCAAATTGAGTGCACTGAGTTCTATCAGACAGATAGTTAGCAAACCATGCAACTGCATGCTCCGACAGACCTACACTCAACAATCTCTGCCTTAGTATAGCATGATCAACTGTATCAAAAGCCTTAGAGAGATCAATAAAAAGTGAGACACAGTGCTGTTTTTTGTCAAGGGCTTCAGTGATATCATTTAAAACCTTCATGGCTGCTGTAATTGTGCTATGCTTCTTCCTGAAGCCCGATTGATACATTGAAAAAATAGAGTTAGTAAATAAAAACTCTTTTAGCTGTTCACTTACACTTAATTGCCTGTAGCTCAGGACCTGAAGCAAGGAAAAGCATATTCTTGATACCATTTGAAAGGTAACACTGAAGTTTGTGGAAATGTGAAAATAATGTAGTACAATATAACACATTAGATCTGGTAAAAGATAATACAAACACATTTTTTTCGTTTTCTATTAATCTTTTGGTTCCAACTTTGAAATGCAAGATAAAGACCACAATATAATATTGCAGTTTAGGCGCAATTTAGAATTTAGTGCAGTGTGTGCAAAGTTTTAGATTGATCCAGTGAAGCGTTGCAATACTGGACTGTTTTGCATGAAGTCTTCCCAAATGTTTAAACTTTTATTTTTCTTCCCATCTTAAACTTTTATTTTTCTTGGCCAGTCTGAGATATGGCTTTTTCTTTGCAACTCTGCCTAGAAGGTCAGCATCCTGGAGTCGCCTCTTCACTGTTGACGTTGAGACTCGTGTTTTGCGGATACTATTTAATGAAGCTGCCAGTTGAGGACCTGTGAGGTGTCTGTTTCTCAAATTAGACACTAATGTATTTGTCTTCTTGCTCAGTTGTGCACCGGGGCCTCCCACTGCTCTTTCTATTCTGGTGAAAGAAGTAGTACACAGCGTTGTACGAGATCTTCAGTTCCTTGGCAATTTCTCGCATAGAATAGCCTTCATTTCTCAGAACAAGAATAGACTGTTGAGTTTCAGAAGAAAGTTATTTGTTTCTGGCCATTTTGAGCCTGTAATTGAACCCACAGTTGTTGATGCTCCATATACTCAACTAGTCTCAAGAAGGACAGTTTTATTGCTTCTTTAATCAGCACAACAGTTTTCAGCTGTGCTAACATAATTGCAAAAGGGTTTTCTAATGATCAATTAGCTTTTTAAAATGATAAACTTGGATTAGCAAACACAACGTGCCATTGGAACACAGGACTGATGGTTGCTGATAATGGGCCTCTGTACGCCTATGTAGATATTCCATAAAAGATCAGCCGTTTCCAGCTACAATAGCCATTTACAATATTAACAATGTCTACACTGTATTTCTGATCAATTTGATGTTATTGTAATGGTAAAAAAAATTGCTTTTCTTTCGAAAACAAGGGAATGTCTAAGTAACCCCAAACTTTTGAATGGTAGTGTATATCTGAGGGTAGCCTCTTATTTTTATTTTTATTTATTTTTTCTTCTATGAAATTGGCCATTAGTGGGAACTTACACAATGGTCAATAACTTAATAATAAAACATCTGATTGGCTTATAATAAAACAAGTTATGGATATAACTAGATGAGTTAGTAGAAACATTAAACAGCAGATATTTTATTTATTTTTTAATCCAAAGATGGAAGTGGGCTTAATAGGTACGCTTACCCTAACTCAACCAATGTAATAATTGTTCAATAATCTACAGATCCTTAATGAAAGGAATTTCTTAAATTAGTTTATTTTGAGTGGCTGAAGTGAAGATGAATGTGTTCCTAATCCTAAATTTCCTCACGTTGCCTGTAGGGCTGTTACTGCCATATTAGGCACCTTTTTTTCCCCAACAGGCTAATATGTTAGTCTTGGCTTGGCACCTTTTTCCCCCCAACAGGCTAATATGTTAGTCTTGGCTTGGCACCTTTTTTTCCCCAACAGGCTAATATGTTAGTCTTGGCTTGGCACCTTTTTTTCCCCCAACAGGCTAATATGTTAGTCTTGGCTTGGCACCTTTTTTTCCCCAACAGGCTAATATGTTAGTCTTGGCTTGACACCTTTTTTCCCCCAACAGGCTAATATGTTAGTCTTGGCTTGGCACCTTTTTTTCCCCAACAGGCTAATATGTTAGTCTTGGCTTGGCACCTTTTTTTCCCCAACAGGCTAATATGTTAGTCTTGGCTTGGCACCTTTTTTTCCCCAACAGGCTAATATGTTAGTCTTGGCTTGGCACCTTTTTTTCCCCAACAGGCTAATATGTTAGTCTTGGCTTGGCACCTTTTTTTTGCCTAACATGAAGATTTGGTAGAGGACAAAGCTCCAGATCTAAATCTGTTCCCCTTCTAAACCAAGTTGATGAAATCTCAATGTTCTTGGTGAGTCCGCCGCTATTAGCTGAGAAGAACTTGATGTATAGTTTCCTCAACTCCCTCACAAACTTGTGTTCTTGGTGCTGTACAGACAATGTAGCGTTGAGGAGTTTCCCAAGATCATATGTCGCTAACAGTATATTTAATAGAGAGATGCATAGCCTATGATTCTCTTTGAAAGGCTCATCCTCTGCCATGTCTCGTCTTGAGATGAAGTGAACTCCCCTACACTTTCCATCACCTGTTTTGCTTTTGTAATGTAGTTCTGTAATAAAATCCAAACCTTCCTGTCAAGTGAATTTTTGACGTAGGCCGTACTCCCATTGGTCAGGTGATGTTACAACATACTGATCGGTGGCTCAGTGCACACGACGAGCAGAGCTAAACTCTTCACAGCCATTTCAGAACACTGTTCTGCTAACCTACAACATTCCAATGTCATGTGGGCTGTTCCAGCTTATAGCCGATTCCATAGAAAAAAATCTAAATCAAAGGGGCTCATCACACACATGATTCAGCTAGAATGTAGGTTTTACTTTGCCAAGTATTGGATGAAAGCAATCTCACCGTAACTATCGGAGCACCATAATGCTGTTACGCTGCATTATGTTAATATAATGCTAACTTTGATCTGTCCACAGATCCTATTTACTGTGTATATTAAATGATTTCCCCACTTAAGTGAATGTCAAGTACATACTCTTGTTTTAAAGGCTGGTCTCTTAACTGTTGCGGTTTCACTACCCAGCCTTCCCTTGCCCATGGGCCTTTATTTTGATTAATAGAATTACATGTCAGGATTTTATGAGCACATTTGTAGGCCACGTCTCATATGTTGGGGGAAAAGTGGACCTCTCTCTCTTTTGCCCATGCCAGTCCTATAATTCTGGAGTTTGCCCTGCTGACCCCATGAGTATGTTAAACATTAGCAAACACCACTCACCTCTTTGGCATCACTACCAAACCGGTACAGAGAGACATTACTGCAACTGAGGGGTAGAAAGAATGAGAGGGTGAACTAGAGGGGGAGAGAGAGGGAATAAGTGAGCTACCAAAAGGAGTGTTAGGTAGAGGAGAGAGGAAGACTCTCTTTTTTTTTCTCGCGGACCTTGGGGGATTTTGTCTGGAAACTGTCTTTATTTTCTAATTCAGAGGAAATGGATCCACAGACCCTTCTCTGAGTCGCTCAGGTCAGTGCTGCTGTGTTTTACCCAGTTTGACAAAGTCTGACTGACTTATCAATACTATGTTTATAGTCGTTTTAAGGATTGCTTATAGTTTCTGCCTAATAGTGCCTATGTGAGGTATTCTAGCTTTTATTTTAGGAGGTGAACACTGCATTTTGAGCAGTTTCTTTGGAAGCATATCATCTTTGTGCATTTGACTATTAAATTAGCCTGTGTTCGATGCCCGGTCAATGAATGTGTGAACACAAGCTGTCGACAAAAAAAGACCACACGGTGAGCACTGAGCACTCATTGACAGCTCCACTCGGTGAATGCTTAGTGAGCCCATCTAATACTTGAATGTGAGTACCTAGCCTCTTGGGTTTTAATGGGCAAGTTTAGTGTGACTCTTCAGGGAAAAGTGATGGTGGCCATAGTAAAATCTAGCCTGGTCGGACTTTGATGCCCCACATTAGCTGTCAGTGTGTCAGTTCAGTTCATGGACTGCGGCTGTCTGCTGGGCGTTTGCATTGACACTTTGGTTCTATACTTCAATTCCGTAATTGACAGAATTCCATTGATCTTTGCGGGACCTCCTCTCAGCAGATAAGTTGTCTCACTGATGTTGAAATCTGACTTGAAGAGACCCCACATGGCTTTCCAGCGGAGGGGGCATTGTTGTTCCCCACAGGAGGATCACTTTAATACAACAGGCCTATATTGATGATGAGCAGCTATTTTGTTTACTAACAGTCTTAGCAAATGTTAACAAACAAACAACTTTTGAAAGGGATTAGCGAAAACAGCAAAATACAAATCTACTAGGCCCCAGTATTTTGCGTTTTTGAAATTCCTTCCCTTACAAAATTGGCTATTATCCTAGTTCCGCTTTAAATAACGGGTTCAGAAATGCTGTGTCATTTGTAAAGCCCAACCGATAAATCGGTTGACCGATTATTATCGGCGGATTTTAGCCTTTACACAAATATTTCTGTGAATCTGTCTTTATTCCACTGATAGTTTGATCTTGTGAGAAGTGCAGTTTCAGGTTTACTTTGAGACCAAGTTCAATTCATTCAGCCCTTGTTTATTAGTGTGCTTGTGGTTCTTCAGCACAAACGCTTTTGCATTCTTATCCGCTCCCATAGATGGACACATCTTTTAAGTTGCACCTAGGAAGGTAAACTGAAGAAGTGTTGTATTTACTTTAATATTTATAGAGGATATAGTTGCTTTTTGGTGGTTATCATGTAAACCACGATAAAATGTTCTTAAATAATGTTAATTGTAATATTAGGTAAGAAAAAACCATTTAGAGTTGTTTAATCCTTTGGAGCACGATTTGTAAAAAGAACTAATTTAATAAGTATTTTTTATTCCACCTCTATCGGTGGAATAAACAAACACTATCGGCAGATGTAATCGGTGACTTTTGCCTCCCTAAAATCGGTATCGGCATCGGACCCAAAAATCCTATTTCGGTCGGGCTCTAGTCATTTGCCTTATTTGGTTTTTACTTGTTATTTTACACATTGACAATATCCTGTTTCCCAGATGTTTAAATGTACAGTCGTGGTCAAAAGTTTTGAGAATGACACAAATACACATTTTCACAAAGTCTGCTGCCTCAGTTTTGATGATGGCAATTTGCATATACTCCAGAATGTCATGAAGAGTGATCAGATGAATTGCAATTATTTGCAAAGTCCACCTTTGCCATGAAAATGAACTTAATCCCCAAAAAACATTTCACTGCATTTCAGCCCTGCCACAAAAGGACCAGCTGCCATCATGTCAGTGATTCTCTCGTTAACACAGGTGAGAGTGTTGACCAGGACAAGGCTGGAGATCACTCTGTCATGCTGATTGAGTTAGAATAACAGACTGGAAGCTTTAAAAGGAGGGTGGTGCTTGAAATCATTGTTCTTCCTCTGTTAACCATGGTTACCTGCAAGGAAACACATGCCGTCATCATTGCTTTGCACAAAAAGGGCTTCACAGGCAAGGATATTGCTGCTAGTAAAATTGCACCTAAATCAACCATTTATCGGATCATCAAGAACTTCAAGGAGAGAGGTTCAATTGTTGTGAAGAAGGCGTCAGGGCGCCCAAGAAAGTCCAGCAAGCACCAGGACCGTCTCCTAAAGTTGATTCAGCTGCGGGATCGGGGCACCACCAGTGCAGAGCTTGCTCAGGAATGGCAGCAGGCAGGTGTGAGTGCATCTGCACGCACAGGGAGGCGAATACTTTTTGAGGATGGCCTGGTGTCAAGAAGGGCAGCAAAGAAGCCACTTCTCTCCAGGAAAAACATCAGGGACAGACTGATATTCTGCAAAAGGTACAGGGATTGGACTGCTGAGGACTGGGGTAAAGTCATTTTCTCTGATGAATCCCCTTTCCGATAGTTTGGGGCATCCGGAAAACACCTTGTCTGGAGAAGACAAGTTGAGCGCTACCATCAGTCCTGTGTCATGCCAACAGTAAAGCATCCTGAGACCATTCATGTGTGGGGTTGCTTCTCAGCCAAGGGAGTGGGCTCACTCACAATTTTGCCTAAGAACACAGCCATGAATAAAGAATGGTACCAACACATCCTCCGAGAGCAACTTCTCCCAACCATCCAGGAACAGTTTGGTGACGACCAATGCCTTTTCCAGCATGATGGAGCACCTTGCCATAAGGCAAAAGTGATAACTAAGTGGCTTGGGGAACAAAACATTGAAATGTTGGGTCCATGGCCAGGAAACTCCCCAGACCTTCATCCCATTGAGAAGTTGTGGTCGATCCTCAAGAGGCGGGTGGACAAACAAAACCCCACAAATTCTGACAAACTCCAAGCATTGATTATGCAAGAATGGGCTGCCATCAGTCAGTATGTGGCCCAGAAGTTAATTGACAGCATGCCAGGGCGGATTGCAGAGGTCTTAAAAAAGAAGGGTCAACACTGCAAATATTGACTCTTTGCATAAACTTAATGTAATTGTCAATAAAAGCCTTTGACACGTATGGAATGCTTGTAATTATACTTCAGTATACCATAGTAACATCTGACAAAAATATCTCAGAACACTGAAGCAGCGAACTTTGTGAAGACCAATACCAATACTACCAACTTTTGTACGACTGTACAGTACTTTTCTTTGCATTACTCAGGGCTGTAGTACATGCTTGTGCTCTTGTGCAGTTATTTGACTAGTTTTTTCCGCAAGGTAGGAGGGTTTGCCACGTCTAAACCTTTGACCAGGTATGTTATTACTGCCCTGTGGGGAACATACAAGTCATCTCTCCTTTTTACCTTATCGTTCTGCCCTCCATTCTCTCTAATTGTTAGTCAAAGCTGCCTGAGTAAGATGGCTGACGTATCATTCTTACTAGGAGTAACAAAATGGCTTGTTGCTCTATAGGGGAGTTCATCTCCCTCCAGCTCATCACACTTTGATAACCTGTCAGCCCGATAGGCTATACCGTTGGACATGCCTCACGCTACTTTAAATCTCAAAGGTTACAAGCCAGTCTGTTTTTGTTAACTGCGTTTTGCGCTTATCGGGGATATAAGAGTTCAGGCAATCATTCCCACAGACAGGGATTTCTTTGCTGTGTGGTAATCTGATTTTGTGTTTCTGTGTGTGTGGATCCTCTGACTGTTGTTGCGCCTCTGATGAACTTTGAACTACGGCCCTCTTGATTGAGTCAAGGCAAATGGAGGATGGGCTGAAAGCATATTTTCGAGAGGGGACGGGTTGGGAGGTTAGATTTTGTGTGGTCAACTAATCTAATTAGTGGTCACAAGATGACACACCTTGACCCCAGTCTAAACAGAGATACCATACTTCATCCTGTCCTGTTTCGGAGACCATAAGCACTACAGTTCTCTTTTTAGTTTGCTCTTAAATGTATGTTATCTATTAATGTAATGACAGTCACTTACTGTTGAAGTAAATAAAAGATTGATCAAAGGGAAAGTTAGCTTAGGTCCTAATAATACATAGCTAGTAGAATTCAGATGTACATTCCACCGTGGTTGAGAGAGGAGTGTGGACAGTCGTCATAGTAAAGCACTGCACTACTCAGAACTGCTCAGCTCAGTTATGCTGCTATGCAAGTTTACGCTCCTGTTATTCATCCCTGCGAGGGATTTGGGGCCCCCCATACCACTCTAAACCACAAGTAGCTTTTTTCTCTCTCTCCCTTCTCACTTTTTTCAGCCTGCCAACAACATGGCGGTCTATTCATTTCCAGCCAATGCCGAAAACAAGGTCCAAAGTTCAGTCGCTGCAGCAGTGTGGATCTGGGGCAAGGGATTTTTTTTCCAGGGATAATGTTCTTTTTTTTATTTTCATTCTATTGCTTTGATGAGTAAGAGAATAATATTAGTTATCCAGGGCTGCTTAGGGAAGCCTGGTGATTTCATTAGCATATTATCCGTTTGTACAGCTGGGCGTGTGTTGAACCCTGCTCACTGTGCCCATCGTTAAACAACCATGTCTCTGCTGCAGAAGTGCCCAGGATTGATGGCTGGGCCCGTATGCCACCATGCGCTTTTTCCCAGACGTGTCACGTGTGTGCATCTCCCCCTTGTATTACCCTCGCCTGCACTTAGCTCAGCAAGAATAGGCCGCCCACCTGCTTTTTTTTGGCCCTTCAGCTCAATTCTGCCCCTATGATTGTTGCTTCAATAACATGCACAACAAGTGAGGCGGCACACAATGGTGCTGTGACCTGATCTGTTTTTTAGCGTGTAACTAGGGTGCGGTTTCACCGACCAATCAGAGCAATGCGTCCATGGGGGGCACGTTAGCCAATCTGAACATTGTGTGTGTATTTTTCGGAAGGCCTGGGAAAGGCTTCGCCCCATCGTTGGGTTTTATGTCTGTGACTAAATGCGACTCACATGGCCCCTTTCCTATGGCCCCTCATCTTAATGGTTTCTGGGTCGTTTGCTCAATGTGCGAGCGTCCGGTTAGATAACATCAGCGCTTTCTTCCCTCTTTTTGATGTTCTGTAGCTGTGCTGTAATGTGGAGGTTGGATGTTTCTCAGGTCAGGTCTGGAGTGACAATAGGAACAACCTGTACTCTGTGTAGTGATTGGTGACTAAACTAATCATCCTGATTGAATAGTGTAACAGTTTAGCCGAATAGTTAGGTCCCTGAGTAGCAAACTCCATTGCACAGCATCGTAACATTCAACCTAGCCCAGGGCTCCAGACTGCGACCATTTAGTCGCATTTTGAAGCAAGGAGAGGCATATTCTTGATACCATTTGAAAGGAAACACTGAGGTTTGTGGAAATGTGAAATTAATGTAGGAGAATATAACACATTAGATCTGGTAAAAGATAATACAAACAAAAAAACACGAGTTTTCTATTAATTTTTTTGTTCCATCATCTTTGAAATGCAAGAGAGAGGCCACAATATAATATTGCAGTTTAGGCAGCAGTGTGTGCAAAGTTTCAGATTGATTCAGTGAAGCGTTGCAATACTGGACTATTTTGTATCAAGTCTGCCCAAATGTGCCGAATTGGTCAATTGCTATATTTTCATGTACATAACTATAGAGAACATACAGAAATGATATGGTAATACAAACTGTAAGTTTACACACTCCCAGGAATGTCATACATAATGGATCATTAGCTTATACACCAACTTTCACACATCTAGATGGCTGTGCGGGGTGGGTGTGGAGCCAGAGACAGCAGGGGTTCAAACTGTAGAACCCAGTTCCTACATTTGAATATATAAATTGTTTTTTTCAAACAAAACTGTGCTACATTTTATCTCTGGGACCCTCAGGATGACAAATCAGAGCAAGATTAATCAATGTAAGTACATTTACCTTCAGAGGTGAATGTATCAAACCAGTTGCCGTGATACGTTTTTTGTTGTTGTGCACTTTCTTCAAACAATAGCATGTTTTTTTTTCACTGTAATAGCTACTGTAAATTGGACAGTGCACTTAGATTAACAAGAATTTAAGCTTTCTGCCCATATAAGACATGTCTATGTCCTGGAAAGTTTACTGTTACTTACAACAGTCATGCTAATCACATTAGCGCATGTTAGGTCAACCGTCCTGTATACGGGACACCAATCCCGTCGAGGTTTAAGGCTCTACTGGAGGATGGTTGGCCACCCTGAGTAGCCTATAAAATATTGCAACATCACAATTACAACCAAATACTTTTTTTCTTTATAAAATAATTCCCCCCAGGGCTTGAAATTAAGGGCGTCCCGTCGTCCCTGGGACGAGTATAAAAAAAAAAAAAAGATGCCTAAGACCGCTCAAAACGCACTCTGGGACAGTTCTGGGATGACAGATCCCAAAATCGTACAACCACTCCACATCAACATATTTTAAAGCAATGAGGCTGACTCAACAGATCAGAACATTTAGCTTAAAATGTTGACAGTTGTCAAAAGCTCACCACACTTGTGAGCGGTTTCATGTGATGGAGATAAATATCTGTTCGAAATAAAGAGGGGAGATCTAAAGATGCGTCAACTAGCATGGGTTACTAATATGACTAGGAATGTGCCTTTGGCTGCTGGAATATAAAGTAACATTGATTTGAAAACCTATAGAACATGAGAGAAATTTCAATGACATGAGGTGTTTATTTTAGAAAATGACCCTCAACATGTCTATAGTCATATTTTGGCTAGGCTACTTTTGAAATAAGGTAAGACGTGCTTCATAAAATTACATAAAACGTCCAGGTTTTAAACAATTACGTTTATGGTTAAAGTTTCAAAATGCTGACTGCCACCTCTCAGATTCCAGGTGGGTGATGTGCGGTGCGCAAAAGGCGCTTTCCTTCACTCTCCGGTCTCGTGACCATTTTTGATCTGAACGAAACGTGCCTCGAGTATGTTGACAGAATCTTTCCTTTTAGACGTTAATGTTCATTATATTTGTCAAACATGACTGGCGTTTAGCCTATATGTATGTAATTAAAAGTCTCATTTAAAGTTTGGCTACATTTTCTGGTGCCTCATGTCTGCATCGGTTTTGGACATTCCGTTCGGACAACTTCAATCTATATTCTTGTCTGATATTTTTTTAAAACTTGTCCCGGACCAGCATTAATGTCGAGCCCTGGGCGTCTAAAACCTTGATTTGGTCAAACAGTACGCGCAAATTAAAGTGCATTGATTCCTGCCGTGAAAGTGCCTGCCCCTGACAGTGCCTGCTGTGATGAGAGAGCTCCTCGCATTGCCTCTCCCTCCCCTGTGCGATGTATTTAGAGGGAGAGAAATGCATTCTGATTGCAACATTTCGAAATGCAATCGTGGGAAAAACTGTTTTTATATGCTGTTTTGAGAGAGGAGTGTCTCTGCTTTCTGTGAGTATGACACTTTATTTCTCAACTCTCAATATTGTGCCAATGACACAGTTTTAAAAACTGCTATCTTTGAGATGTAGAGCGTGCAAATGTATTTTTTGGATATTACTGCTAGATTAATCAACTACACAGCTAACTATCAGCAATATTTACAGTTAGCAATCTAGCTAATGTGTTTTCAGTTTCCACTTCCTCAGGTCTTGAATTATCCACAAATGAATTAGCCTATTAGCTAGTGCTCAAAAACATTACGGCAAATGGATCTCTATTGAGCAAAAACAATCAATCTCAATTCTGGAGCCCTATTTTGAAAGTAGAATATATCAACAATAACCTAATTGTCAACCAAACATTTATTAAAATCACTCGTTTAGGTTGCACATCCAAATTACTTGAATCATGCATTCCTGCTTGGACATGTTTGATAAAACATTTTTTATCATGCCATCTCAGTAGTCTATTTTTCAACAACAAAAAATCTCACTGAATGCCTTTATAAGGTGATTACTAATTAATGGGCTGGTGCCACCAACTGAGAAAGTTAGTCTGGAGCCCTGACCTTTCTTTTTATTATCCTCTCGGTGTGAGACTCCAGGCAGGCCGTCTTTCACGGTCAGAGGTCTGTTGTGGAACATCAGATTTGTGATGGCAAGAACTCACAAAGAGAAGACTGGCACTGTACTACTTGTTAGTGGATGGGGTGTGTCAAGAGACCAGAGGACATAGATGCAGTCAAAGCAGGGTGGAGGATCCATGTTTCATCTCCTGACCTGCATAGATTATATGAAACTAGCTTAATATTGTTGCTTTATTGCGCTTGTTCCATTTGTTAACATAAGAGCCCACATCCAGTGAAATAGCATACATTGCTGCATCACGTGTTGATACAGTTGGATGTTTACTGGGTGTTAAGCATCTGCTCAAGGACTAAATGGCATTGACCTGACTGAGATTTGTGTTCATGCTCTATTCATTACACAGCACTGTTGGCAGGTGGATCATGTTTAGAAAGAAAGCGATTTTCCCCATGTTGTGGCGAGTTCAGAGAATTGTTTTATTGGACAACCGGCACTATCCATGTCAAAATTACAATTTAACCAAGCTACAAGGCAAGCTAACAAAAATACAACAGATGTTGAAAGTGCACACACACTGACATTGACCCAGCACTATTAGGAATGTTAGTCCTAGTTTCCATTCAGCTCTGTGTTTGGGGAGGGATGGTGCTTAAAAGCCTGTGTTTCAATGATTGGCACAATGATGGGGAAGCTCTGGCCCAATCCTAAATCGACCCCTAAGACCTACTCCCTATGCACTTGTGGAGATCTGAGTGGATTTGACAGGTGTAAGCAATATGGTAATAGTTCCTTTTGCCCTCTGATTTGCTAGGGTGTAGGGGCTTAGGGGTTGATTTTGGGATTGGGCCTCTATCTCATATGAGACTGGCAAGTGGCAACGCTGGACTAGTCTACCATTGGGGCAGCCTGACTTTATATTAGGCACCTCGGTCTCTATGCAACTATTTGCCAGTCAGAGTAACAACCTAATGATTGCTTCCAGGAATAGAGGGGGACTTGCTTCGCCAGTCCGCATTATGTTTTCAGCTTCTAGCTAAAGAAAAACAACTTGTTTCTGCTCTGGCCCTGTGGTGAGCCATGGACGAAAACACTAAATGGTCAAACCAACCAGTGTCTTTGTCATCAGAGAAACAGATGACAGCTGTTCAATTATTCACATCTTGGCTAAACCTTGTTGATTTCTCTAGTGCAACGATGAATAATGTTATGGCCTGTGGTTGGACTATTTTGATTATAGTGTGTAGCCCATGTTAATCAATCAACATCCTGCGTCTGCGTTATTGAATCCCCATACAAATACAGTGCGTTCTGAAAAGTATTCAGACCCCTAGACTTTTTACACATTTTGTTACGTTAGCCTTATTCTAAAATTGATTAAATCGTTTTTTCCCCTCATCAATCTATACACAATACCCCATAATGACAAAGCAAAAACAGGTTTTTAGAAATTGTTGCAAATGTGTAAAAAAAGAAACTGAAATATCACATTTACGTGAGTATTCAGACCCTTTACTCATTTTTACATTTACATTTTAGTCATTTAGCAGACGCTCTTATCCAGAGCGACTTACAGTTAGTGAGTGCATACATTTATTATTTTTTATTTTTTACTCAGTACTTTGTTGAAGCACCTTTGGCAGCGATTAGAGCCTCGTCTTCTTGGGTATTACGCTACAAGCTTGGCACACCTGCATTTGGGGAGTTTCTCACATTCTTCTCTGCAGATCCTCTCAAGCTCGGTCAGGTTGGATGGGGAGCGTCGCTGCACAGCTATTTTCAGATCTCTCCAGAGATGTTCGATCAGGTTCAAGTCCGGGCTCTGGCTGGGCCACTCAAGGACATTTAGAGACTTGTCCCAAAGCCACTCCTGCGTTGTCATGGCTGTGTGCTTAGGGTCGTTGTCCTGTTGGAAGGGGAACCTTCACCCCAGTCTGAGGTCCTGAGTGCTCTGGAGCAGGTTTTCATCAATGATCTTTCTGTACTTTGCTCCGTTCATTTTTCCCTCGATCCTGACTAGTCTCCCAGTCCCTGCCGCTGAAATGCTGCCACCACCATGCTTCACCGTAGGGATGGTGCCAGGTTTCCTCTGTGACGTTTGGCATTCAGGCCAAAGAGTTCAATCTTGGTTTCATCAGACCAGAGAATCTTGTTTCTCATGGCCTTTGGGTGGCTTTTGGCAAACTCCAAGCGGGCTGTCGTGCCTTTTACTGAGGAGTGGCTTCCGTCTGGCCACTTTACCATAAAGGCCTGATTGGTGGAGTGCTGCAGAGATGGTTGTCCTTCTAGAAGGTTCTCCCATCTCCACAGAGGAACTCTGGAGCTCTGTCAGAGTGACCATTGGGTTCTTGGTCACTTCCCTGACCAAGGCCCTTTTTTGGTACCCTTCCCCAGATCTGTGCCTCGACACAATCCTGTCTCGGAGCTCTACGGAGAATTCCTTCGACGTCATGGCTTGGTTGTTGCTCTGACATGCACTGTCAACTGTGGGACCTTACGTAGACAGGTGTGTGCCTTTTCTAAATCCAATCAATTTAATTTACCACAGGTGAACTACAATCAAGTTTGTAGAAACATCTTAAGGATGGTCAATGGAAACAGGATGCACCTTGGCTCAATTTCGAGTATTATAGCAAAGGGCCTGAATACTTATGTAAATAAGGTATTTCTGTTTTTAATCTTTAATACATTTGCTAAAACCTGTTTTTGCTTTCTCATTATGGGGTATTGTGTGTAGATAGATTATTCAATTTTAGACTAATGCTGTAACGTAACAAAATGTGGAAAAAGTCAAAGAGTCCGAATGGTTTCCGAATGCACTGTATGTACACGCCCCTGTTACACATGGGTCATTACTTGCTAAATAAGAATGTATTATTACTGTTTTTCAGTCTAATGGTTCAGAATTTGCTAGTACTATATATTGAGAAATGGCATGTCCTTGTTTTCTATGTGTATGGGGGTTATTGGTGTCTGGCATTTTGACGGGAATGCCTAATCAGTAGGGCTGGGTAACCTATATGAAATTAATTCAAATCTATGTTTTTGCGCGATATTCCAAATGCCTGTATCGCAATAATTTGTATTTGTTACATTTTTTATTGAGCATTTTATGTCCACTTGTTCTCAAGCTGTCTTTTTGGTCTCATCTCCTATGCTCTTTCTGTGCTTCCCATTTACACCAGAGATCCTCTGTAGCTCAGCTGGTAGAGCATGGCGCTTGTAATGCCAAGGTAGTGGGTTCGATCCTCGGGACCACCCATACACAAAAATGTATGCACGCATGACTGTAAGTCGCTTTGGATAAAAGCGTCTGCTAAATGGCATATTATATTATTATTATGATTATATAATGACGAGATTCACATGTCTCCGCCCTAACAATGGGAGTCGTTGTCCCAAAGGCGGGAAGGCAGGCGACAAGTTTAGTTAGGCCCAAAATAAGCTCATAGAGACGCATTGGGCTAATGTTGGACAGATTTTAGCACTTTGCCTCTTCCTCTGTGGTTTACACACAAACCAAGCCCTTCCCCCTACCACTCAAAACAACAAAGATTAGAGATCACTTCTTCGTCTCTGACACGCTGTTTAAACTATTTGCATTTGAGGTTTGTTCCAACAGAATCGGTCATTATTTTATTGTAATAGTGAAGTTAACCTTTTCTAACGATAACGTTTTTATGTCTCAACTCCTCAAATTGCGCGCAGAGCAGACACTACTAAAACGAGAGTATCAGTGAACACTGATTCTGGAAAATGAGTGCTCAGTTTGTCGCGCGCAGCATTGCGGTACCACGTGCCGTTAGCAGCATTTTAGCCAAATACTGTTGTACTAGCTGTCTAGTCTGTTTTTATAAATGTGCAACAATAAACATAAAACACAATTATATAAGGAATTGGCAACTCAGTCTTATTCTGAGAAATAAGGTAGGCCACTTGATTTCAACATCTGAACAAAGTGGACAGGCTAACATGCTGTTCAAACAGTTAGGGACGGACAGAAGGGTGTGTTCATAACAATTCAACTGTTCTGCCTTGTTAGCTAGCAATTAGATCCAAGTTGGCTAAACTTTAAATATAAGATTAGCTGACTACTCACAAGCAGGTGGTCTTGTGCTTGAGAGATTGTTTATATACTGAGCTGAAATAAAAGATTGCAGACATTTTCCATGTGCACAAAAAGCATATTTCTCAAATTTTGTGCACAAATTTGTTTACATCCCTGTTGTTAATTAGCATTTCTCCTTTGCCAAGATAATCCATCCACCTGACAGGTGTGGCATATCACGCAGCTGATTAAACAGCATTATCATTACACAGGTGCACCTTGTGCTGGGGACAATAAAAGGCCACTAAATGTGCAGTTTAGTCACACAACACAATGCCACAGATGTCTCAAGTTGCGGGAGCGTGCAGTTGGCATGCTCACTGCAGGAATGTCCACTAGAGCTGTTGCCAAAGAATTGAATGTTAATTTCTCTACCATAAGCCGCCTCCAACGTTGTTTTAGATAATTTGGCAGTACGTCCAACCGGCCTCACAACCGCACTGTAACCACGCCAGACTAGGACCTCCACATCCGGCTTCTTCACCTGCAGGATCGTCTGAGGCCAGCCACCTGGACATCTGATGAAACTGTGGGTTTCCACAACTGAAGAATTTCTGTACAAACTGTCAAAAACCGTTTCAGGGAAGCTCATCTGCGTGCTCCTCGTCCTCACCAGGGTCTTGACCTGACTGCAGTTTGGCATTGTAACCGACGTCAGTGGGCAAATGCTCACCTTAAATGGCCACTGGCATTCTGAAGAAGTGTGCTCTTCATGGATGAATCCTGTTTCAACTGTACCGGGCAGATGGCATACAGCGTGCATGGTGTCGTGTGGGTGAGCAGTTTGCTGATGTCAATGTTGTGAACAGAGTGCCCCATGGTGGGGATATGGTATGGGCAGGCATAAGCTACGGACAACAAAAACAATTTGCATTTTATCGATGGCAATTTCCTAGAGCTGGCCGCCCGGCCAAACTGAGGAGAAGGGCCTTGGTCAGAGAGGTGACCAAGAACCCGATGGTCACTCTGACAGAGCTCCAGAGTTCCTCTGTGGAGATGGGAGAACCTTCCAGAAGGACAACCGTCTCTGTAGCACTCCACTAATTAAGCCTTTATGGTAGAGTGGCCAGACGGAAGCCACTCCTCAGTAAAGGCACATGACAACTCGCTTGGAGTTTGCCAAAGGGCACCTAAAGGGGACTCTAACCATGAGAAACAAGATTTTCTGGTCTGATGAAACCAAGATTGTGCTCTTTGGCCTGAATGCCAAGCGTCATATCTGGAGGATACCTGGTACCATCCCTACGGTGAAGCGTGGTGGCAGCATCATGCTGTGGGGATGTTTGTCAGCGGCAGGGAGACTAGGCAGGATCGAGAGAAAGATGAACGGAGCAAAGTACAGAGAGATCCTTGATGAAAACCTGCTCCAGAGTGCTCAGGACTTCCCGACTGGGGCGAAGGTTCATCTTCCAACAGGACAACGACCCTAAGCACACAGCCAAGACAACGCAGTAGTGGCTTCGGGACAAGTCTCTGAATGTCCTTGAGTGGCCCAGCCAGAGCCCGTACTTGAACCCGATCGAACATCTCTGGAGAGACCTGAAAATAGCTGTGCAGCAATGCTCCCTATCCAACCTGACAGAGCTTGAGAGGATCTGCAGAGAAGAATGGGAGAAACTCCCCAAATATAGGTGTGCCAAGCTTGTAGTGTCATACTCAAGAACACTCAAGGCTGTAATCGCTGCCAAAGGTGCTTCAACAAAGTACTGAGTAAAGGGTCTGAATACTTATATAAATGTCATAAATCTTTTTTTTATTCTTTATTTTTTATATTAGCAACCATTTCTAAAAACCAGTTTTTGCTTTGTCATTATGGGGTATTGTGTGTAGATTGATGAGGGGAAAAAAAACAATTTAATCAATTTTTGATAAGGCTGTAAAGTCAAGGGGTCTGAATACTTTCCGAAGGCACTGTATCTCTGTTATGCGTGGGAATACATTGGAACAGATTTCCAAAATGTAAACCACTCTGAGCTGATTTGCTGGTGTTTTTAGTATTTTATGTCCCCCCCCCAAAATAAAATCACCCACAGGCCAAATTCAGCTCGTGGGCTGCCAGTTGGGGAAACCTGCCCTACAGGCAGGCTAAACCCAGTCTGGCCATGTAACTGACTGTTGAACTCACTTTCTCACGCCCCGTCAATCACAACCTCTTCCCGTTTCTCTTTTCTTTGGTCCAGCTTCCTCTTCCCTCTGTTCCCTGTTAGAGCTGCTTCATCCTCCTGGGAGGTCCCTAATTCCTATATGTAACACCACTAATAGGATATAATGTCTCTCTCTGCTCATCTCTAGACATACAGTGCCAGAGGATCTTTGGTTGTCAAAGGAAATTAGGCAGTGAGATTGAAAAGGGGTTAGGTGTGTTACCTCTGGTGTGCATTACTTCAGTAGTTTTTTTTAATTGACAGGGACAGATGGTGTGATCGTTATGTCACTACAGAGCCAATAACAGGAACAATCATCAGGGTGTTCTTCTTGTCTTGTGGCTATTCGCTTATGCTAATTTCCCAAACACCTGTCCCTATAATATGAGTAGCAACACATGCAACCTGTCTGATACAGCCTTGTTCACACACATGGGAAGGATAAAGACTGCGCCAGACCACTGCTAACCAACCACTCTCTCTCCTCTCTCATTGCAGTGATGGAGGCCATGGCTGTGAGTACCTCTGTGGTGGGGCCTGATGAGTTCGACCGCAACGCGCCGCGCATCTGTGGCGTCTGCGGGGACAAGGCCACAGGCTTCCACTTCAATGCCATGACCTGCGAGGGCTGCAAGGGCTTCTTCAGGTGGGTACTCACCAGGACAGGGCAGGTACACTATACATGGGATGGGATTGGGCTGGAGGGTCCAGTTTGACTTGGAACAGGAAGGGTTGTCCGGGGCTGTCTTCATTTTTATTTCCAGTTGCTTGCCCTAATGAACACAATGTAGTGGAGTAGCCTGTGGGGCTCCGGGGCTTATTAGGGCTCTATACTTCCTGCACAGAGGAGAACATACCACACTATCCGGGAATAAAAACAATGTGGTCTTTTGGGCAATACTAAAATAATAAAAAAATAATGCAAATCTGACAGCCTCCGATCCAAGCCAAACTAAACCAACCTCAACCTGGTTGTGCTGTCCATATGGAAGCGTATTACCTGGAAGCTTTTTAAAGCTAGTGCAAGCTGGTCTTTTGAGCAGGAATGGGAGAATGTGAGTATTTTTGTTTAAAGACAAGGAATTGGCCTAGAGGGGGTAACTTCATTAATGTAGCCAAGATCTGTCGTTTGTGGCTGTTATTTTACAGCAGAAGATGTCAGAAACCACAGCCTTGTTATAAACTTGTTAACCGTAAACCAGTTTAGTCGATCATAGAAACAAGTGCTCGCGATCAGTGCAGTTGCGTGAGTCCAACGCCACTGTGTATATCTTTACAAGTACAGGTCAAATAGAGTTTTCCATAGACGTCCGTTTCGCTGCTGAATTCAAAGCTGAGCTGTTTCCCTTCAATTTTTTTCCCTTTGATTTCTTGAAACCATGAAGAACATCAAGAAAACATATAAAACACTGTACGGTTCTAGGTTTATACCTATAGGGTTCATAGTGATCGAAGTACTCCTACTGCAGGGCAGAAGCACCCTATCAAAAGGGTTGGCCATATCATATCTCAGTCTAGGTAACTTTATGCAGCTTCTTAAAATGTAACCGATGTATATGGATGAGAGAAAGTGTCTACAGGAAAGAAGGGGGAAAAAATGCCAGACTGTCTTTCTCAGGCATTATGCTGTTCTCATTAAACTCAACCCTTCACTCGTCACTCTTGAGTCTCCCGAGTGGCGCAGTGGTCTAAGGCTGTGCCACTAGAGATCCTGGTTCGAATCCAGGCTCTGTCGTAGCCGGCCGTGACCGGGAGACCCATGGGGCGGCGCACAATTGGCCCAGCGTCGTCCAAGGTAGGGGAGGGATTGAAAAATCTAAAAAATAACGTATGCACTCGCTAACTGTAAGTCGCTCTGGATAAGAGCGTCTGCTAAATGACTAAAATATAAATGTAAATGTCAAGTCAGCTGTCCTCTCATGTCTAGTAGTGTAGTTTTCTAATTCCGTTTGTGTGTCTACAAATGTAATCCAGCTGAGTAATAATCCCATCTGCCTCCCTTTTTGCAAAAAATTCCAGTGTATGCAGCAAGGTTTTAATGTCTCTGTGTATATATGAATGTGCCAGTGAGCCAGGTTTTAATATCTCTGCCCCCACCAGACGCAGCATGAAGCGTAAGGCAAGTTTCACCTGCCCCTTCAACAGCAGCTGCACCATCACCAAGGACAACCGGCGGCACTGCCAGGCCTGCCGGCTCAAACGCTGCGTGGACATCGGCATGATGAAGGAGTGTGAGTGCTCAGAGACTGATTGCTAAATGGTCATAAATAAAGTAACTTCAGCACTTTAAGTGCTGGGCTCATGCTGGCTAAAGACTATTTACATGTAGGCCTAATGTGAAGAGCAGTACAGTACAATCTCCACTGTACAGCATGTTACTACCTTCTGTTTTACTGTACATTCATGAATAGTCATCGTTGCCTGGACATGCTCTTTATGTTGTCTGTATTTGGGTTGCATTCAGCCAGAAAATAGACCAGGGTTGTACTGTTTTACATTCTTTTTTTCTTTTCTTTTTTTATCTTTTTTTTGAGGGGGATGGATCAGCTTAATATTGCAGATAGATTGTATCTTCTATCAATGTAATTGTCTGCATCACTTCCAATCCCCCATGTTTTTTATATATATACTCCCTTTTATTACTTTTCAACTCCGCCATCCTTTCCCTACTTGGAGTAAATTAGTGAACAACAATGCCCAGGCCTGTTGTACATTCTTTACCGAATTAGAAAATATGTGGTTGTTTCAGAATATTTAGAAAAATTAACTAGCTAAATCATATTAATCCAGCTTTATGAAATACCCTCCACTTTACTGTGCTGGAACACCAACAAATCAGCATGGTTATGAAAATAAACAAGCTGTTCATTTTGAGGTGACAGAAAGAGGGAGGGGACAGAAATTAAGACCAGTCCAACAATGACACACTATCTCCGGCCTGTTACACAATGGTCCGACACAGATTTAATTCACCAGCAGGAGGAGAGTGGAGCTGCTGCCATGTAGCCTAGCCTGCAAACAGTCACAAGCCTAAATGAGCCCCCTGGAAAAGAAAAAAGGATCCAAACTGCTAAAATGGCCTCTTTGTCTACACAAGTGCTATAGGCCACTGAGTCATGGATGAGGCAGGAGCTGCCTGGCGCTGCATGCCCCAGTCATGTGGAGCTCACTCATGTAAAAACGATGTGGCACGAAACATTTCAGGCAGATGTGTGGAATGAGACTTGCGATTGGATCAGCGCGGCGACTGAGCAGTTGTCGAGCTGTGCTAAGCTTGATGTGGACACAAGCGGAAGCGGTTATGTAAAGTAGAATGTTGATGTTCTTTAAAGTTTGCCTGTTGGGCCTCTTTTTTTGGACTGTTACAGTATGTGACTCAAATAGCACTGTATGTTCGCATGAATAAATCATGTTAAATGCTACACGGAGATGTTTTGCACAGCTCTGTGTGTTAATGACAGTAATGACAGTTGACGTTGATGACCTGTGGGTGTAGTCTTAACACTGTAATTGGTCAATCCAAAGCCTTGCCCCTACAGTTTTTTGTTGCTTCTTCAAAGCACCCCTGCCATGCTGAGGATCCAGCCACGTTGTCCACAGTTGTTAGTGTGAGTGCCAAGACAACAGAGCAGGCCTGCCCACTCTGCGCAGCCTGCCAAATCAGTGAGCAGTACACAATTACCCATGCTCCCTTAAGCTACAGGGTTACCAGGAAAGCAGCAAGGAATAGCGCCTCTGTGCTCATTCTGCATGGAGGTGCCTCCTACCTTACTTTCTCTGAGTAATAGAGGGGTAGTTGTAGTGATATTGATGATATCCTAAAGTCGAGGTCCGCGCCCCACGGAAATCTAATTAGCATAAAAAAATTCCCATAAATCTGTCAGGTTAAGCTAGAGAAATATTATTTTGCATTGGATGCGCCGATGTCGCACGTCTGCGGTGAAAGGTGACATAGCTAGAGCAGTGTTTGTCAGACTATGAGACATCCCGAAAATCGGTTTGGCCTACAAACTATTATGACCTCTCTGTAAACTAGCCTTTAAGCTATGACTACGCTGTGTTGTATGCCATTGCCTCTTGAGTAAATCTGAGTTGAAGAAACGTTGTAGGCTATTCCGTTAGAACAACTAGAGCCTATGCACACGTTGTAATCAAAATTCTAAGGTTAATTGGTGCATTCCAAACTATCCTTTTGTGAGGCGCAGCTGGGAACTAGTTCTGTACGATGGCGAGTGGTGTGGTCTATAAAACATAATTAGAGGATCCTCCATTGTTTTAAATCTCCTGTTTGGGAACATTTCGGCTTCACAGTAGATTACAACGGCGATGGACAGAGTTGTGGATAAAACGTTAACAGTATGTCACCACTGCTCAACGACAATATCCTATGCAGTGGCTTGTTGTTGTCGGCCAATCACAAGTCCTCAAAGCGACACTACAGTCATAGAGCCTCCGTGTGTGGCAAAGCAAGTTAGGAGATGATCTAATCAATGGAAAATGGCATTAAAATGAGAAGGATAGGCTACAAGAGCCAACAGGTACGCTGCTACTTAATAACCTGAATGGAAGTGTTGTTATTTGGAACTGTAGGACAGGGAGAAAGCGCATGCAGCCTGAGTTAGCCAAGATAGCGTAGCTAGCTAGCTTCTCTCGGTTTGATGCAGTCAAGACCGGTACTACGTAATCATATTGAATGATAAATAACCTAGCTGTGACAAACTAGAAGTTAGTACACTAGCGCGAGTCTGCTTGGTATGGTTGGTTGCTGTCTCTCTCTCCCTCCCTCCTTGCTCCTGTATCACTCGCTCACAGTACTCACACCGCAAGGCCCCTCCTACACCTGCTAGAGCGTCTCTCTCTTGCGTTTTATCAGCTCTGTTAATAAAGTAGCTTACAAATTCACTTCTCTGCTGCTTCCCTAACTCTGATCTGACCAGGTCTATACGGAAATGGTTGAGTTGTCCTCGGGTCCGTTCAGAACTGGTCTCTCCCTCTCTTTCTCTCTCCTCTTTCTCTCCTTCTCGCGCTCCTCTTTATCTTGCCTTCTCTCCTCTTGCTTTCTCTCTCTTCATCTCTTCTCTCTCGACTTCTCTTTCTTTCTTCTCTTTCTCTCTACTCTTTCGCTCCTCTATTTTCTCTCGCTCTCGCTCTCCTTCTCCCCTTACCCTCTCCTTTCTCTCCTTTTCTTTCTCCTAGCTCTACTTCTTTCTCTCTCCTATTTCTCTCTCATCCCTCTCTCTCTTCTCTCGTTCTCTTTCCTCTCTTTTGCTCGTTCTTTCTCTCTTTCTTTGCGCGCTCTTTTCTCTTTCTCCTTCCTCTCTCACTCCTTCTCTTTCTCTCGCTCTTTCTCTCTACTTCTCCCCTTTCTCTCGCCCTCTCCCCCTTTATCCTTTCTATCCTTTTCTCCTCTTTCTCTCGGCTCTCTTCTTTCCTCTCTCCTCTTCTCTCTCCTTCTTTCTTTGTCTCCTCTATCTCCTTCTCTTTATCTCTTTCTCTCTCATTCCTCTTTCTCCTCTTTTTCTCTCCTCTCTTGCCTTCTCATTCTTTCTCCTCTCTCCTTTCTTTTTCTCTCTCCTTTCTCTCTCCTTCCTATTTCCTCTCTTCTCTCTCTCGCCTTCTCCCTCTCTCTCTCCTTCTTTCGTTCTTTCTCCTCTCTCTCACCCTGCAGCTCAGTCCTCTGCCATGTCGATCCAGGCATGAGGCTAATGAATAAATGTGGAGACATTTGTGGTAAACAGCTCGATTTTTCTGGTCTCCGCCGGCTGTCTGTCACCTCACCGCTGTGCCAACCAAACAAAAAGGCACTGTGAAATACTATCCAGAAAGCACAGCAGACGATTGCTGGTTAACTCTGGAAAATGACCACATGCTAGCCTGGCTGCGGCGGCGGTCCTTCTGACAATGCCATGCTAGATGGGCTACTCGGTGTCCCGTTCTGGCCTGATGTCAGCCAACCAGCAGTAGTAAAACAAGATTCTATCTTAGAGTAAAGCTGGTCCACCTCTAGTTCTGAACAGTGTGGCTGTATATTGTCTCCATTGTGGATAAATCCTTAAATATGACAATAGATTAAATCAAATGTGGGCGGCAGCGGCACAGCTCAATAGGTACAGTGGGGGAAAAAAAGTATTTAGTCAGCCACCAATTGTGCAAGTTCTCCCACTTAAAAAGATGAGAGAGGCCTGTAATTTTCATCATAGGTACACGTCAACTATGACAGACAAAATTAGAATTTTTTTTCCAGAAAGTCACATTGTAGGATTTTTTATGAATTTATTTGCAAATTATGGTGGAAAATAAGTATTTGGTCAATAACAAAAGTTTCTCAATAATTTGTTATATATCCTTTGTTGGCAATGACACAGGTCAAACGTTTTCTGTAAGTCTTCACAAGGTTTTCACACACTGTTGCTGGTATTTTGGCCCATTCCTCCATGCAGATCTCCTCTAGAGCAGTCATGTTTTGGGGCTGTCGCTGGGCAACACAGACTTTCAACTCCCTCCAAAGATTTTCTATGGGGTTGAGATCTGGAGACTGGCTAGGCCACTCCAGGACCTTGAAATGCTTCTTACGAAGCCACTCCTTCGTTGCCCGGGCGGTGTGTTTGGGATCATTGTCATGCTGAAAGACCCAGCCACGTTTCATCTTCAATGCCCTTGCTGATGGAAGGAGGTTTTCACTCAAAATCTCACGATACATGGCCCCATTCATTCTTTCCTTTACACAGATCAGTCGTCCTGGTCCCTTTGCAGAAAAACGGCCCCAAAGCATGATGTTTCCACCCCCATGCTTCACAGTAGGTATGGTGTTCTTTGGATGCAACTCAGCATTCTTTGTCCTCCAAACACGACGAGTTGAGTTTTTACCAAAAAGTTCTATTTTGGTTTCATCTGACCATATGACATTCTCCCAATCCTCTTCTGGATCATCCAAATGCACTCTAGCAAACTTCAGACGGGCCTGGACATGTACTGGCTTAAGCAGGGGGACACGTCTGGTACTGCAGGATTTGAGTCCCTGGCGGCGTAGTGTGTTACTGATGGTAGGCTTTGTTACTTTGGTCCCAGCTCTCTGCAGGTCATTCACTAGGTCCCCCTGTGTGGTTCTGGGATTTTTGCTCACCGTTCTTGTGATCATTTTGACCCCACGGGGTGAGATCTTGCGTGGAACCCCAGATCGAGGGAGATTATCAGTGGTCTTGTATGTCTTCCATTTCCTAATAATTGCTCCCACAGTTGATTTCTTCAAACCAAGCTGCTTACCTATTGCAGATTCAGTCTTCCCAGCCTGGTGCAGGTCTACAATTTTGTTTCTGGTGTCCTTTGACAGCTCTTTGGTCTTGGCCATAGTGGAGTTTGGAGTGTGACTGTTTGAGGTTGTGGACAGGTGTCTTTTATACTGATAACAAGTTCAAACAAGTGCCATTAATACAGGTAACGAGTGGAGGACAGAGGAGCCTCTTAAAGAAGTTACAGGTCTGTGAGAGCCAGAAATATTGCTTGTTTGTAGGTGACCAAATACTTATTTTCCACCATAATTTGCAAATAAATTCATAAAAAATCCTACAATGTGATTTTCTGGATTTTTTTCCCCTCAATTTATCTGTCATAGTGGACGTGTACCTATGATGAAAATTACAGGCCTCTCTCATCTTTTTAAGTGGGAGAACTTGCACAATTGGTGGCTGACTAAATACTTTTTTTCCCCACTGTAGCTACTAGCTAGCATATAATACGAACCAGCTGCCTGGTTGTGGTTAGTCAGCTCCCAAAGTATTTTGGTTTTATCACCTACGTTTCCTTCAATCTGCTGTTCAGTGAAGACTATTGGCAAATGATAGACACAAACATTAAATGTATTCTACCACAGCTGCTGTTAATGGCAGGCAAACTTGGTTTAGCAGGAATTCGATCTGTCCGTGTGTGAAACAGGCAACATTTGTTTTACTGTTGCGTAATACATTTTCTGACAAGGGTGGTAAAAGCAATTTTTTGCTAATGAAGTGTGCAGGAGTTTCTAGAAAACATCAGGCAAGACAGGATTGTCCTGCCATGAAGCTGATTCACATTTTGTGATGGGGATCAATACAGTTGCATATTGGGGTATTATCTTTGACAATATATTGTATCGTTTTGACTATCACTATCATTTTTGCGCTAGTTGGCTGTACTGGCACCAAAACTCCAGTATTTTTCCTTCCATAGCTTGTTTCTCATCATATTAAATAGAGCCAATTTGTTTTCAGCACTTTCTTATTTCCATGACTGATCAAAACTCGTTTTCTCATGTTGTCTCTTGTCTGTGTGCAGCAGACATATGGTGAGCAATATGTTTGGAACATCGAATCGCAATACATATAGAATCGTGATAATCGCAATACGTGTATCGGCACCCAAGTATCGTGATAATATCGTATCGTGAGGTCCCTGACAATTCCCCACCCTATTCACATTCAGAAAAGGCTTTTAGCTTTTAATTGCTATTTATTTACAAGGCTAACTTGTAGCAGTTAGTCTCTGTCTGGTACATTTTGTATGATTTATTTGTTTCGTCATTGAAACAAAAATACATTCTAGTTTAGTTTCAATTTATTTACTAGTGTGTAGTAGAGCTGTCCCCGACAATTTATTTTACTGATCTTGGTCGACCTAGAGTCGTCTGTTCTTTCGACCAATCGATTGGTCTACATTTTTAAACGTATTCTTCCCTATATAGACACACACCCTATGTGTTGTTAATAAAATCAACTATATATAGGCTACTGAGCTTGTCTGCACACTGTGATTTAAATAATGAAGACCAACAAATTACTCGGGAGCCAGAGATCAAGATAGCCTAACCAGAAGAAGAGAAAAAACAAATCTGACCCGCTTCCTCCCGCTGCTGCTGGCCTTCGCAGACTCTGCTGTTACGCTCCTGAAGTTTCCACTAGGTAATAGGCTACACCAGGGGTCGGCAACCTTTTTCCATTTGGAGTGCCAATTTATCTTACCATTTCTACCGATCTGCGTGCCAGTTATAATTTTCATATGCACATTTTCGTGGAACAGATTAATTTAATTTATAATAAAGTATTCGTATCTCAATCCTTATCGTGTGGTTAATCAAAATTCAAAAAGTTACTTCTATTGTCATTTCAAACTATGTAAAAATAGCCTACATAAAGCCAACAAATAAAAACATTGCAGCCTGCAGGTAAAGAATATCTTTATAAAAATAAATATCCTATAAATCACATTGGCTACACATGGCCTGAAACATAGAACTTGAAACATTGTATCAACTATTAACTTGGGTCTGGCCTGAAGCTGGTGCTAGCAAACTTGTATAAAATATTCTGGGCCCTCAGTTTCCTGCACCAGACAGACACAGCTGTAGGCTATTTGCGCAAGGGATAAGAAGTAATCAGGTAGGCCTATTTTTATGACGTTTCCACCGGATCACAGCATGACATTTTTTTCCCCTTTCACGCAGAGTGGACTGTAATTATATATTGAATGCATTAACAGAAATGACGGTAACCAAACAAACATTGTAGATTAGAAATGATGGGAATTAAGGGTAAATGTACTACTAGTGATGCTGGTGTGCCAGCCCCGCGGCCTCCGCATTGGATTAGTCCACTGAGACAGGCGTGAATCAGACGGGTGTCTCGTGTGCCATAAAAAAAAAAAAAGAGAAAATATATATGTTTGCGACTGCTTGACTAAAAAAATATTGTTCGACCAACAGCCAATCGACCAGTTGACTAAATGGAGTCAGCCCCAGCCCTTGTTTAGCCTCGGTCTCGTACATTTCTAATTTGATTTGATTTATCTATTGCTTTGTGCATCATCTTCTAGTGCAGGGGTATCAACTCATTCCATGGAGGGCCTAGTGTCGGCTGTTTTAAGACCTAGACATCCAGGTGAGGGCAGTTCCTTATTAATTAGTGACCTTAATTCATCAATCAAGTACAAGGGAGGAGGAAAAACCCGCGGACACTCGGCCCTCTGTGGAATGAGTTTGACACGTTTTATTGGCATGTAAATTGACTGGTTTGTCAGATTTAGTTTGAGAAACAGCATGGCTCAGATTACACTCTGCAGCACTTGTGGCGCTAATGGTTTTCTCCTTGGAAGATTATAAACCTACATTCTAGAGTCTCTCATAGCTAGCTGCTGTTTGTGTGAAGAAAACTATCAGCAAGTGATAGAAACTCACTTATCGACCACTGTTGTCAGTAGATCTGAGGCTCCTGTGTGAGGCAATCAGGCTAGCTGTGTTCTTCCTTCTCTCTCTCCCACCCCTCCTCTTCTCACCCGTCTCCCCCTCGCCTCCCTCTCTCCCCCAGTCATCCTGACAGATGAGGAGGTGCAGAGGAAGAAGGACCTGATCCAGAAGCGGAAGGAGGAGGAGGCGGCGCGGGAGGCCCTGAGACCCAGGCTGAATGACGAGCAGAGCCAGGTCATCGCCTCATTGGTGGAGGCCCACCACAAGACCTATGACGACTCCTACTCTGACTTCTCACGCTTCAGGGTCAGTACTGCTCAAACTAGCCGAGCCGCTCACATTCTCACTTTTTTTGCAATATTGCTTTTATATACAAAATCACAGATATGCATGACGTTAATGTAATGTTTTACAATTCTCACTTAAAGTGATTATGGGTCTGTTTTATCAATCACTTCTATGTGCACTTTCCAAGACAAATCAAAATATGTTCTTGTGTTATGTTAGTTGTATGTGTTGTGTGTTTGCAGCCCCCGGTGCGAGAGGGTCCAGTAACACGCAGTGCCAGTCGTGCAGCTTCCCTTCACTCTCTGTCAGATGCCTCCTCAGACTCCTTCAACCACTCACCAGGTGAGGGACGCATGCACATATAGGACTCGTACACACAGTATACATGCACCACAATCACATTTTCCATTAACAAGATGTGTTGGCATAAAAAGTCTCAAGTGTCTCCTTAAAGTGATGAGGTAGAACCAAAGGCCATAACTTGGCTGTGGAAAAATTCACAATCACACACCACTCTGAGGTTTGTTATGAAGCTGCCGTGTACCATACATTTGCTTTTATAAAATGCCTGCCTGGGTGTCTTTTGAAAAAGCACTCTAACATATTGTCCAGATGTACCAAGGTTCTTTAACAACACGCCTGTCCCTGCCTTACTCCTACACTACATAATCGCATAATGGGCTGCAGCTTTCCCTACATACTCTTGGAACTGCAGTAATCACTGAGGAAGAGGAATGGCCTTTTGTACCTTGCATTGTAAACCTGTTGCTTCTTTTAGCAACCATTTATTGCCATTCTTACATATCTCCCTTATTCACATTCCCCATGAACTCTTATATTTCCTCTCTCTGTGTCTGTCTCTGTGTCTGTCTCTGTGTCTGTGTCTGTCTCTGTCTCTCTGTGTGTGTGTGTCTCTCTCTCTGTGTGTGTGTGTGTCTCTCTCTCTGTGTGTGTGTGTGTGTGTCTCTCTCGCTCTCTGTGTGTGTAGAGTCTGTGGACAGCAAGCTGATGAACTTCAGCAGTCTGTTGATGATGTACCAGGACAGTGCAGGCAGCCCAGACTCCAGTGAGGACGACGGCTCCAAACTCTCCATGCTGCCCCACCTGGCTGACCTGGTCAGCTACAGCATCCAGAAGGTCATCGGCTTCGCTAAGATGATTCCTGGCTTCAGGTGGGACTCTAGCATATCATGTGCCTACTAAAGGTGTAGGGTGAAGTTGCCCTTAGATTCTGGTCTTGGGTCAGTTTTGCGTTTCCCCCCTCTGTTAAAGGTTAGGATTGGAAGGGGAAGCTGATCCTAGATCTGTACATAGTGGAAACTTCCCCCCCGAATCCTTAATATAGTACATTAAAGGGATTGTGTAGGATCTACACACATGATTGCTCCACCATATATCGTTAATTAGGCCATCACACAACAACATTTCAATCTGAGATTTTGTCTTAGTCAGGCTCCTACTGTCCATTAATAGTTATTTATGTTGGTGGTCAACTTCGGTAATTGCATAGCTACATGCTTTGGTACAGTGTGTTATTATGTGTGTAAGGCATTTAATAAAGACTTCCTGGAATACACTGGAACAGAGTGGGTGCAACACGAGTTCAATTAAGGTTCCTGATCCATCCGCTCCCCAGATGCACAGTGCATTCAGAAAATATTCATACCCCTTTACTTATTCCACTTTTTGTTGTTACAGCCTGAATTCAAAATGGATTAAGTATTTTTTTTTCTCTCACCCATCTACACACAATACCCCATAATGACAAAGTGAAAATATGTTTTTAGAAATGTTTAGCACATTTATTGAAAATGAAATACAGATATCTAATTTACATTAGTATTGACACCCCTAAGTCAATACTTTGTAGAAGCACCCTTTTCCGCTATTACAGCTGTGAGTCTTTCTGGGTAAGTCTCTAAGAGCTTTCCACACCTGGATTGTGCAACATTTGCCCATTTTATTATTTTCAAAATTCTTCAAGCTCTGTCAAATTGGTTGTGGATCATTGCTAGATAACCATTTTCAGGTCTTGCTATAGATTTTCAAGTCAAAACATTCTCGGCTACTCAGGAACATTCACTGTCTTATTGGTGAGAAACTCCAGTGTAGGTTTGGCCTTGTGTTTTAGGTTATTGTCCTGCTGAAAGGAGAATTCATCTCCCAGTATCTGGTGGAAAGCAGACTGAACCACGTTTTCTTCTAGGACTTTGCCTGTGCTTAGCTCCATTCCGTTTATTTTTTTCCTTCTTAAAAACACTCCCCAGTCCTTAACGATTACAAGCATGCCCATAACATCATGCAGCCACAACTATGCTTGAAATTATGGAGAGTGGTACTCAGTGATTGTTGTATTGGATTTGCCCTAAACATAACACTTTGTATTCAGGACAAAAAGTTAATTGCTTTGCCACATTTCTTGCAGTATTACTTTAGTGCCTTGTTGCAAACAGGATGCATGTTTTGGAATATTTGTATTCTGTACAGGCTTCCTTCTTTTCATTCTGTCAATTAGGTTAGTATTGTGGGGTAACTACAATGTTGTTGATCCATCCTCAGTTTTCTCTTATCCCAGCTATTCAACTTTGTAACTGTTTTAAAGTCACTATTGGCCTCATGGCGAAATCCCTGAGCGGTTTCCTTCTCCAGCAACCGAGTTAGAAAGGACGCCTGTATCTTTGTAGTGACTTGGTGTATTGATACACCATCCAAAGTGGAAATATAATTAGCATTATAATAAAAATCCCCATCAAAATCTGTCTAAGCTAGAGTTGTGTATTTTTGCCTGGGCTGCGTCTCAATCCACCACATGCGGTGGAAGGTGGCCAAGCTACAGCGGTGTTTGTCAGACCATGAGACGTCCCGAAAATCAGTCTTCTCATGAAAACTTCTGTAGCATCCGAACGGTTTGGCCTACGTGTCACGAACACAATGGTGTTCTCCGTTTTGCTCAATGACCCCCACAAGCGTAACGGGACTCGTCTGAAGTCGGCACCGCCAATCTCCCAACTTCTGTCTGTAGCGTCCAAACAGTTTGGGATACACACTAAAGACCCCTCTATGGAAAGGTGAGACTTTCACGAAGACGTACACTACCGTTCAAAAGTTTGGGGTCACTTAGAAATGTCCTTGTTTTCTAAAGCAATTTTTTTGTCCATTTTAAAATAACATAAAATTGATCAGAAATACAGTGTAGACATTGTTGTAAATGGCTATTGTAGCTGGAAACGGGTGATTTTTAATGGAATAGCTACATAGATGTACAGAGGCCCATTATCAGCAACCATCAGTCCTGTGTTCCAATGGCACGTTGTGTTTGCTAATCCAGGTTTATCATTTAAAAAGGCTAATTGATCATTAGAAAACCCTTTTGCAATTATGTTTGTTTGTTGTGCTGATTTAAAGAAGCAATAAAACTGGCCTTGAGACTAGTTGAGTATATGGAGCATCAGCAATTGTGGGTTCGATTACAGGCTCAAAATGGCCAGAAACAAATAACTTTCAGTCAGTCTATTCTTGTTCTGAGAAATTAAGGCTATTCTGTGCAAGAAATTGCAGATCTCGTACAACGCTGTGTACTACTCCCTTCACAGAACAGCGCAAACTGTCTCTAACCAGAATAGAAAGAGGAGTGGGAGGCCCCGGTGCACAACTGAGCAAGAGGACAAATACATTAGTGTCTAGTTTGAGAAACAGACGCCTCACAGGTCCTCAACTGGCAGCTTCATTAAATAGTACCCGCAAAACACCAGTCTCAACGTCAACAGTGAAGAGGCGACTCTGGGATGCTGACCTTCTAGGCAGAGTTACAAAGAAAAAGCCACATCTCAGGCTGGCCAATAAAAATAAAATATTAAGATGGGCAAAAGAACACAGACACTGGACAGAGGAAGATTGGGAAAAAAAGTGTTATGGACAGACGAGGTGTTCGGATCACAAAGAAGAACATTTGTGAGACGCAGACCAAATGAAAAGATGCTGGAGGAGTGCTTGATGCCATCTGTCAAGCATGGTGGAGGCAATGTGATGGTCTGGGGGTGCTTTGGTGGTGGTAAAGTGGGAGATTTGTACAGGGTAAAAGGGATCTTGAAGAAGGAAGGCTATCACTCCATTTTGCAACGCCATGCCATACCCTGTGGACGGCGCTTGATTGGAGCCAATGTCGTCCTACAACAGGACAATGACCCAAAGCACAGCTCCAAACTACGCATTAACTATTTAGGGAAGAAGCAGTCAGCTGGTATTCTGTCTATAATGGAGTGGCCAGCACAGTTACCGGATCTCAACCCTATTGAGCTGTTGTGGGAGCAGCTTGACCGTATGGTACGTAATAAGTGCCCATCAAGCCAATCCAACTTGTGGGAGGTGCTTCAGGAAGCATGGGGTGAAATCTCTTCAGATTACCTCAACAAATTGACAACTAGAATGCCAAAGGCTGTAATTGCTGCAAATGGAGGATTCTTTGACGAAAGCAAAGTTTGAAGGACACAATTATTATTTCCATCCTTGTCAGTGACTACATTTCCTATGCATTTTGCTATATTTTCTATTCAAACTAATTTCATGTATGTTTTCATGGAAAACAAGGACATTTCTAAGTGACCCCAAACTTTTCAATGGTAGTTTTGCTCTAGGATGCCCACAATCCTCGCAAGACTCGTCTGAAGGTGGCCTGGTACCTGTAAAAAATAATAATTTGAACTATATATTGAAGTAGTTTAGTGCTTATTTTTTTTGTTAAATATGGGTCAATGTTTAAAAAATAATAATTCCTTTCTTAGATAAGAAAGCTATAGGACAGACACTTTAAAACACACTTCCTTTTGATTAATTTTTTTACTTTCTGTTTTTCTGTATATGAATCTGTTTTTCAATGCGTTTCTATGGGCTAATGGCAGTATGGACAAATTCAATGTTTCATCAAAAAACGACATATATACTGTACCAGTCAAAAGTTTGGACACCTACTCATTCCAGGGTTTTTCTTTTCTTTTTAGTATTTTCTACATTGTAGAATAATAGTGAAGACATCAAACTATGAAATAACACATATGGAATCATGTGATCACCAAAAAAGTGTTAAAAACCAATCAAAATAGATTTGATATTCCTCAAATAGCCACCGTTTGCCTTGATGACATCTTTGCACACTCTTGGCATTCACTCAACCAGCTTCATGAGGTAGTCATCTGGAATGCATTTCAATTAACAGGTGCTAATTTGTGGAAATTCTTTCCTTAATGCGTTTGAGCCAATCAGTTGTGTTTTGACAAGGTAGGGGGTGTATACAGAATATAGCCCTATTTGGTAAAAGACCAAGTCCATATTATGGCAAGAACAGCTCAAATATGCAAATAGAAACGACAGTCCATCATTACTTTAAGACATGAAGGTCAGTCAATACGGAACATTTCAAAAACTTTGAACGATTCTTGAAGTGCAGTCGCAAAACCCATCAAGCGCTATGATGAAACTGGCTCTCATGCGGACCGCCACAGGAATGGAAGACCCAGAGTTACCTCTGCTGCAGAGGATAAGTTCATTAGAGTTACTAGCCTCAAATAAGTGCTTCATGGAGTTCAACTAACACACATCTCAACATCAACTGTTCAGAGGGTACTGTGTGAATCAAGCCTTTATGGTCAAGTTGCTGCAAAGAAACCACTACTAAAGGACACCAATAAGAAGAAGAGACCTGCTTGGGCCAAGAAACACGAGCAATGGACATTAGACCAGTGGAAATGTGTCCTTTGGTCTGGAGTCCAAATTGGAGATTTTTGGTTCCAACCGCCGTGTCTTTGTGAGGCGCGGTGTGGGTGAACGGATGATCTCCGCATGTGTATTTCCCACCGTAAAGCATGGAGGAGGTGTTATGGTGTGGGGGTGCTTTGCTGGGGACACAGTCTGTGATTTATTTAGAATTCAAGGCACACTTAACCAGCATAGCTACCACAGTATTCTGCATCCCGTCTGGTTTTGGCTTAGTGGGACTATCATTTGTTTTTCAACAGGACAATGACCCAACACAACTCCAGGCTGTGTAAGGGTTATTTTACCAAGAAGGAGAGTGATTGAGTGTTGCGTCAAATGACTTGGCCTCCACAATCCCCCGACCTCAACCCAATTGAGATGGTTTGGGATGAGTCGGACCGCAGAGTGAAGCAAAAGCAGCCAACAAGTGCTCAGCATACAGATGATGTCGGAAGTTTACATGCTCTTAGGTTGGAGTCATTAAAACTCGTTTTTCAACCACTCCACAAATTTCTTGTTAACAAACTATAGTTTTGGCAAGTCGGTTAGGACATCTACTTTGTGCATGACACAAGTAATTTTTCCAAAAATTGTTTACAGACAGATTATTTCACTTATAATTCACTGTATCACAATTCCCGTGGGTCAGAAGTTTACACACACTAAGTTGACTGTGCCTTTTAAACAGCTTGGAAAATTCCAGAAAATGATGTAATGGCTTTAGAAGCTTCTGATAGGCTAATTGACATCATTTGAGTCAATTGGAGGTGTACCTGTGGATGTATTTCAAGGCCTACCTTCAAACTTAGTGCCTCTCTGCTTGACATCGTGGGAAAATCAAAAGAAATCAGGCAAGACCTCAGAAAAAGAATTGTAGACCTCCACAAGTCTGGTTCATCCTTGGGAGCAATTTCCAAACGCCTGAAGGTACCACGTTCATCTCTACAAACAATAGTACCTAAGTATAAACACCATGGGACCATGCAGCCGTCATACCGCTCAGGAAGGAGAAGCTTTCTGTCTCCTAGAGATGAACGTACTTTGGTGCAAAAAGTGCAAATCAATCCCAGAACAACAGCAAAGGACCTTGTGAAGATGCTGCAGGAAACGGGTACAAAAGTATCTATATCCACAGTAAAACGAGTCCTATATCGACATAACCTGAAAGACCGCTCAGCAAGGAAGAAGCCACTGCTCCAAAACCGCCATAAAAAAGCCAGACTAGGGTTTGCAATTGTACATGGGGACAAAGATTGTACTTTTTGGAGAAATGTCCTCTGGTCTGATGAAACAAAAATGGAACTGTTTGGCCATAATGACCATCGTTATGTTTGGAGGAAAAAGGGGGAGCTTGCAAGCCGAAGAACACCATCCCAACTGTGAAGCACGGGGGTGGCAGCATCATGCTATGGGGGTGCTTTGCTGCAGCACAACAGTTTTCAGCTGTGCTAACATAATTGCAAAATGGTTTTCTAATGATCAATTAGCCTTTTAAAATGATAAATTAGCAAACACAACGTGCCATTGGAACACAGGACTGATGGTTGCTGATAATGGACCTCTGTATGCCTATGTAGATATTCCGTAAAAAATCTGCCATTTCCAGCTATAATAGCCATTTACAACAATGTCTACACTGTGTTTCTGATCAATTTGATGTTATTTTAATGGACAAAAACAATTTGCTTTTCTTTCGAAAACAAGGAAATTTCTAAGTGACCCCAAACTTTTGAACGGTAGTGTATGTATTTTACATGTTAGTCATTTAGCAGACGCTCTTATCCAGAGCAAATTACAGTTAGTGTGTGTATGTGTGTGTGTGTGTGTGTGTGTATATATATATATATATATATATATATATATATATATATATATATATATATATATATATATATATATATATATATATATATATATATATATATATATATATATATATATGAATGAAACATTTGCAGTGGTATTTAAATTTTTTCCACAGCTGTATACATATACGGGCCCCGTGTAGCTCAGATGGTAGAGCATGGCGCTTGCAACGCCAGGGTTGTGGGTTCGATTCCCACGGGGGGCCAGTATAAAAAAATATTAACATTTTTATATTTATATATATATAAATGTTAATATTTTTTTATACTGGCCCCCCGTGGGAATCGAACCCACAACCCTGGCGTTGCAAGCGCCATGCTCTACCATCTGAGCTACATGGGGCCCGTATATGTATACAGCTGTGGAAAAAATTTAAATACCACTGCAAATGTTTCTTAAATCAGCATCTCTACATGTATGACTTCCATTCCAGTGTCTGTTGAATTCCAACACAGGCACACCTCATTCTACTGAATTAGGTACTGATTAGGTGAGCACATGAACCAAATCTTTTTTAATGAGGAAAAGTATCAAAACCACTGCTGTGGTCATCACTATCCTCTTGCAATAGGACCAGCTGGATGGCAAAAACAGTGCTAATAGTACCTCAAAAGTAATATTAATAAAAAAATAACTATTGGCCATGCCAAAAGAGTTGAAAGTTTTGAGTGAGGAAAAGAAGGGTTCAATTCTGGCTTGACTGGCAGAGGGCTACAGTGAGCGTCAGGTTGCTTCCATCCTTAAAACTTCAAAAACTGCGGTTCATAAGAACAAGGTCAAGCAGCAGACATTGGGGACAACAAAGCTACAGACCGGCAGAGGGTGAAAACGACTCTCTACTGACCGGGATGACCGCCAACTCATTCGAATGTCACTCAACAACCGTAGGATGACATCAAGTGACCTACAAAAAGAATGGCAAACGGCAGCTGGGGTGAAGTGCACGGCGAGGACGGTTCGAAACAGGTTCCTAGGGGCAGGGCTGAAGTTGTGCAAAGCTAGAAAAAAGCCCTTCATCAATGAGAAGCAAAGAAGAGCCAGGTTGAGGTTTGCAAAAGACCATAAGGATTGGACCGTAGAGGACTGGAGTAAGGTAATCTTCTCTGATGAGTCCAATTTTCAGCTTTGCCCAACACCTGGTCGTCTAATGGTTAGACGGAGACCTGGAGAGGCCTACAAGCCACAGTATCTCTGTCATGTGAATTTCTATCTCTAATTCACCCTAAGCTTGAATCATTACCAGAGGTTGTAAGGCTCTGGTTTTAATCATCAATGATTCAAGGTCCACAACCCACAAGTATTATCTGTATATTTATTCATGGAGAGCTCTCCCGCCAAAAACACAAACATACGATTTTATACCTCCTGAACTTGACTCCTCCCACCTTTAGGTGGCTTTTCTAAACAGTTTCCGCCTTCCCCTTCACCCTTGAATGTTTAGTACCGCCCCCTCTGTTAGTGGGTTGACACTACATGATAATTCTAACATTTATACTGTATTTGGGGTGAAATCCTTTAGTCATTATTCTTAAAATCCAAATTAATCTAACAATCCACCCCTTTGACTAAATATTCCCACATTCAGGATAAATGTATTTTACAAGCATGATTAATCTCAGAGATCACATCAGAACTAATAAACATTTCATCCAATTGCGGTCTTTCAGGGTCCAAATCCTCGTCATCCACCAAGCCTGGAGGATCGTTTTTCACATTCCCCTGGTCAGAGTCCGGAGTCAGTCCATCTCTCATCATTGTTTAGATACTGCATTTCACCAACGCCTGACTCACCAATCCTCGGACACAGGGAACAAGACAACAACCACATAATACAAGAATACCCATACAAACACTGACCGCTCCTAAGATGGTGGCTGCTAGGGTTTTCCATTTACCAAATATTTCATCAAACCACCCTATCCACAATGTACTAACTTCTGAGTTCAGTTCATCCTTCACTTAGTGCAGTTAATTCTGTAAGAGCTCTGGTGACTGTCCCATCCAGTGTGGTGTTGTTAGGGATAAATGTGCAACAATGGCTTATCTTTCTATAGACACCGGCCCTTTCTGCCTGATCTAGAACCAACCTCTACTAAGTTATGAGCGGGATGGCGGATAATCGCTCAGAGATCCCCTTTACTGCATCTCTAGTCTGGTCAATAAATCGTTGTTGGTTGTAATAGATATAATTTATCCAATCCATATTTTTGTTTGTTGTCACCCACCAGAAAAATGTTGTAGTAAAACTCTCCCATATTTGATTCATAGCTTTGTATTCGTCTGGAACACCTATACCATCTATCCAAATTGGGCTATTTCCTTCCTGACTTATATTTATTTTTCTCCTAATTATTCTTCCTGTCACTGGTCTTTGATGACCAATTTTTACAGGTTGGACCAACAATACTGGTGCACAAGTACCCACCCATCCCTCTGGTAATGTCTGCCGAATGCTCCCTTTGTTAGTGCATGCCCACCACACATCAGTCAGAGGGATGGTTAGGCTCCTAATTTTTTTCCTCCCTTCCTTATCTAAATCAGTCACATTAATTATCTCCTTACAGCCATCAAAATCACCCAAGTTACGGGTGCCATTTCTATGTCTGTAACACTGGTATTCGCCAGGAGTTAAAGTGAATCTAGGTGGGCTGGCCCAGTATGTCAATTTTGCCAGCCCATCCCTGTGCAATTTGGCTCTTTTTGATTGGACCCCAGGTCTAATACACAGGGAAACATTGCCTTTGGCATTGGGGCGGTCAACATTGTCGGTCGCCCAATGGAGCATGCATAACAATTGGTCTCCCGCAAGGCCCTAGCGGTGTATTTCATCCACTTTAACCAGAGATTATCATCAGGGACCCCTCCACTTCCCCTTGGTTCCATTCTTGGAGGAGAAAATCTTTCATAGTGGACGGGTTAGTCGAATTGACTCCGTCATCCCTTGACTGATCTACTCGGTCTATTGCTGTTAGTGGATTAATGACAGTACCTGTGCTTTCCATATCTTTTGACTCCATCAAATGTAATCTTAGACAAGTATCCCATCCGTATTTGTCCGCGCAAGCCCAGTAAGTTGAATCTTACTCCCCACCCTTCTCTGACTCCTATTTTGTAGATCACTCGCCCTTGACGGTCAGTATGTCGGGTCGCTTCCCTTTTATTTCTTAATAATGGTAAGGCCATAGCGTAATTGGTGCGAGGTGGTGGTGGATCTTGACATACCACGACTATTGTCGAGACTATGATGCAGCTCAGGGTCGCCCATATTCCCAAAAACCGCCAATCCTCTCCTGTCTTGAGTCCTTCTGCTCGGTACCACCCCATACTCACACCCTAGGAACACACTACAGTGATGATAGGTCTGGGTAGGAGATCTTCGTTGACAGAGGTGACCCCCGGACCCTGTGGGCCAGTTCTGCTCGCCAACTCTGCGTGTGCTAAGCGGTGCTTGTATGTGGTCTTACCTTCTTGCAGTGGGTAACATGGACCCAGGTTCCTCTCTCTGCTATTCTAATGGCCAAGGCGGTGACCAACATAACCTGATAGGGCCCTTCCCAACAGGCCTGCTTCCAGTTTTCCTTCTAGTGACTGGATGCTCACCAGTCACCTGGTTAGATAGTGGGTCACCTTCTCCTTTAGTTCACCTGTGGGGCACTAAACCTCTGACATACGGGTATGGTTAATAAACTATCTTCACACATGTTCAGATTAATCTAACAATTTCTGACTGCATTCTCTTTTTAGACTGTATCTAAAAAAATGTTTTGTTTTTTTAAGTATTTTGTCCTCTCCTTCGTATATTATTTAATCCTACAATTAGCCTCTTCCCCCCTCTTGACACATAGTTCTTCTCATGTGTCAATATTTACCACCTACCTAACATTCCCGTAGGTAATTTATCAACCAATTGCCATGCCTTTCATTTTTGAGATTGTCTTTTGCTTCTTTATTGCTCCTCCCACTTCCTTTGTCTTTTATGGCGGCTAAATTCGACTTTCATTCAGTTCAGAATCAATTAGTAATCCAATCAATCAATCTCTTATCTTGTAAAAACACTTATGTTTAGTTCAACCTCTGTTCTACCCCGGCTCTCCCGGGCTTGACCTGAAGACTGATTGTTGGACATGACAAGTCCATATTTAGGTCACCTAAGTCTTCTGCCTAGCAACAAAGAATAAAAACCTCTATGTTCGTGATTAACCCAGTTATCTCTAATAGCCCACCAAAAAAAAAACATCATCTTTAAATCACGACCAATGTCATATCCCGCTTTATTCTCTACCATTTGGGTAACATCCCTGATATATGTATGCCTCCCTAGAGTTCCAAATGATTTTACCATGGGCCGCCATTGCCTTCCCATAGATAAGATCACTTAATTTACCCGTATGCAGTACATAATGGAGTACCCAAGCTTTACAGCAGTCTATCCTTACCAAAAAGCTCATCATTCTTCATCTAATTTATTTATTTATTTTTTCTCTAGTCCCTATCTACCTGATCCTATTGCTAAATCAATGATCTAGGCAATCGTTGTCTCGCCTTAGATTGTACATTCCTCTGATTACTGCAGCTTATTCCATTAATTTAGGTTCAAATATCCCCCAACAAACCGTTCCATCCTACAGCATAGTAAACACGTCCCATGAACTGCTGAAAATCCCCTAAATTCAACATAACAACCCTTTATAAACATCATGCTGGGTGTGTTTTTTTTATTTGAAAAACCCAATTGAAAAATAACAATCAAAGATAGTTAGGGTCAACTTAATTTGGTAGCTCCCTCTTATGACCTAAATACTGCCTAACTTCACTACTGCTCCCCCTTGCCCTGAGCAATATTCCAATGAGATAAGCTAATCTCTTTCTCCTGGTTATACATTTTGTTAACCTTCAATTACCATCCGTAATCTAAAGATGGTAGTACACACAAAACATGATACAGATATCCCCAGTCCTAACCCATCAATAATGTTTGTATCAATCTAATTCCTTATAACTAATCCATAAAACCACTCAAAATTCTTCGAGTATACAATGATTATTTAATTATTATTTAATTGATTACCCTAAATCTGCTACATGTGATCTCATTTCAAATGATCCATTATCAATTATTTGATCCACCCCCTAGTAAAATCTATCTCCTCTTCTATTCTGGAGTTCTACCTCTACCAGCTATTTCCCCTAGTGGCCATTAAATACTCAGCTCCCGTATGTTATTTTTCTTACTCTATCCTGTCTACTATTCCGCTCATGATGGATTGCATATCTCTTGACCTCGGCTAACGAAGTAGTTCCCCATCCCACTAAAGTCCTCTTAATATTCCTGCTTATTTCTGGTCTCATTCCACTAAGGAATGCTATTTTTTAGCTGCTGATGGTACGGAGTATCATTTCCCTGTCCCTGGGGAGGCTCAGGTATGCCACTTGGCTGATGGTCTCACTGTCTTCCTGTTTACATTCATGTACTTTGGAGAAGTCAGCATGTCAATGGTAAGGTTCCCTTAAATTATTACACAACTCAGTTATTTTCCCAACATATTGCCCATCATTTGCCCATGGTAGGACTACTCCATTGGCATCCCCTGAAACCCACTGCCCCTGAACAGCTGCCCAATCTTTCCCAACTAGGGTTCTGACTGCCCTCTCAATTTCCCCTGTGTTTAGCTTAAAGCTTGCTGCTAGACTCTCCAAATCCCTCCTGAACCCCTCTGTTCCTGTCTTAGGGTGCACTACACCCTCTATAGCTCTTACTACCTCTTTCTCTCTATCTAACTCTACCCTTAACCTGCCTATTTCCTCTCTACCCTTCTATCATTACTGAATCAATGATAATACATTTACATTCTAGTCACCCAGCAGACGCTCCTATCCAGAGCGACCTACAGTTAGTGAATACATATTAAAAAAAAAAAAAAAATACTGCCCCCCCCCCCCGTGGGAATCGAACCCACAACCCTGGCGTTGCAAACACCATGCTCTATCAACTGAGCTACATCCCTGCCGGCCATTTTCCCCCCTACCCTGGACGACGCTGGGCCAATTGTGCGCCGCCCATGAGTCTCCCGGTCGCGGCCGGCTGCGACAGAGCCTGGATTCGAACCAGGATCTCTAGTGGCACAGTTAGCACTGCGATGCAGTGCCTTAGACCACTGCGCCACTCAGGAGCTAATAACTGCAATAACTATCAATAATAATTATAATAACTATTACGAATTATATTGTCCTTTTTCTGATGTTATAATTGTAGTCTATTCCATCACTTTAGTTTAAAATATAAATTTATTTATAACAAATCCAGAACCCACCACAGGCTGGCGCTATTCCCCCAGCACAACAGCCAATGCCACTTGCTTCCCTGTAACGAAAATAAATTATCGTTTTAAAATTTTCCAACTATTTGTATTTTCCCGCTAACCCATTTCAGTTCGCTATTCAATCTCTTTAACAGTTCTCTCTGATTCGGCCCCAATCAATAAAACAAATGCTTGATATCGTTGATCAGCATACACTTAATGACATTCCTACCATTTGAACTATGTACTGTCTCACCTCCTCCTCCTGCTCCTTCCTACATTATGGGGGAGGCGCGGGAAACTTCCTTACAATCTACCTTCTTAGGAAATAATGTCATTCGTACTTGTAACATATTTTCATAGACCTATCTAGAATACTACTAAAGCTATCTTATGCAACTTTTAATACACGTAAAAACTCTCTCTCTCTCCACCCATTCCCTATTGAATAAGTGCGTCTTCCTAGTTACCCCATAACCACGCCTCAAATCTTTTATTCAGCATTTAACCAACCAAATACTAAGTAGTATCCGGTTATCATTCATACCCGCCGTTGAATTCCCTCCTACACACATATTTCACCTTATGCCATTCAAATGCCCAACACAACATAATAGTTCAATGCAACCCTCTATTGACCAAAGATGCAAATGTAAATATTCTCTACTTTCTCACTCATGACGTACGTCTACGTTTGAGTGCGAAAATTCATACATATGCATCGTTGGAATTTTATAGGTACCTCTCAAATAATCGCTTTGTGGTGTTTTTAGCCAATTCTTAATTGACACCAATCATTTTTTCAAACATTTTACCCGTTGAACCAAAAAATTGACTGTCCTATTCCTTTTCTTTACCCCTGCAGTCACGATGGTTAAATATTCCTTTGTTACCGTTAAAGCACGTTCGCGCTTAAAAAAAACACTCGCTGTCTCTAGCCCCTCCTTTCGCTGTTTTTTCAAATTCATTTTATATGCATCTGCCTACTAACTTTTTTACTTCGAGATGCCCAATAAATTCATACCTCTTCTCCCAAATGGATCCATAAAACATATTTCTTCGATCTCTTCCTAACATATATCTTTCATCCCCCGTTAATTCTCGGACCTCTTTAGAAGATGTATTTCCCATGGTGGAAAAATAACCCCCCCCCCCCCCTTTAGTAATAATTCCCAGAATTATTCTTCTAGGAGCTATTATTTTAGTGCGTCTCTTGAGCCAATGTATGATCTGCTTTTGTAATTAACCATTTAAAATTATTTAACCCCTAACCCAGAGTTTTTTATTTAAAACTCCGGTTTCATGAAAGGGGTCGATAACAATTTTTTCTCACGCGACCTATTTTTTTTTTTTAGCTCCTTCCTTGAAACAATTATCACGTATACTGATGGATTCTCAAGTCTCACACGTACACAACATTATACAGTCATTTGCTAAACCTATTTGTAACCTAGAGGTCGTAACTGCTCTAGTTTCATGAAACACACAGAGTTCTAGCAAATCCCCAGTCGTATACGCGACTTTTGACCTGTTTTATGTATCCATAGCACACGACAAAAATCATCCCTTTCCCTGTTTATCGTAGCACTGTACCCAGTACAGTCTCAATAAAAACTAGTTTACATTGGTGATGGCCTTTCACCCCTTGTCATTTCGGACTAGATTATTCTGGTAATAGCTATTTACCTAGGGTCAATTGCGGACCCTCCCCGTTTCGTAATAATTATTACTTCCTTTGAGATTTTGGTAACTTTTCTCTGCCCTCCACAATAATTACTATTCTCATACAAGTTCAAATCATTTCACCAAAATCCATGAATAAAAATTACTGACCTTTTCCTTGCAGTTTGGATTTAAATGCTTTTTCAAACTCGTTAACGTCTTTATCGTTCATAAGAGTAATCACCGGCCTGTTTATAACCTTAACGTCGAAGGCCAGGACTATTCTCCACGGATGCAATCACCCGGCCGCGCACGGATTCGGTGTCCTTAGAACGATAAAGACGTATTTAAGCTCCGCTCAAAGGACCAATCTGTCATATGAATTTCTATCTCTAATTCACCCTAAGCTTGAATCATTACCAGAGGTTGTAAGGCTCTGGTTTTAATCATCAATGATTCAAGGTCCACAACCCACAAGTATTATCTGTATATTTATTCATGGAGAGCTCTCCCGCCAAAAACACAAACATACGATTTTATACCTCCTGAACTTGACTCCTCCCACCTTTAGGTGGCTTTTCTAAACAGTTTCCGCCTTCCCCTTCACCCTTGAATGTTTAGTACCGCCCCCTCTGTTAGTGGGTTGACACTACATGATAATTCTAACATTTATACTGTATTTGGGGTGAAATCCTTTAGTCATTATTCTTAAAATCCAAATTAATCTAACAATCTCGCACCCACTGTGAAATTTGGTGGAGGATTTGTGATGATCTGGGGGTGCTTCAGCAAGGCTGGAATCGGGCAGATTTGTCTTTTTGTGAAGGACGCATGAATCAAGCCACATACAAGGTTGTCCTGGAAGAAAACCTGCTTCCTTTTGCTCTGACATTGTTCCCCAACTCTGAGGATTGGTTTTTCCAGCAGGACAATGCGCCATGCCACACAGCCAGGTCAATCAAGGTGTGGATGGAGGACCACCAGATCAAGACCCTGTCATGGCCAGCCCAATCTCCAGACCTGAACCCCATTGAAAACTTCTGGAGTGTGATCAAGAGGAAGATGGATGGTCACAAGCCATCAAACAAAGCCGAGCTGCTTGAATTCTTGCGCCAGGATTGGCATAAAGTCACCCAACTGGTGGAGAGCATGCCAAGACTCATGAAAGCTGTGATTGAAAATCAGGGTTATTCCACCAAATATTGATTTCTGAACTCTTCCTAAGTTAAAACATTACTATTGTGTTGTTTAAAAATGAACATTAACTTATTTTCTTTGCATTATTCGAGGTCTGACAACACTGCATCTTTTTTGTTATTTTGACCAGTTGTCATTTTCTGCAAATAAATGCTCTAAATGACAATATTTTTATGGGTGAAATGTTGTCAGTAGTTTATAGAATAAAACAAAAATGTTATTTTTACCCAAACACATACCTATAAATAGTAAAACCGGAGAAACTGATAATCTTGCAGTGGTCTCTTAATTTTTTTTGCAGCTGTATGTGTGTGTATATGTATATGTGTATGTGTATATAGTGTGTATATGTATATGTGTATATAGTGTGTGTATGTATTTGTGTATATATATACAGTGGGGAGAAAGCAGTATTTGATACACTGCCGATTTTGCAGGTTTTCCTACTTACAAAGCATGTAGAGGTCTGTAATTTTTATCATAGGTACACTTCAACTGTGAGAGACGGAATATAAAATAGAAATAGAAAATCACATTGTATGATTTTTAAGTAATTAATTTGCATTTTATTGCATGACATAAATATTTGATCACCTACCAACCAGTAAGAATTCCGGCTCTCACAGACCTGTTCGTTTTTCTTTAAGAAGCCCTCCTGTTCTCCACTCATTACCTGTATTAACTGCACCTGTATGAACTCGTTACCTGTATAAAATACACCTGTCCACACACTCAATCAAACAGACTCCAACCTCTCCACAATGGCCAAGACCAGAGAGCTGTGTAAGGACATCAGGGATAAAATTGTAGACCTGCACAAGGCTGGGATGGGCTACAGGACAATAGACAAGCAGCTTGGTGAGAAGGCAACAACTGTTGGCGCAATTATTAGAAAATGGAATAAGTTCAAGATGACGGTCAATCACCCTCAGTCTGGGGCTCCATGCAAGATCTCACCTCGTGGGGCATCAATGATCATGAGGAAGGTGAGGGATCAGCCCAGAACTACACAGCAGGACCTGGTCAATGACCTGAAGAGAGCTGGGACCACAGTCTCAAAGAATACCATTAGTAACACACTACGCCGTCATGGATTAAAATCCTGCAGCGCACGCAAGGTCCCCCTGCTCAAGCCAGCGCATGTCCAGGCCCGTCTGAATTTTGCTAATGACCATCTGGATGATCCAGAGGAGGAATGGGAGAAGGTCATGTGGTCTGATGAGACAAAAATAGAGCTTTTTGGTCTAAACTCCACTCGCCGTGTTTGGAGGAAGAAGAAGGATGAGTACAAGCCCAAGAACACCATCCCAACCGTGAAGCATAGCCAGTCTCCAGATCTCAACCCCATAGAAAATCTTTGGAGGGAGTTGAAAGTCCGTGTTGCCCAGCGACAGCCCCAAAACATTACTGCTCTAGAGGAGATCTGCATGGAGGAATGGGCCAAAATACCAGCAACAGTGTGTGAAAACCTTGTGAAGACTTACAGAAAACGTTTGACCTGTGTCATTGCCAACAAAGGGTATATAACAAATTATTGAGAAACTTTTGTTATTGACCAAATACTTATTTTCCACCATAATTTGCAAATAAATTCATAAAAAATCCTACAATGTGATTTTCTGGATTTTGTTTTCTAATGTTGTCTGTCATAGTTGACGTGTACCTATGATGAAAATTACAGTCCTCTCATCTTTTTAAGTGGGAGAACTTGCACAATTGGTGGCTGACTAAATACTTTTTTTTCCCCACTCTAACTCCACGTTGACATTATGGGATGTTGTGTGTTGGCCAGTCACAAAAACAATCTATTTAATCCATTTTAAATTCAGTCTTTAACACAACAAAATGTGGAAAAAGGCAAGGGGTTTGAATACTTTCTCAAGGCACTGTATGCAGTCAGTGAACATGGTGTACATGACGTGAATGTATATTCACAACAAGATGTTCCATCTTTTATAACAAGTGGTTCCGAGTATATAGACAAAGCAACAATGATGTTGTCCACCTGGGGAGGGGAGTGTTTCAGACAAATTCAACATTCATAGACTCACTAGTAGAATTGATTACTGTGGGAATGAGTCATCATTCATAACCCATTCACGTCCTCTACTATAAAAAGGCGCCACAGAACAAGTTATTTTGTTTAAATGCATGACATTTGGTGTCAACAGTTAGTACAAGTGGTAGACAGGATACATTGAAATTAAGATTGTCATTATCTATCATACGTCTAGTGTCGAAGTTGGGATTTTGAGAAAATATTAACATATCATTAATGTTTTCAGGGTATGTATTTTGAAATAGTACTGGATTGCATATAGTATTGTTATTTGACCTGTTCTAAATTACAAATTAATGATTCAACTTATTGTTGTTTGTGCACTACAGACATTTCTGTATCGTACTATATTTAAGCAGTAAGGCCCGAGGAGGTGTGGTATATAGCCAATATAACACGGCCAAGGGCTGTTCTTACGCACGACGCAACGCGGAGTACCTGGACACAGCCCTTAGCCGTGGTATATTGGCCATATATCACAAACCCCTGAGGTGCCTTATTGCTATTATAAACTGGTTATCAACTTAAATAAAGCAGTAAAAATAAATGTTTTGTCTTACCTGTGGTATACGGTCTGATATACCACGTCTGTCAGCCAATCAGCATTCAGGGCTCGAACCACCCAGTTTATAATTAGTCTTTGGGCACGTGGTTACATTTATTTTATTTTATACATGTTTAAGCAAATCCAATGCAAGTCAATGGAGACTGCAGAGCGAGTCATTTTACAGCGTTTTCCCTCTATCAGATCTTAAACATGTTCAGATCTTAATAATCTTGCCGTCTTGAATTGGATTTGCTTATGCTGTATAATGTACTCTAGGAGTGGGTCAGTGTGTGTGAACATGTTCAAGATCTGAAAAAGAGAACGCTGTAAAATGACTCTTTCCAGTCTCCATTGACTTGCATTGTATTTTCTTATACTGCATATACTCTACGGGTGTGTGTGTGTGTGTGGATTTCTTTAGATATTGTTGTCACAATAACACTACATGACCAAAAGTATGTGGACACCTTCTCGTCAAAAATCTAATTCCAAAATCATGGGCATTAATATGGAGTTGGTCCCCCTTTGCTGCTATAACAGCCTCCACACTTCTTGGAAGGCTTTCCACTAGATGTTGAAACATTGCTGTGGGGACTTGGTTCAATTCAGCCACAATAACATTAGTGATGTTGGCCGATTAGGCCTGTCTCGCATTCGGCGTTCCAATTCATCCCAAGGGTGTACGATGGGGTTGTGGTCAGGGCTCTGTGCAGGCCGTTCAAGTTCTTCCACACCGATCTCGACAAACCATTTCTGTATGGACCTCGCTTTGTGCCCAGGGGCATTGTCATGCTGAATCAGGAAAGGGCCTTCCCCAAACTGTTGCCACAAAGTTGGAAGCACAGAATTGTCTAGAATGTAATTGTATGCTGTAGCGTTAAGCTTTCCCTTGACTGGAACTAAGGAGCCTAGTCCGAACCATGAAAAACAACCCCAGACCATTATTCCTCATCCACCAAACTTTACAGTTGGCACTGCATTCGGGCAGGTAGCCTTCTCCTGGCATCCGTCAAACCCAGATTTGTCCGTCGGACTGCCAGATGGTGAAGCGTAATTTTAAATTGAATCCAATCAAATTTTATTGGTCGCATACACACATTTAGAAGATGTTATTGCGGGTGTAGCGAAATGCTTGTGTTCCTAACTCCAACAGTGCAGTAGTATCTAACAATTCACAACAATACACACAAATGTAAAAGAAAGGAATTAAGAAATATATAAATATTAGGACGAGCAATGTCGGAGTGGCATTGACTAGAATACAGTGCATTTGGAAAGTATTCAGACCCTTCGACTTTTTCCACATTTTGTTACGTTACAGCCTTATTCTAAAATTGATTACATAGTTTTTCCCCTCGTCAATCTACACACAACACCCCATAATGACAAAGCAAAAACTGGTTTTTATAAATTTTTGCAAATGTATTAAAAATAAAAAGACTGTAATATTACATTTACATAAGTATTCAGACACTTTACTCAGTACTTTGTTAAAGCACCTTTGGCAGTGATTACAGCCTTGAGTCTTCTTGGGTATGACGCTACAAGCTTGGCACACCTGTATTTGGGGAGTTTCTCCTGTTCTTCTCTGCAGATCCTCTCAAGATCTGTCAGGTTGGATGGGGAGCGTCGCTGCACAGCTATTTTCAGGTCTCTCCAGAGATGTTTGATCGGGTTCAAGTCCGGGCTCTGGCTGGGCCACTCAAGGACATTCAGAGACTTGTCCTGAAAGCCACTCCTGCGTTGTCCTGTTGGAAGGTGAACCTTCACCCCAGTCTGAGGTCCTGAGCGCTCTGGAGCAGGTTTTCATCAAGGATCTCTCTGTACTTTGCTTCGTTCATCTTTCCCTCGATCCTGACTACTCCCAGTCCCTGCCGCTGAAAAACATCCCCACAGCATGATGCTGCCACCACCATGCTTCACCGTAGGGATGGTGCCAGGTTTCCTTCAGACGTGACGCTTGGCATTCAGGCCAAAGAGTTCTATTTTGGTTTCATCAGACCAGAGAATCTTGTTTCTCATGGTCAGAGTCCTTTATTTGCCTTTTGGCAAACTCCAAGCGGGCTGTCGTGCCATTTTACTGAGGAGTGGTTTCCGTCTGGCCACTCTACCATAAAGGCCTGATTTGGTGGAGTGCTGTAGATATGGCTGTTCTTCTGGAAGGTTCTCCCATCTCCACAGAGGAACTCTGGAGCTCTGTCAGAGTGACCATTGGGTTCAGCTCTAGGAAGTCTTGGTTGTTTCAAACGTCTTCCATTTAAAAATGATGGAGGCCACTTTGTTCTTGGGGACCTTCAATGCTGCAGAAATTTTTTGGTACCCTTCCCCTGATTTGTTCCTCGACACAATCCTGTCTCGGAGCTCTACGGAGAATTCCTTCAACCTCATGGCTTGGTTTTTGCTCTGACATGCACTGTCAACTATTGGACTTTATATAGACAGGTGTGTGCCTTTTCCAAATAATGTCCACTCAATTGAATTTACTAGATTTTAGTCATTTAGCAGACGCTCTTATCCAGAGCGACTTACACTTAGTGAGTGCATACATTTTCATACTGGCCCCCCGTGGGAGTCGAACCCACAACCCTGGCGTTGCAAAAGCCATGCTCTACCAACTGAGCTACACGGGGCTACAGGTGGACTGGATGATCAATGGATGCTAAATGACTTTTAGTCATTCTGCTAAATGACTAAAATCTAAATCTAAATCTAATGGAAACAGGATGCACCTGAGCTCAATTTGGAGTCTCATAGCAAAGGTTCTGAATACTTATGTAAATAAGGTATTTTTGTTTTATTAATACATTTGCACAAAAAATAAAGTTATGGGGTATTATGTGTAGATTGATTAATAAAAAAAAATCCAGTTTAGAATAAGGCTGTGATGTAACAAAATAAGGAAAAAGTCAAGGGGTCTGAATACTTTCCCAATGCACTGTATATACCACAATTATTAAGATCTGATCATTTGAACATGTTTTTCAAATGACTTGATTCATGAAGTGTCAAAAAAACAGTAACCCCAAGCTCTATTTTAACAAACCTAACGCAATGATAAATCTTAGCGCTGGTGGTAGGGTTAGGTCAGTCGGTGTCAGAAATATTTGTGCTATTTTCACTGCGGGAATTATGAGTGCAATAGCTGCGGGTGGCACAAAAGGGCTGGGTTTTGATAAATAAATGATGGCTATGACATGGGCTTGGCCACTCACTGGCCAATCAACGTGCTTAATACTGCATGCCGTTGTCTCAAGGTCTGTAGATTACATAATTACAAATAATTTGTAGACTGCAAATTGACTGCAAGAAGCCCAAACAAATGTTTGACTAAAACACAATCATTTCAAACCTTGCTTACGTTTGTATATTATCACGTCATGTCTCTCTATTATGCATGGGAACAGATTTCTTAAATTAAAATCACTTAGAGCTGATTTCCCTGAGTTTTTTTTTTACGGTCTATTGTCCAACAATGAACACTCCCCCCCCCCCCTTACTGGCATCTGTGAATTCAATGTCAATTGCGCTGCTTTCGTGTGTCTCGTTTACCGCGTGCAGCGGAGGGAAAGTTTACAGACACATGCCACAGTCCTAGCTAGGCTACTAAAATGTTGCAGTCTGGTTTCGGTTTTTAAATCTTGACAAATTAATAACCAAAAAACAAAACCTGCAACAAAACACCACGCAAAGGAGAAACATGTAGGCCTATGACAACATTTGAGCAGTAGCCTAGGCTGGCTGCTCAACTACTAGACATTTTGAGTGCTCCATACAGCAATGGTGCGTTCCATTTACATTTACGTCATTTAGCAGACGCTCTTATCCAGAGGGACTTACAAATAGGTGCATTCACCCTATAGCCAGTGGGATAACCACTTTACAATATCTTTTTTTTTTTTGGGGGGGGGGGGGGTAGAAGGATTACTTTATCCTATCCCAGGTATTCCTTAAAGAGGTGGGGTTTCAAATGTCTCCGGAAGGTGGTGAGTGACTCCGCTGTCCTGGCGTCGTGAGGGAGCTTGTTCCACCATTGGGGTGCCAGAGCAGCGAACAGTTTTGACTGGGCTGAGCGGGAACTATGGTTCCGCAGAGGAAGGGGAGCCAGCAGGCCAGAGGTGGATGAACGCAATGCCCTCGTTTGGGTGTAGGGACTGATCAGAGCCTGAAGGTACAGAGGTGCCGATCCCCTCACAGCTCCGTAGGCAAGCACCATGGTCTTGTAACAGATGCGAGCTTCAACTGGAAGCCAGTGGATTGTGCGGAGGAGCGGGGTGACGTGAGAGAACTTGGGAAGGTTGAACACCAGACGGGCTGCGGCATTCTGGATGAGTTGTAGGGGTTTAATGGCACAGGCAGGGAGCCCAGCCAACAGCGAGTTGCAGTAATCCAGACGGGAGATGACAAGTGCCTGGATTAGGACCTGTGCCGCTTCCTGTGTAAGGCAGGGTCGTACTCTCCGAATGTTGTAGAGCATGAACCTGCAGGATCGGGTCACCGCCTTGATGTTAGCGGAGAACGACAGGGTGTTGTCCAGGGTCACGCCAAGGCTCTTCGCACTCTGGGAGGAGGACACAACGGAGTTGTCAACCGTGATGGCGAGATCATGGAACGGGCAGTCCTTCCCCGGGAGGAAGAGCAGCTCCGTCTTGCCAAGGTTCCACCACACCGGTGAGCCATGCAGTGCAAAAAAATGAAAAACATGTTTTAGGTTTAAATGTTACAACAACCTAGCTACGTTTTTGTTATTTACATACTTTTTGATTAGGGTCACAGCATATTATGGCCAGTTTGGGTCCACGTTTCATTGTAAGGAAAAAAACAACCGAATAGGCTATGTCTGGCCCACAAATGTGTTTTGTTATATTTTTTTATATGGACCTTGCGCTATATGGACCTTGCGACCTTGAGTTTGACACCCCAGCTATAAGGGCTTGTTTTTTTTAAATCAAATGAAACAGAAAACCAAGCAATGGTTACAGGAAAATAACTGAAATGTTTCTAAATACGAGTGTCACCGGATTATCTCACTTTCGTTCCATGATGGGTATATAGCCTACATGGAGGGGTTTTTACGCACATCCAAAATAATAACAGGAGCTGGCCAGAATAGTGTTAGCATACATAGATGACAAGGGGATGTCTGCTCACTGTTTTGGTGCTCTAAAATGTGATTATTTTAATAAAGCTTTGGTGATTAAGATTTATTTCAAAGAGGTCTCATGAGCCAAACCCTTATCGATAGTCTTGACTACTTGGTGAATGCATTGGGCAGGACAAAAACAACTGCAGTCATTGAGAGGAGGGGAGGCTATGCTTGTTTCTTTATCAAATGAAACGAAATGGGGGAAAAAACTTTTGTTTCTAACTAAATGTGAGGTTTACGTGCACAAAAAGCACATCTCTCTTGTTCAATGTGCATATGGTCACTGTGCGTCATGGCTGGATAGGGTGCACTTCCTTTGTCAAAATCCATGCCATAACCAACCACGTTACCGGTAAGGCCATCTTTCGGTTGGTCTTAAATATCCCCACCAGCGCATACTGAATTTGGCATATTGTTTTTAAGGGCACACCTCAGAGTGTTTGAATCATTCCTGGACCCTCTCCCCTATAGTTGATCTCCATGAGCTATCAAAGCCTGTGCGCAGTACTTACAGTACTTATTTGGACTCAAAGCATTCAGGTAAATGGCTCAATCCTGTATTTGTGACGAAGGTTTTGATCACAGGTGTAAACAGATCTCCATCTCCAGCCATATCAGTCCGTGTTGCATATATTCAGGATTCCCATTGTCGCAGGATCTGTTTAGAATAACCTGGCTGGCTGTGTGTTAGCCTGGCTGGCTGGCTGTGCGTTAGCCTGGCTGGCTGGCTGTGCGTTAGCCTGGCTGGCTGGCTGTGCGTTAGCCTGGCTGGCTGGCTGTGCGTTAGCCTGGCTGGCTGGCTGTGCGTTAGCCTGGCTGGCTGGCTGTGCGTTAGCCTGGCTGGCTGGCTGTGCGTTAGCCTGGCTGGCTGGCTGTGCGTTAGCCTGGCTGGCTGTGTTATTGTGGGTCATGATGACTCGTCATAAGAAGGGAATAGACAGAGCAAATCGTTTCCCATTAGTTTGGTGTTAACCTTTTGTACCGGTGTATGAATATGGAGGGGGGGATAGAACCGCATGCCCCTGTGTGCTCATGCCTCCAATAGGAACATGTAAGTGAAGCACACGCTGCAGTGCACTGTGGAACGCCATTTTCCCGGTAACCGTAGAATGCATTGTACTTCCTGTCCTTCCCGGTCTCCCCCTCCCATAGACAATTCTAGAAAACAGTGCTGATGCATTCATCTTGCCAGAAGATAAGTCTGTGTGTACAAAAAAGAAAAACGAGCAAAATATGGCGATGAAATATTTGATTAAGTCAGACAATCCGGCAATTCCAGTTTCAAGGATAAGAGCTACATTGTTTAGTTACGGAAGAGAATAATGATATTGTCCAATGTGCTGCAAGATTCCAGCCTTGGTTTGTTGTAATGCTGATTCCATAATATTTTGGTACCAATGGAAGACTGTCTTTACATCTCTGCCATCAAATCTGGACTGAATTTCACGTTGGGAGAAACAGGTTGCTATTGCCACAGTTTCTCATCTGGTAAAATAAAAGCAGATGAGGCCCTCTGTGTGTGATGTGATGATGGGTGAGGGCACCCTGTCAATCTGCATGTTTGGCTCAAAACATGTACTGTGTGTGTGTGTTTCCAGAGGGCTCACTGCTGAGGACCAGATTGCCCTGCTGAAGTCAAGTGCCATCGAGATAATTATGCTGCGTTCCAACCAGTCCTTCAACCTAGAGGACATGTCCTGGAGCTGTGGTGGTGGCCCTGACTTCAAGTACTGCGTCAAAGACGTCACCAAGGGTGAAAAACGTGTACACACTCTACACACTGTACATAAACTGCCCTCCGTATTTATTTGGACAGTAAAGCTAAAATGTTTAAATTTGGCTCCATACTCCAGCATTTTGGGTTAGAGATGAAATGTTTTATATGAAGAAACTGTGCAGAATGTCACCTTGTATTTTAGGGTATTTTCATATCTGTTTTACCGTTTAGAAATGAAAGCACTATGTATCTAGTCCCCCAATTTGAAGAATTCGTAAGTATTTGAACAAATTCACTTATAGCGTATTAAATTAGTTAAAAGTTTGGTATTTGGTCCCATATTCCTAGCACGCAATGATTACATCAAGCTTGTGACTCTGCAAACTTGTTGGATGCATATGCTGTTCGTTTTGGTTGTGACCAATAGAAATGAATGATAAATAATGAGTTGTCATTTTGGAGTGACTTTTATTACAAATAAGAATAGAAGATGTTTCTGAACACTTCTACATTAAAGTTGCACTATGCAGAAATTGCTAAACTTCATGATTATTCCTAATCATGGCAGCATCCACATTAATGTAGAAGTGTTCAGAAACATAGTCTATTGAATTTTTAAATAAAAGTGACTCCAAAATGACACAATACATTATTCACCATTCAGTTCCTATTGGGAAAAACATAATACAACCAAATCAAACTGCAAATGCATTCAAGTTTGTAGCGTCACAAGCTTGATGTAGTAGTCATTGTGTGCTAGGAATATGGGACCAAATACTACACATTTGACTACTTTAACACACTATAAGTGAATTTGTCCAAATTCTTATGACTTCTTCAAATGGGGGCACTAGATATATAAAGTGCTTTCATCGCAAATCCAAAATGCTGGAGTATCGAGACAAATGTAAACATTTTAGCTTCACTGTTCAAATAAACATGGAGGGCAGTGTCAAACCACATGAGCACACACTTACCCACTGTTCGCCCCTCTTTGTAGCGGGTCACACTCTGGACCTGTTGGAGCCGCTGGTGAAGTTCCAGGTGGGCCTGAAGAAACTCAAGCTCCATGAGGAGGAACACGTGCTGCTCATGGCCATCTGCCTGCTGTCTCCTGGTATCTACCCGCTTACTGTCATGTGTGCTTGTTAGTGTGCTTTGCATGCTTTTGTACATGTATGCCTTGTGTGTGTTTGTGCGCGCATGTGCAGCGTGTTTGGTTCTGTTTGTATGGCATTTTTTGTGTGCATTCCCCTCTCTCCACCCCTCCTTTTAAGGGCCTCTCTCTCCTCCCTCCTCCCCTCCCTGTAGATCGTCCGGGGGTGCAGGACCACGCTAAGATCGAGGTTCTCCAGGACCGTCTGTCGGAGGTGCTCCAGGCCTACATCAGGGTGAACCACCCAGGAGGACGGCTGCTCTACGCCAGGATGATCCAGAAGCTGGCCGACCTGCGCAGCCTCAACGAGGAGCACTCCAAGCAGTACCGCTCGCTGTCCTTCCAGCCCGAGCACAGCATGCAGCTCACCCCGCTGGTGCTGGAGGTGTTTGGGAGCGAGGTGTCATAGCAGCCCCTCCGACCCCCCTCCCCATGAGGAACCACCTAGATGGAGTTGAGTTGCTGGATGGAGGGTTCAGGGATGGAAGGATCTCTGAGGGGGGATAGCCGAATGGACCTGATAGTCACACTGTCAAAGAGAAGGTTTTGGGGGGTTAATTAGGGGATTATGGGTGAAGAGAGGAGGGAGGGGCTTTGATAAGGTTGGAATTTCCCGTTGATAAGAAAAAGGGAATTTCAAATAGAATGTATTTATATGTGTGTATATATATATATATATATATATATATATATATATATATATATATATATATATATATATATATATATATATATATATATATATATATATATATATAATACATATAAGCTAATATCTATATTTAAAAAAGAAAAAGGTTGTTTCGATTAAAACAAATGGATGAGTAATCTTCTGTATATTATAGGCTATGTAGGCCCTATTTGTGTGCATATGAATGTGTGTATGTGTTGACATGGGGTGTTTCAAATGTAAAACATGTAATGCATGCACACAAGCATACACGCACAGACACACCCTGAGTAGAGTGTGAGGGGCCTTCTATTTTTGATGTTTGTATATTGAATGACCACGAGGGTGTTGCGCACAGGCTCTGACTGAGTGTTTAGTAGTAGGACTGACATCTGTGTTTAAGTCACAATTAATGGATCGGTTAAAGTGTAGGCTACACACAGGATATGTGTGGAAAATCTGGTAACTATTTGGATCTGTTGCCCCCTTCAACATTTATTTTATTTTTTAAAAGCTCTTGCCTTCATAAGAGGAAAGAGCAACATGGTTTTAGTTCATTTTAATTCTGCATAATTGGCTAGCTAAAATAAGATTAGCTAAACTAACCTAGTAAGGTGACTAACGGCCGTCCCTCGGGGAGAAGTTAGCCTGATTATTGTTCAGTGTACAATGTACACTTTACTTAATATGTACGCAAGCCTACAATCAAGGGGGATGTTAAAAAAAAAACGGTTGGCCTCTTCAGTCAAACCTGTCTGTCAGGATGTAATGATTACTGTTGTAATTACTAAAACTTTTAAATCAAATCTGAAGATGCTTTTAAGGCTAGATCAAATTCTAATCCCGGTAAAATACAATCACAAATTCGCCCCCACCAGTTTGTTTGAGAGTCTTTTGGTTTAGCTTAGTAGGTCAAAAGTTCAGCATATCACAGGAGTGTTCTGCAGGTCTGGCTCGCCCTCTTGTGGTCATTGCCTGTAAATACCACTTGTTATTTCTGTACATAATGAAAAGGTTGGCAAATACTAAGATAATTCAGTTGAGAAGAATGCTCTGGATATATATGCAAAAATGAGATGGACTATTTTCTTAAGTTGAGGTATCGATAAGCTTTGACAACTATATATCTATAATTGCTTTGATGCAAACTCATTACTTTGGACTGGTTTTATTTCAATCAAGATTGTTTCCGAAAATCAGCGTTCGTTCAGCTGCGCCAAGACCTTCTCACATACCAAGGAGACATTCTGACTCAACCTGCTGCTCTGTAAAGCTGCTCTGGAAAGCTACCATACCGTTGGAACCAGGAAAAAGACAACAAACACAATCATGCGCTTTACTACTAACACTGCCTCAACTCAAACTGACAAGGATACAGGCCAATCAATCAGTCACCGTAGCGACGGGCATGCCTCTCTTCAACATGCCAACCAACACCTTTTTTTGTGCAATAGAACAGCAGCCAGCCGCGCAGGACTCTTCATAGCTTTAACGCGACAGCAGCCATTCAGGCCCAACTCAATGGCTGTAGTGCACCAAGGGCTGATGGGACTGAGTTTGTGCGTAGCGGCTTTGAATATGTCACTCAGATAGGGGACGTCCCTTACCTAGGAAGTGACTGACATCGAACTGATCTAGTGAGGAGAGCTTGGGGAGGTGGACTCAGGAGTGAACCCTGAGACTGTATAGAAGTGTATAACAAATCTAAAGAATAATTTTAGAATAAGAATCACAGAATACATTGCAGCCCTTGTTCAGACCCCACTGTGTGTAAACCAGGTCATGTGGAGAAAGCTGACTTATTTTTTTACCTATCACGTATGCATAAACCAATGTAAAGGAATGCAGGAAAGATGGGATCAGGGACTCTAATGGGAGGAACTCCTCCAAGAGCTCTCTGCCTGCTGCCAAGCTGGCTCAGAAAGACACACCCCAGAAACTGCACCCCTCTCTCCCAACGCAGGTCAGCAACTCCACCTCGGTAGCCTTACAAAACTCTGTTCAACATTTAACAGATACCTCAATGAAACAGAAAATGTTCATAATAGCATAGAAGGGAACCAAACATAACACAGTGACCCAAACACACACACACACACACACACACATGCATACATTCACACACACCACGACTTTCTCTTCAGCAACCTCTGCAGTGTTCTGTTTTTCGTCAAGTTGTTTCTTTGAAGTGAAACTGCTTAGAGAGCCGTGTTGCAAACCCAGTATAGAGGGATCACATTGTTTTCACACACAGAGTGTCTGTCTGTTTTTCTTTGTTATCACAGCAAGACAATCGTGTTAGAGGCAGGCCGCAACGTTCCACAAAAAAAACAAAGCATCATAGTGCGTCTGAATCAATGGTTCCCACTGCCACTTTGTCCAGTCCTGATCAGTATTTTATTGTGAGGAATAAGTGATGCTGAGGAATCACTAATAGTATGTATATCATGCAGTCACCATGGCTGATTTGAGGCAGTGTCTCTGTGATCAGTGCCTTGTCAGGTTTACTGACTGAAATAACCTGGATTGGCAAAAAATAATACATAGAGAGAAGTAATACATTTCTTCTTTCAGTGTAATATTAAGATCCGTAAATGAATGCAGGCAGGTTCCTGATAAGGCAACGCTCACAGCGGCCCAACCTACATTTTTGCCTGTATGGTTGCTGCTGGTTTCTGGTGGCTCTGTTGTATTGCTCTGGTAATGTGTGAAGCAAGCTGAATCCTGAATAGGGTTGCAAAATTCTGGGGACTTTTATTGAAAGTTCCTGGGATTTTGCAACCCTAATCCTGAATCCCTGTTAAGACTTGATTGTATACAGAGTCGTGCCGCCAGGCGCTGTGTTAACCAAAACAAACTACCTCTCCCATCCGCACATGTATTTTTGGCATGGTTGTTTCATCTATTTTTACACTAATTCATTTTATTTATTCCTTTTACTCAAATGCTGGATGATTTACCTCAACACATCTCAAAATAAGCCTACAGATCAAGAGGAGGCTGTCGCCACTCCACGTCTCTTAGTGTTGGGGGGCTGAAATGGCTCCTCTTTTTATTAAGTGTCACCTTCAGCTTGTAGCTGGGATATTATGACATCGCTTCCTCATGCTGGAGGTCTAAGTTAGCGTCAGTTAGCGATCTGCATAGTAGGTGATATGATGTAGTTTCAAGATTTATGAAATGTTTTATGAAACTGATATGTTGGGATCCTGTCTTGATGTTTTAGTTGTCTTGCGTCTTTGCAGTCGCTTGCTCAGTCTGCCCTCAGCAAAGTGTTCTACTGCCTCTTTTACTCATAGCTCATCACTCTGGAATCCAGGTCTTTATTGTAAAACGCTGACGTACAGGACACAGCCCTATGGTGGCACAGTGCTTTACCAACAAAGCATACTGTTTAAATATGTTTCTATAAAGGACTCAAGGAAGTTGTGTGTATAGTCATAGTTTCTCTGTAGTGATGGCTGGGGAGATTTTCCCATTCCTATGTCTGTGATTTCTTCTTGAGGGGCAAAACATTTTTCTTTGGATAGAGAGATGAGAAAAGAGATGATGGTATGCGGATCTCTGAGGAGGAAAGGCTGTTTTAGTCTAGTCATATTAATGCTGGTCACTTTTGGAATCTTTTCTTTTTGCTCTGAACGTTATCTGCTACCTCTTTTAATATGCGCTTTCTCACACACATGCACACACACATACCACAAACAAACACATTACTACAGTATGTGCACACACTGTGTCCACACTTTCACCAGCAGTATTTTGCCAATGATGCACTCGTATTTCTGTCTCTGTGCTCTGACTTTTGTCTGAAATCTATTACTGATGATCACTATAGCAAATCTGCAATGATGGAGGCATCGCAGGGTCATTAACAGTTTGTCTTTTAACATTGAATGCACATTTTAGCTCAGTTACCTTGGTGTGCCTAGAACCCGGAGCCTTATTTTGGGACAATATCAGGGGTTTAATAAAACAAAGGACTTTTTTTCTGATTTAAGACATTGTTCAAATGGCTTTTCACAACTACATTCCTTTTATTGTCAAATCAATCTTTAGTGGTTAGGAGAACATAACCATCAGCTCACCCCTGCTGGGAAGCACATGTCAAATAGTGATCCACCGGATGCAAATATGCTTTATCTTGAAAGCTATGAAGCTCTCTTTAGCCAGATTCCTTAAAACATAGTGCATTCGGAAAGTATTCAGACCCCTTGACCTTTTCTAAATTTTGTTATGGTACAGCCTTATACTAAAATGGATACAATCGTTTTTTCCCTCATCAATCTACACACAATACCACATAATGACAAAGCAAAAACTGGTTTTAGAAATGTTTGCACATTAAGTATTCAGACCCTTTACTCAGTACTTTGTTGAAGCACCTTTGGCAGCAATTACAGCCTCAAGTCTTCTTGGGTATGACGCTACAAGCTTGGCATAACCTGTATTTGGGAGTTACTCCCATTTCTAATCTGCAGATCCACTCAAGCTCTGTCAGGTTGGATGGGGAGCGTCGCTGCACAGCTATTTTCAGGTCTCTCCAGAGATGTTTGATCGGGTTCAAGTCAGAGCTCTGGCTGGGCCACTCAAGGACATTCAGAGACTTGTCCCGAAGCCACTCCTGCGTTGTCTTGGCTGTGTGCTTAGGGTCATTGTCCTGTTGGAAGGTGAACCTTTGCCCCAGTCTGAGGTCCTGAGCGCTCTGGAGCAGGTTTTCATCCTGACTAGTCTCCCTGCCGCTGAAAAACATCCCCACAGCATGTTGCATCCGTAGGGATGGTGCCAGCTTTCCTCCAGATGTGACGCTTGGCATTCAGGCCAAAGAGTTCAATCTTGGTTTCATCAGACCAGAGAATCTTGTTTCTCATGGTCTGAGAGTCTTTAAGTGCCTTTTGGCTAACTCCAAGCGGGATGTCATGTTCCTTTTACTGAGGAGTGACTTCCGTCTGGCCACTCTACCATAAAGGCCTGATTTGGTGTGGAGTGCTGCAGAGATGGTTGTCCTTCTGGAAGGTTCTTCCATCTCCACAGAGGAATTCTGGAGCGCTGTCAGAGTGACCAAGGCCCTTCTCCACCGATTGCTCAGTTTGGCCGGGCGGCCAGCTCTAGGAAGAGTCTTGGTGGTTCCAAACTTCTTCCATTTAAGACTGATGGACTCCACTGTTCTTGGGGACCTTGAATGCTGCAAAAATATTTGACTTCATGGCTTGGTTTTTGCTCTGACATGCACTGTCAACTGTGGGACCTTATATAGACAGGTGTGTGCCTTTCCAAATCAGGTCTAATCAATTGAATTTACCACTGGTGTACTCCAATTAAGTTGTAGCAACATCTAAAGGATGATCAATGGAAACAGGATGCATCTGAGCTCAATTTCGAGTCTCATAGCAAAGGGTCTGAATACTTATGTAAATAAGGTATTTCTGTTTATTATTTTTAATACATTTGCAAAAATTTATAATAACCTGTTTTCGCTTTGTCATTATGGGGTATTGTGTGTTGATTGTGGAGGGAAAAAATGTATATAATCAATTTTAGAATAAGGCTGTAACGTAACAAAATGTGAAAAAAAAGTCAAGGGGTCTGAATTCTTTCCGAATGCACTATAGGTGATGCTTAAGGGGCATACATAAGGCCAACATAACATGTATATAGACACCATGTCAGACCTGACAACGTTTTTATTTAATTCCTATAGACCGTCATAGTGCATTGTTCTGCAGAGAGGATGTGGTTCAGTATATTTGTGTGAAATATAACAAATGGCCATTCTTCCTCATTTTTATGTTAAGTGCCATGCTATGCTAACGTAGTTATTAGAGCCTATGTATACTTCTGCCAAATACAGTTGGTACACTGTATGTAGCGGAAGTGTCACTGGAATGGAAGGCGGTGTGAACTGTTCTGAATCTGGACCGCTTTACTCCTGTTGGATGCCAGTAAATAGTTGTTAGCAAGCGCTAGTGGTCGAGTTCTCCTTTGTGTTTGTTTTTAATCCTTAATGCATTCTCAAAGGACAATATGTTACTATTGAGTTGATGAAGAAGCATCCAAATTGATCTTGTGAAAAGTTGTTCCAAAAATGCAACATACACTGGTGTACTCTTGGACTAGTTGGATGTGGCATTTTGTTGACTGTGACTTCTGATAGCCAGACCATTTCTCATTAGTAATCAATCATTGTAATTGATCTCAAAGTCCCAAGATAAGTACTTTTATACATGCACACCATGTAATTCTCATGACTCGATGCTTCAAACTGTCTTTCAACATAGCCTTGTCATTGCTCTAATTGATAGTATTATCATTGTCTTTGTTCAATCACCGCCCGTTCTGTTTCTTTGACGTTTCTTTTATTCTTCTGAAGTTGATCCATTGTGCATTGATTTATGTGCATTGTATGTAGTATATAATGTTTTGGAAAGTCACAAATAAACCGCTGTACATAATGATGCAAACATCCATGTGTATTTTCCTATTTTCTCAAAAAGAAACATACTATATTTGTTACCCTCAAGGTGGGCCTGTATAAGTCTTGAAAATTGAATACATTTGTTAACATGGCACAAAAACCCTTGCTGTTTTATTGATGCCTTCCTCACCAAAATAATTGCACTTGTTTTATCCCATTTGGCCAGTAGAGGGAGCTAGTCCCCTGCTCAGTCAACTTCCTTCCCTCAGTCAACTGGCCCTCCTCCCCAGTCATGTTGTTGGGACTAGTGTGAATCATGCATATATGAATTGGTTCTAGGGATCAGCGAGAGGTCGAGTGGGGAAAATGAATGAGGGTTTTGTTTGTAAGTTCACATGCGTAATTGGTTGGTGGTGATCATATGGCTTGGCTTGCTTTCTGAAAGTTTGTGTGAGATTTGTAAGTGCAATTGAGTGGTTGTGTTGAGTTTTTATCGTCCTTACTTTACACTTAAATTGGGCCCCATTATGGCTGAGAAGATGCTCTCACAAGGAGGAGGAGGAGGCCGGCTGTTTGGCGTCTTTTGTGAAAGTCATCCAAACATCATTAGGCCAATCTCCGCTCTCTGCCATGTGACCCACTAGAATGCCTTCCATGTACAGGAGTCTGCACTTCCTGGGAGAGGCAGACAGATGGTTGAAGAAAAGGAGAGACAATTCTGGGATATTTCTTCTGCGGTGCAAAATATAAAATATTTCCTTAGCCTCGACTTTCCCTGTTGTCGGCATCGCAGTCTAGGGAGACTATAGATTTCTTGTGCCTTGAGGGGTTAGGTCTCAGCACAGTGTCTGATGTGGCTGTGAAGTCCAATCCGTGAGAGGCAGACTCTGCCACAGATGTCACATTTGTAGGCCTTTCCGGGTGTTTGTAGATGTTGTTCTTTCATCTTTGCTTCTGTGTTGAGCCAAGGTTAATTTCGCTTTTCTGCAGCCCGCTGCGAAGTCCCTGCTGCCAGTGGAGACGGTCCTGGGCGGCATCTTCCCAGGTGTCGATGTTGATGGCAAAGGACTTGAGGTCTTGCTTGCAGACCTCTTTATAGCGTAGCTGTGGGTGGCCAGTTGGTCTCTTTCCAGCGGACAATTCTGCATGGGGAATTATAATTCCGACGGACGTGGTCCAGCCAGCGAAGTCGTCGCTGCCTCAGGAGATAGTACATAGCTGTGCTCTCTCCAGGACTGCATTATGTGTGATCCTGTCCTTCCAGGTGATGTCCAGTATTCGCCTCAGACAGTGCAACTGAAAGTTGTTTAGCCTTCGCTCTTGCTGTGAATCTAGTGTCCAGGTTTCGCTGCCATAAAGGAGTGAGCTGGTGACACAGGCTTTTCACACCCTGTACCTTTTGTGTGTACTGTGGTTGTTCCATACCCTATATGTAAGTTTACCAAAGGTGGAGGGTGCATTTCCGATGTGGCTGTTGGTGATGGTGGACCCAAGGTAAGTGAAGTTGCTGGCGAGGTGGGTGCCAGCACACATCCTTGTTTTACTCCACCACAGATTTTGAAGGGGTCTGAAGTGGACCCGTCGAACTGGATGGTGCCTTACACGTTGGTGTGGAATGACTGAAGTCTTTGGGTTGGCAATAACCTCCTTTTATATGTGCCTTGAAAACACTAGCCAGATGCTGTGAAACAGTGATTGCTAATTATCTGTGTGCGTCATGATTGCCTCATGAAGGACTCACTCTGAAGTGTTAATAAAATAACATTCCTGCATTTTACTCAACAAACCGCTCACAGTCAAGTTATTGATTCAGCCCCCTTCTGAGATTAGTCATATCCTGCTCTGCTCAGAGATTCAGATGTTACTTCCTGGAATAACGCTGAGTATAACAGCATAAATACAGTGCATTCGGAAAGTATTCAGATCCCTTTACTTTTTCCACATTTTTTTTACGTTACAGCCTTATTCTAAAATTGATTAAATTGTTTTTTTCCCCTCATCAATCTACACACAATACCCTATAATGACAAACAAAAACAGGTTTTTAGAAATGTTTGCAAAAAAAATTATTAACTGAAATCACATTTACATAAGTATTCAGACCCTTTCCTCAGTACTTTGTTGAAGCACCTTTGGCAGCGATTACAGCCTCGAGTCTTGTTGGATATGACGCTACAAGCGTGGCACACCTGTATGTGGGGAGTTTCTCCCATTACTCTCTGCAGATCCTCTCAAGCTCTGTCAGGTTGGATGGGGAGCTGCACAGCTATTTTCAGGTCTCTCCAGAGACGTTAGATCGGGTTCAAGTCCGGGCTATGGCTGGCCCACTCAAGGACATTGAGAGACTTCTCCCGAAGCCATTCCTGCGTTGCCTTGGCTGTGTGCTTAGGGTTGTTGTCCTGTTGGAAGGTGAATCTTCGCCCCAGTCTGAGGTCCTGAGCGCTCTGGGGCAGGTTTTTATCAAGGATCTCTCTGTACTTTGCTCCGCTTATTTTCCCTCGATCCTGACTAGTCTCCCAGCCCCTGCCGCTGAAAAACATCCCCACAGCATGATGCTGCCATCACCATGCTTCACCGTAGGGATGGTACCTGGTTTCCTCTGAATCATTCAGATGTTAATTGGCAAACTTCAGACGGGACTGTATATGTGCTTTCTTGAGCAGGGGGACCTTGCGGGCGCTGCAGGATTTCAGTCCTTCACGGCGTAGTGTGTTACCAATTGTTTTCTTGGTGACTATGGTCCCAGCTGCCTTGAGATCATTGACAAGATCCTCCCGTGTAGTTCTGGGCTGATTCCTCACCGTTCTCATGATCATTGCAACTCCACGAGGTGAGATCTTGCATGGAGCCCCAGGCCGAGAGAGATTGACAGTTATTTTGTGTTTCTTCCATTTGCGAATAATCGCACCAACTGTTGTCACCTTCTCACCAAGCTGCTTGGCGATGGTCTTGTAGCCCATTCCAGCCTTGTGTAGGTCTACAATCTTGTCCCTGACATCCTTGGAGAGCTCTTTGGTCTTGGCCATGGTGGAGAGTTTGGAATCTGATTGATTGATTGCTTCTGTGGACAGGTGTCTTTTATACAGGTAACAAAATGAGATTAGGAGCACTCCCTTTAAGAGTGTGCTCCTAATCTCAGCTCGTTACCTGTATAAAAGACACCTGGGAGCCAGAAATCTTTCTGATTGAGAGGGGGTCAAATACTTATTTCCCTCATTAAAATGCAAATCAATTTATAACATTTTTGACATGCGTTTTTCTGGATTTTTTGTTGTTATTCTGTCTCTCACTGTTCAAATAAACCTACCATAAAATGTATAGACTGATAATTTCTTTGTCAGTGGGCAAATGTACAAAATCAGCAGGGGATCAAATACTTTTTTCCCTCACTGTATATAGACAGGTGTGTGCCTTTTTGCAAATCATGTCCAATGAATTGAATATACAATCAAGTTATGATCAATGGATGATCAATGGAAACAGAATGCACCTAAGCTCAATTTTGAGTCTCATAGCAAAGGGTCTGAATACTCATGTAAATAAGGTATTTTTGTGTATTTGTATTAAATTTGCAAAAATGTCTAAAAACCAGTTTTTTCTCTGATTATGGGGTATTGTGTGTAGATTGAAAAAATTGTTATCCATTTTAGAATAAGGCTCTAACGTAATAATGTGGAGAAAGGGAAGGGGTCTGAATACTTTCCGAATGCACTGTATGTCCAACATATCTCCACTGGACTACACATGAAGTAGATTTACAGGGGAGTATGCCTCGCAGTGCGCCAAAATACCCCTGAGGAGAATGTGGCCTAAAGCGGTTAAAGCCTATGACTCCCCCTCCTGATTGCTCCTCTTGCAGTGGCCCAGATGGGCTAGTTTGAGTTTCACAGGGCTAGTTTGGCAGCTCTGAGGAGGGAGGTTGTCCTTGGCCCTGAGCTGTGGGGAGGAGAGCAAGTGGGGCACTGGGTGGTTCAGTTCAGCTGAGGAGGAGAGGGGGATGGAGGCGGTGGCATGGCGGTTTGGGCTAGACTGCTATGGGAGAATGAGGAGGTTAGGGGAGAAAAAAGGCCTGTGGTAACAGTGCTGAAGCACGAATTAAACATGAAGGGAAGGCAAATGGAATCCCTGGCAGGAATCTCTAATCCCAGTGATGGGGTCATGGAGCCTCTGGCGACCGCGTGAATGTACTTTGCAACCCACTTGAGGTGGGGGAGAATCTAGCTTCTGATAGCCGATAACTATCAATTACCTATTAATTATTTGACTAGATCTAAGTACTCCAGGGAAAGGGGATAGAATCTAGCACTTGTTAAAGGTCTGATAACTATCAATTACCGATTATTTTTTTTATCTTTCTACAGTAAGTGCTAGGGACCCTCGATCCAGAATGTTGTGTTCCATGGAGGGTTTATTAAGCTGTAGCACCAGGAAGTATAATAGGTGACCAGGCCAAGCAGCAGGAGCTGGGGAGACCCACTCCAGACAAACGACAAGCCTGCCTCTCCCGAGACACGTTGTTTCAGCAGCGGAAAGTAATGGACCTTTTGGTTTCCTACCCCACAGCACAGAAGCCACTGTCCGGCCTTCCAATCTGTAGCTAGGGAGGACAGGATGCGGCCTGGTGGAAGTGTCTGCTTGAGAGAACAGTGCCAGAAAGCCTTCCCTTAAAGGGAAGATATTGCTAACCAGTACCACTATCTACTGTTATCAACACTTCCTCGCTTTACTATTGTGTGTGCGTGTGATGCATCTTGACACATCACATATGTTATGGTTTATGTTGTGAGCATGTTCTTGCTCTTTACAGTGTTTGTGTTTGTGTATTCATGTGTTTCTATTGACAAACTGATAAGTCTGTATCCACTGAGGATAGAAAACATTAGGGAAACATGCTCTTTCCATGACAGACTGACCAGGTGAATCCAGTTGAAAGCTATGATCCCTTATTGATGGCACTTGTTAAATCCACTTCAATCAGTGTAGATGAAGGGGAGGAGACAGGTTAAAGAAGGATTTTTATGACCCTTTACTCAGTACTTTGTTGAAGCACCTTTGGCAATGATTACATCCTCGAGTCTTCTTGGGTATGACGTCTGAGGTCCTGAGCGCTCTGGAGCAGGTTTTCATCAAGGATCTCTCTGTACTTTGCTCCGTTCATCTTTCCCTCGATCCTGACTGGTCTCCCAGTCCCTGCCGCTGGAAAACATCCCCACAGCATGATGCTGCCACCACCACGCTTCACCGTAGGGATGGTATTGGTCAGGTGATGAGCGGTGCCTGGTTTCGTCCAGAAGTGACGCTTGGCATTCAGGCCAAAGAGTTAAATTTTGGTTTCATCAGACCAGAGAATCTTGTTTCTCATGGTCTGAGAGTCCTTTAGGTGCCTTCTGGCAAACTCCAAGCGGGCTGTCATGTTCCTTTTACTGATGAGTGCCTTCCGTCTGGCCACTCTACCATAAAGGCCTGATTGGTGGAGTGCTGCAGAGATGGTTGTCCTTCTGGAAGGTTCTCCCATCTCCACAGAGGAACTCTGGAGCTTTGTCAGAGTGACCATCGGGTTATTGGTCACCTCCCTGACCAAGGCCTTTCTCCACCGATTGCTCAGTTTGGCCGGTCGGCCAGCTCTAGGAAAAGTCTTGGTGGTTCCAAACTTCTTCCATTTAAGAATGATGGAGGCCACTGTGTTCTTGGGGACCTTCAATGCTGCAGAAATGTTTTGGTACCCTTCCCCAGATCTGTGCCACAACACAATCATGTCTCGGAGCTCTACGGACAATTCCTTCGACATCATGGCTTGGTTTATGCTCTGACATGCACTGTCAACTGTGGGACCTTATATAGACAGGTCTGTGCCTTTCCAAATCATGTCCAATCAATTCAATTTACCACAGGTGGACTCCAATCAAGTTGTAGAAACATCTCAAGGATGATCAATGGAAACAGGATGCACCTGAGCTCTATTTCGGGTCTGAGTACTTATGTTAATGTATTTCTGTTTTAATAAATTAGCAAAAATTCTGTTTTCGCTTTGTCATTCTGGGGTATTGTGTGTGTGTGTGTAGTTGAGAAAAAAATATTTGATCAATTTTAGAATAAGGCTGTAACGTAACAAAATGTGGAAAAAGTGAAGGGGTCTGAATACTTTCCGAATATGTTGTAAGTGCCTTTGAACGGGGTATGGTAGTAGGTGCCAGGCGTACCGGTTTGTGTCAAGAACTGCAATGCTGCTGGGTTTTTCACACTCAACAGTTTCCCGTGTCTATCAAGAATGGTCCACTACCCAAAAGGACATCCAGCCAACTTGACACAACTGTGGGAAGTATTTGAGTCAACATGGGCCAGCATCCCTATGGAACGCTTTCGTCCCCTTGTAGAGTCCATGCCCCAACGAATTGAGGCTGTTCTGAAGGCGGGGGCGGGCGGGCGGGTTGCGCAACTCAATATTAGGAAGGTGTTCCTAATGTTTGGTTTACTCAGTGTAGAAGTGTGCTGGTTTATTGTGTGTGTGCACGCGCTTGCACTCTCTGGAGCGGGTCCAGTGGCTGGTATTTCTAACCCTGCTGTCAGGGCCTGGCTACAGTCAGACCGTGGGAATGTGGTTAAGGATTTCTGTGGTATTTTTAATGTTTGTTATTAAATATTCCCACATGGGACCATGACCAAACCCTCTGCCCCCCTCTCTCGCTCTCTCCTCCTTCTCCTCTTCCTCCCCTACGTATTTTTCTTTCCCGGGGAGGAAAAGCACCCTGGATCCGATAACAGCGTGGCTCACGTTACCGTGGAGGTCAGCAGACAACTGTTACTGCAGCTGGAGAAGCGAAGCAGCCATTGTCACTGCCAAGAGGCAGACTAAACTATATACTAGACCCACCCTATACACCAGCTACAATATACAGGTAACTGCCAAAATAAAGGAAACACCAACATAACGTGTCTTAATAGGGCTTTGAGCAGCCAGAACAGCTTCATTGCGTCTTGGCATAGATTCTACAAGTGTCTGGAACTATATTGGAGGGATGCGACGCCATTCTTCCTTGAGAAATTCCATCATTTGGTGTTTTGTTGATGGTGGTGGAAAACGCTGTCTCAGGCGCAAGTGTTAAATTGGGTTGAGATCTGGTGACACACACACCCTATGCTCCTTTGAGACCCCTCTTTCAAAGTCACTGAGATCTCTTCTAGCCATGGTAGCATTTTTATACATGACCCTAAGCATGATGGGATGTTAATTGCTTAATTAACTCAGGAACAACACCAGTGTGGAAGCACCTGCTTTCAATATACTTTGTATGCCTCATTTACTCAAGCGTTTCCTTTATTTTGGCAGTTTAAATGTAGCTGCTATATCACTGGCTTGCACTGGGAGGAATTTGTCAAAAAATGTATCTGTTTGTGATACCAAAGCTGGGCAGTTTGTTATTTCAGCGAGACGTTTCCCAGATTACCCAATGGGATTCCCAGTTAGATATGGAGCAACAGGTGATACTGTGTCCGTTAGTCAAAGCTGAGCAGACAGAATTTAACAAACATCAGCAGCAGATTAGCCAGTGAGAGCAAACCCTCCTCTGACGACTCTTTCTAATGATCACAGCCAGCATATGGCATTGTCTTGTTTTGCATATGTATTTTAACATGACTTCTGTTTCTATCTTTTGCATTACACTATATGATTTATGATACTCATATGGTCCAAAATTCTTACTTGGCATTTGTTCGTTTTGATTTACTTGTGTACCATAGATATTCTGGGTGATCTATGCTTTGTGAAGTATTCATCCCTCCTTGCACGTTTATAAGCAAAATATAAATGATTCCCTCTTTGTTTTCTCTGTGGACACTCAACGCCAGCCATTAATGTACTTAATCATCCACTACATTCTTTCTTTTCTTTCCAACGTTTCCCCTGACTGCCCCTCAACTATCTATTTTTAAGGATGCACGCAAGAGAGCATTCACAGAGACAGAAAAAACGACTTTTCCACACAAGCAGCCAAATTTATCCTTCTGGTTTTCCGTGTGTTTATTTTCATTTCTGGAGGGACAACATATCTACGGGAAAACCAAAAGCTCAGGGCTCGTGCTTTCCCTCTATGGAGTGTAATGGTGGTAAAAATAGTACATATTTTTTGGGGACTGGAATTGGGATTGAAGTGTGTATCCCAGTCGTTCGCTCAGATTGCAGGATGGGGAATCATACTCTTCTCACTCCACAAAAAATTGCTAACATTCACCTTTAAGACAATAGGAACTGGAACATTGTAATTGTCCATTTGATATCCCAATGATTTATTGTATAACTGTCACAACTTTAATATGGAACAGCAGCTCTTTTTCCTCAATTCCACTCACTTGCACTGCTCTCCATACCTCCAGCTGATTCCATGTTGACGGCTGTAACTGTAGGAAGTATGTGTGGGTTGAGAGGAATTCTGGTATTGGAAAATCCTCCTCTGCTCTGGCTTTTGGTTTGAACTATGTTAAACAATCTGCTACATAGATCCCACGTTACTACTGCATGAGAATGATTCATTTGTAGTTTCTGCTGCCTTTCTGAAAATAAAATATATACTCTACAACTGTACCTGTTGGAGATGTGTGTTTCTCATTCATCTTTTCATTAATTTCAGGCATTCATGGCCACTGCCTCTAGGGGCACAGCAGCACAACAAATACCAATAGACCCTGGATAACTGTCAGTCTGGTGTTTGGAGGATATATTGGCACGGGTGTTGCTAGTATAAAACCGTGCCAATATATCCTCTAAACAACGGCTTCGTGGGTATTATCACTTTTATATAACAGGTTACCAACATATTCAAATAATAATTGACATATTTTAATTAAAAAAATTATTTTGATGTATTTATTTATTTCATCCTTCCACAAGATATAGTCCCGACACAAATCTAGGGTTGCTATCCTAGCTGGATGGTCGTTCATTCTATTGGTTCGGTTGCCAGAGACGTTCAGTCTTTTTCTTCTGTATCTATGGACGCGACCCAGTCGTTCGTTCTAAATGTTCCATTGCCATACTGGCTGGCAACGTTCTTATCCCTTGCTTGCTAGCTAGCCAACTACGGCTAACTTACAGCCAGAATAACAGCAAAGTAGCTTAATTTGCATTTGTTTAAGCTGTTTTCTAGTGACATTTATTTGGATACATCCATAACAATGAGCTAATGAGGCGCGATATTGCCTGGCATAGAAAATGTGCTCACTCGTCAGGACACTTGTTCAGAGGAGCCAGCCAACACCACAGCTAACACAATCACTTCATTCAGGATTAAACTCACCCGTTGTATAATGTCCCATGTTTACCTCTGAGTTAACAAAGGTGAATTCTATAGGAATCAGAGGCCCATTACACTCTAAGGTATCCATAATTAGAATGTCTGTAGTCAGTGTGTATGCCAGTGTCTTAGTCAGTGTGTCTGTCCCCTCTCTGTCCATCTCCAGATTGCATACCTGGTCCAGCCTCCACAGCCTGTCATCATGTCACTGCAACGGCCTGGGAGATGGAGTGGAGAGAAGTAGCTGTCGTCGCTGGACTGGTGGCTGGATCTTCTGGTGAGTCAAGTCTCTGCTGCTCCTGGATGGGATGAAGACCTGGCTGGGGATAACAGGTTCGTATTGGCTGAGTGTCACATATAGAGGCTTGTCTCTCTTAGTGACAGTTTCCTCTGACTTGTCATCTCCCTCAGAGATCATAATATTCGGCAGCAGTCCGCTGTCCGTCAGGGTGCGGACGGTTGGCCGGTCCTCTGTAGGGGCCGGCCAGATAGTGTAACTGTGACTAATAGAAAACACCGAATCATGCAGCGTGCACAAACAAAGATGTGCCTGTGTGTCCCCAGAGCTGGGAATGGCCCAGATGATTGGCCGCAAGAGGAAATCATTTCCACAGTTGCCGCTCCATTTCATATAGAGGGATTTTGTATGTTTGTGTAATTTATTCTGCATGTCCTCATTCCCTTCAGTTGTAGGCCTATACAGTGCCTTGCAAAAGTATTCATACTCCTTGGATTTCTTCACATTTTATTGTGTTTACAAAGTGGGATTACTCAAAATACTCTGTCAAAGTGGTTCATTTAATACAAATTTGATAACTAAAATATAGTTGTGTCATACGTATTCAGCCCCTTTGTTCAGGCAAGCCTAAATTAGTTCAGGAGTAAAATGTGGCTTAACAAATCACTTAAGTTACATGGACTCACTCTGTGGGAAATAATAGAGGTTGACGTGATTTTTTAATGACTAACCTTTCCTATGTCCCACATGCATACAACATCTGTAAGGTCCCTCAGTCAAGTATTGAATTTCAAGCACAGATTCAACTACAAAGAACAGAGAGCTTTTCGGAAGCCTCATAAAGAAGGCAAGTGATAGGTAACAATAACAAATCAGACATTGAATATCTCTTTTAAGCATGGTCAAGTTAATAATGATGCTGTGGATTATGTATTAAACCACCCAGACAGCTCAAATATACAGTCGTCCTTCTGAACTGAGCTGCAGGACAGGAATTAAACTGTTTAGGGATGTTACCATGAGGCCATTGGTGATTTTAAAACAGATACAGAGAATGGATAAACAACATTGTAGTGACTCCACAATAATGGCTTAAATGACAGAGTGAAAAGAAGAATACAAATATACAGAATAAATATTCCAAAACAAAACTTGGATGCAACAAGGCACTAAAGTAATACTGAGAAAAAAAACACTGCAAAGGAATATACTTTTAGGCCTAAACACATCACTGAGTAACTGCCTCCTTATTTTCAAGCATGGTGGTGACTGTATCGTGGTATGGGTATGCTTAACATCAGCAAATACTGGGGAGTTTTTCCAGGATAAAAAGCAACGGGATGGACCTAAGCACAGGCAAAATCCTAGAGGAAAACCTGCTTCAGTCTGCTTTACACCAGACACTGGGAGAGGAATTCACCTTTCAGCAGGACAATAACCTACAACACAAGGACAAATTTACACTGGAGTTGCTTATCAAGAAGGCAGTGAATGCTCCTGTGTGGCCAAGTTACAGTTTTTACTTAAATCTGCTTGAAAATCTATGGCAAGACTTGAAAATTGCTGTCTAGAAATGATCCCCAACATTTTGACAAAGCTTGAAGAATTATGAAAAGAATAGTGGGCTAATATTGCACAATGGAGGAGTGTAAAGCTCTTAGAGACTTACCCAAAAAGACTCACAGCTGTAATCACTGCCAAAGGTGTTTCTAATATGTATTGACTCAGCGAACTGAATACTTCTGCAACTACTATATTTTAGGTAATTCCTATTAATCTTTAAAAAAATGCTAGAAATGTTCTTCCACTTTGACATTGCAGAGTATTTTGTGTAGATTGTTGACAAAAAAAATCTATTTTAATCCCACTTTGGTCAATTGGAACATTTATTTTCTTCATATTTTTATAGTGGATATAGTATATACAGTGGGGAGAACAAGTATTTGAGACACTGCCGATTTTGCAGGTTTTCCTACTTACAAAGCATGGAGAGGTCTGTAATTTTTATCATAGGTACACTTCAACTGTGAGAGACGGAATCTAAAACAAAAATCCAGAAAATCACATTGTATGATTTTTAAGTAATTAATTTGCATTTTATTGCATGACATAAGTATTTGACCTACCAACCAGTAAGAATTCCGGCTCTCACAGACCTGTTAGTTTTTCTTTAAGAAGCCCTCCTGTTCTCCACTCATTACCTGTATTAACTGCACCTGTTTGAACTCGTTACCTGTATAAAAGACACCTGTCCACACACTCAATGCACAAGGCTGGGATGGGCTACAGGACAATAGGCAAGCAGCTTGGTGAGAAGGCAACAACTGTTGGCGCAATTATTAGAAAATGGAAGAAGTTCAAGATGACGGTCAATCACCCTCGGTCTGGGGCTCCATGCAAGATCTCACCTCGTGGGGCATCAATGATCATGAGGAAGGTGAGGGATCAGCCCAGAACTACACGGCAGGACAATGACCTGAAGAGAGCTGGGACCACAGTCTCAAAGAAAACCTTTAGTAACACACTACGCCGTCATGGATTAAAATCCTGCAGTGCACGCAAGGTCCCCCTGCTCAAGCCAGCGCATGTCCAGGCCCGTCTGAAGTTTGCCAATGACCGTCTGGATGATCCAGAGGAGGAATGGGAGAAGGTCATGTGGTCTGATGAGACAAAAATATAGCTTTTTGGTCTAAACTCCACTCGCCGTGTTTGGAGGAAGAAGGATGAGTACAACCCCAAGAACACCATCCCAACCGTGAAGCATGGAGGTGGAAACATCATTCTTTGGGGATGCTTTTCTGCAAAGGGGACAGGACGACTGCACCGTATTGAGGGGAGGATGGATTGGGCCATGTATTGCGAGATCTTGGCCAACAACGTCCTTCCCTCAGTAAGAGCATTGAAGATGGGTCGTGGCTGGGTCTTCCAGCATGACGACGACCCGAAACTAAGGAGTGGCTCCGTAAGAAGCATCTCAAGGTCCTGGAGTGGCCTAGCCAGTCTCCAGACCTGAACCCAATAGAAAATCTTTGGAGGGAGCTGAAAGTCCGTATTGCCCAGCGACAGCCCCGAAACCTGAAGGATCTGGAGAAGGTCTGTATGGAGGAGTGGGACAAAATCCCTGCTGCAGTGTGTGCAAACCTGGTCAAGACCTACAGGAAACGTATGATCTCTGTAATTGCAAACAAAGGTTTCTGTACCAAATATTAAGTTCTGCTTTTCTGATGTATCAAATACTTATGTCATGCAATAAAATGCAAATTAATTACTTAAAAATCATACAATGTGACTATGATAAAAATTACAGACCTCCATGCTTTGTAAGTAGGAAAACCTGCAAAATCGGCAGTGTATGAAATACTTGTTCTCCCTACTGTATGGATACCTCTCAAAGGGGCTAGGAAATCTTATTATCAAAAGTGCCATAAGAGTATAACTGTAAAATAAGGTTATAGACTATAGTAGAGCAGCCAGATGTGTTTGACTAGATGGTGGTGCTGGTACTACTGCTAGGTCTGAAGAGGAGGGTGTGGCCCCCAGACCTGCTACAGTATGGAGGACTGCAGTCATGACTGGAACTAGACGGCAGGCAGCAGGCTGCAGCAGCCACAGAGTCAGGGCTGTGCTGTGTGTCTTACAGGAAATGACTTCACGAGGTGCTGGGGCCTCCAACCCGCCCCGGGGTTGGTCTCTCTGGTCTCGCTCTCGCTCTCTCTCTCTCTCTCTCTGGGCCGCATCCTTCAGATCAGCCTCAGCCAGTCTAAAGTGGGTTATTTATTTTAGTTTGCCTGTGAGAGTTAAAAAAGGAATGTTTCAGCAACATAAAACGTATCCTGTTTTGACGACTCCCCCTTGGAAAGCATTCCCTCTGCAGAAAAGTCCCTCAAAATGGAGCGGTGATAGTCTGCAAGAAATGCTTCGTAAGCAACAGGTGTAGACTAACAGTGAAATTATTACGGCCCGTCCCAACAATGCAGAGAGAAAAATAGTAGAAAAATAATACCACGAGGAATAAATACACAATGAGTAACGATAACTTGGCTATATACACGGGGTACCAGTACCGAGTCAATGTGCAGGGGTACGAGGTAATTGAGGTAGATAGCCTATGTACATACAGTGGGGAAAAAAAGTATTTAGTCAGCCACCAATTGTGCAAGTTCTCCCACTTAAAAAGATGAGAGGCCTGTAATTTTCATCATAGGTACACGTCAACTATGACAGACAAATTGAGAGAAAAAATTTCCAGAAAATCACATTGTAGAATTTTTTATGAATTTATTTGCAAATTATGGTGGAAAATAAGTATTTGGTCACCTACAAACAAGCAAGATTTCTGGCTCTCACAGACCTGTAACTTCTTCTTTAAGAGGCTCCTCTGTCCTCCACTCGTTACCTGTATTAATGGCACCTGTTTGAACTTGTTATCAGTATAAAAGACACCTGTCCACAACCTCAAACAGTCACACTCCAAACTCCACTATGGCCAAGACCAAAGAGCTGTCAAAGGACACCAGAAACAAAATTGTAGACCTGCACCAGGCTGGGAAGACTGAATCTGCAATAGGTAAGCAGCTTGGTTTGAAGAAATCAACTGTGGGAGCAATTATTAGGAAATGGAAGACATACAAGACCACTGATCATCTCCCTCGATCTGGGGCTCCACGCAAGATCTCACCCCGTGGGGTCAAAATAATCACAAGAACGGTGAGCAAAAATCCCAGAACCACACGGGGGGACCTAGTGAATGACCTGCAGAGAGCTGGGACCAAAGTAACAAAGCCTACCATCAGTAACACACTACGCCGCCAGGGACTCAAATCCTGCAGTGCCAGACATGTCCCCCTGCTTAAGCCAGTACATGTCCAGGCCTGTCTGAAGTTTGCTAGAGTGCATTTGGATGATCCAGAAGAGGATTGGGAGAATGTCATATGGTCAGATGAAACCAAAATATAACTTTTTGGTAAAAACTCAACTTGTCGTGTTTGGAGGACAAAGAATGCTGAGTTGCATCCAAAGAACACCATACCTACTGTGAAGCATGGGGGTGGAAACATCATGCTTTGGGGCTGTTTTTCTGCAAAGGGACAAGGACGACTGATCCGTGTAAAGGAAAGAATGAATGGGGCCATGTATCGTGAGATTTTGAGTGAGGGATGTAGCTCAGTTGATAGAGCATGGCGTTTGCAACGCCAGGGTTGCGGGTTCGATTCCCACGGGGGGCCAGTATAAAATGTATTCACTAAATGACTAAAATGTAAAATGTAAATGTAAAACCTCCTTCCATCAGCAAGGGCATTGAAGATGAAACGTGGCTGGGTCTTTCAGCATGACAATGATCTCAAACACACCGCCCGGGCAACGAAGGAGTGGCTTCGTAAGAAGCATTTCAAGGTCCTGGAGTGGCCTAGCCAGTCTCCAGATCTCAACCTCATAGAAAATCTTTGGAGGGAGTTGAAAGTCTGTGTTGCCCAGCGACAGCCCCAAAACATCACTGCTCTAGAGGAGATCTGCATGGAGGAATGGGCCAAAATACCAGCAGCAGTGTGTGAAAACATTGTGAAGACTTACAGAAAACGTTTGACCTGTGTCATTGCCAACAAAGGGTATATAACAAAGTATTGAGAAACTTTTGTTATTGACCAAATACTTATTTTCCACCATAATTTGCAAATAAATTCATAAAAAATCCTACAATGTGATTTTCAGGATTTTTTTTTCTTCTCATTTTGTCTGTCATAGTTGACGTGTACCTATGATGAAAATTACAGGCCTCTCTCATCTTTTTAAGTGGGAGAACTTGCACAATTGGTGGCTGACTAAATACTTTTTTCCCCCACTGTGTAGGTAGGGGTAAAGTGACTAGGCAACATGATAATAAGCAGTAGCAGCAGCGTGTGATGAGTCAAAAGAGTTAAGTGCAAATAGGGGTCAATGCAGATAGTCCGGGTAGTTTTTTGGTTAACTATTTAGTAGTCTTATGGGTTGGGGGTATTGACGCTTTCCCTGTTTGATGGCTCATCGGAGGTTGTGGCGGGATTTCTAATAAGTGTCTGGATTAGTGTCCCGCTCCTTGAAAGCGGCAGCTCTAGCCTTTAGCTCAGTGTGGAAACAGAAACAGTTCTGTAGCATGTGTACTGTGTTTCTTAAAATACCTGTATCTTTGCACACGACCGGGTTGTTTGATTACTTCATCAGTAGTGTCTCTATGCAGTTGCAGAATTGGGGATATGAGACAGTGTGTAGGGCCTCAGTCTCTGTCTGCAGCCTCACACCATCAAAGCTGATTTGGTTAATTCAGCCACACCCGTTGCTGACAGGTGTATAAAATCGAGCACACAGCCATGCAATCTCCATAGACAAACATTGGAAGTAGAATGGCCTTACTGAAGATCTCAGTGACTTTCAACGTGGCACCGTCATAGAATGCCACCTTTCCAACAAGTTAGTTGGTCAAATGCTCAGCCGCGAAGTGGTAGGCCACACAAGCTCACAGAACGGGACCGACGTGTGCTGAAGCGCGTAGCGCGTAAAAATCATCTGTCGTTGGTTGCAACACTCACTACCGAGTTCCAAACTGTCTCTGGAAGCAACGTCAGCACAAGAACTGTTCATCAGGAGCTTCATGAAATGGGTTTCCAATGGTCGAGCAGCCGCACACATGCCTAAAATCACCACCATGCGCAATGCCAAGCGTCGGCTGGAGTGGTGTGAAGCTTGCCGCCATTGGACTCTGGAGCAGTGGAAATGCGTTCTCTGGAGTGATGACGGACAAATCTGGATTTGGCAGATGCCAGGACAACGCTACCTGCCCGAATGAATAGTGCCAACTGTAAAGTTTGGTGGAGGAGGAATAATGGTCTGGGGCTGTTTTTCATGGTTCGGGCTAGGCCCCTTAGTTCCAGTGAAGGGAAATCTTAACGCTACAGCATACAATGACATTGTAAACGATTCTGTGCTTCCAACTTTGTGGCTACAGTTTGGGGAAGACCCTTTACTGTTTCAGCATGACACTGCCCCCGTGCACAAAGTGAGGTCCGTACAGAAATGGTTTGTCGAGATCGTGTGGAAGAACTTGACTGGCCTGCAAAGAGCCCCGACCTCAACCCCATCGAACACCTGGAACGCCGACTGCGAGCCAGGCCTAATCGCCCAACATCCGTGCCCAACCTCACTAATGCTCATGTGGCTGAATAGAAGCAAGTCCCCGCAGCAATGTTCCAACATCTAGTGGAAAGCCTTCCCAGAAGAGTGGAGGCTGTTATAGCAGCAAAGGGGGGGGACCAACTCCATATTAATGCCCATGATTTTGGAACGAGATGTTCGACGAGCAGGTGTCCACATACTTTTGGTCATGTAGTGAATGTAGGTGGCACTGTGCATTATCATTTGTGTGTGTTCATGCTCATGGCATTTACCAGCTGTGCTAATCTGCCAAATCTCTTAAATCACCATGTTTGCATGATGTTATGATAATTATTTTGCAAGATAAATGTTTACTTGGCTGAGACTCTGAAATAGCTGTGCCTCTGACAGACAGACCACAGCTGACTGGAACAGCAATCCCCCATCACCCAACCCACGCACACACACATACAATCCCTCACACACTCTCTCACACAAATGCCTTACTGTGTCTAAAGCACATATGTCTCTACCAAACCAAAGCCTTTTCTGATGGCTTCCTAAAACCTCTCTACATTTAGACATGGTTGGACCAGACTGGACGTTGGGGAGAACACTACCCAATCAGCCACCACATGCCCTGAGACAACTGTCTCTGCTGGCCCCTGGAAGACCCAGCCTCTGGCCTCTGGTTCCTGGCTGCCATTTTCCCTCCTCTGTTTCTCTCAGACTCCCTCTCTCCACGGGAATTTCAGTCACAGGGAAAAGGGATTTTCCTCCTGACCAGAAGTAGTCTACACCAATGTCTACTGTGATGAAATAATGAAAGCTAATGTGCACAGACAAAATAATGAAGGTGAATTAATAGTCTGTTAGATACGTCAATATTAGGAGGACAGTAGGACATTGAGTATGCACAGGGTGTGTGTCACGACTTCCTCCGAAGCCGCCGCCTCTCCTGGTTCGGGCAGGCTTCGGCGTTCGTCGTCACTGGCCTTCTAGCCACTGCCGCTCCTCCTCTCATCATTGTTTTGTCTTGTTTATTACACACACCTGGTTCATATCCCCTCATTAGTACTTGTATAAGTGTTCCCTCTGCCCCCTTGTCCTTGTGTGTGATTGTTTATTGTGGGGTATTTTTTCCCCGTGTGCCTGTTTTGGTTCCAGTGCGCCTGTTTTGCGTACTGGACTGTGACCCATTTCTGCGTAACTCTGGATTCCGGAATAAATTCTGTATTCTGTGATTTACCCTCCTGCGCCTGACTCCTTAAAATCACCCATCAAAGTGTGTTTGTTCATATCTTCCGTGTGTGTGTGTGTGTGAGAAAAACATGACCCACTGGTCAAAAGCTGGTTGAATCAATGTTGTTTCCACATAATTTCAACCCAAAGAATCTGTGATGGAGTTGAATCAACGTTGAAAACGAATTGGATTTGCAAAAAGTCATCAACGTAAGACCATTGTATATTTTTTTCACCCAACATTTAACCTTAATCCAATGACATGGTGAAATGTTTTGTTGATTTCACGTTGAATTCAGTTTAGTTGACAACTCAACCAAATGTAAATCAAAACTAGACATTGAACTGACTTCTGTGCCCAGTGGGGACCTTTGTGGTGCACTACTCCCCAGCCTGGTCTCATAGACTAGACATAACATAGTAAAAGTAAATCCGGGACATTCAAATGAGTATGATATTTTACGTTTGGTATGGTTACATAAGACAGACCGTTACTTAAGTCAAAAACTAAAGTAGGGTGGTTGGTCGGGGTGGATGGGTTGCCGTATAACGCGAACGTCTAGCAACCAAAAGGTTGCGAGTTCGAATGTCATTGCGGACAACTTTCGCATTTTAGCTAATTAGCAACTTTTCAACTACTTAATGCTTTTTAGCTACTTTGGAACTACTTAGCATTTTAGTTAACCCTTCCCTTAACCCTTTAACCAAACTCCTAATCTTAACCCTAACCCCTAGCCTAGCTAACGTTAGCCAGCTAGCTAACGTTAGCCACCTAGCTAGAATTCGTCACATATCATACATTTAGAAAATTCATAACATATTGTATGTTTTGCAAATTCGTAACATATAATACGAAATGGGTGATGCACATCCACAAATTAATACATACCATACGAAACGTAACATATCATACTAAATGGAATGTCTCACATTTACCGAATAATACGAAATGCTCTGAGACCAGGTTGCACTCCCTGAGAGGCCAGATTCAGTACTTAACCCCAAGGACCAGTCAACATGGCATCATTCATCACATAACACCAGACCCAAACACTCCTCCTCCTACTCATCTGTCTGAGAGCTCTCTCCCCATAGCCATTAAGTCCCAACCCCTTCACATAATGTGCACCCTACAAAATATGTGCACCCTAACTTCTTACATAATATTTTTCAACTTCATTAAGTTAATATTCTAATCTGCTCATCCATTGATGCAATTTCTCTCTCATTTATTACTGGAAACCAAGGTAACCTCGCTCATAAACAAAGACAACATATCTATCATTGATACAGTGAAGAAGTGAAGAATGTTGAAAAACCAGAGTATTGCCACATTCATAAATCTAAAAGTAGGTCAAGATGAAAAGTATTTCCAAGTCTTTTCCATAAACATGCTGATGTAATGGTGACCTACAAAAGCAGATTGGGTTGGGGGCCCTCTGCATTAGCCTGGCTGTTCCGGACCAAATGCCTGTTGGCTGTACAGGAGAAAAAGAGCACCGGCCCTTTAAAATTGCCTTCTCAACACGCCTTTATGTTTTCTTCACGTTTTTTCTGTTCTTAATCAGGTTTTTTCTTCTGCTTGAGTTCGAGTTCTGGCTGTGCCAAAATAAAAAGTGGATAAAAACTATTTCCCAACTAATTCCTCCTCCTCCTCCGTGAAACAAAGCAATAGAATTAAAATGTTTATCCAATTGTTGTTCTTTTTTCCAACAGCAGGCAGATGTGTTCCACTTGATGTAACAGAAAGAGTAGACTCTCCTCTGAGTGAGCAGCAGTAGCCCAGGGTCTCTGTCTCCACAGAATCCATAATGGGTCTTAGAATCATTACTAAGGTCAGAGGGTTATGTCTGCTCTTACAGTGGCTTGCGAAAGTGTTCACCCCCCCTTGGCATTTTTCCTATTTTGTTGCCTTACAACCTGGAATTAAAATGGATTTTTGGGGGGTTTGTATCATTTGATTTACATAACATGCCTACCACTTTGAAGATGCAGAATATTTTTTCTTGTGAAACAAACAAGAAATAAGACAAAAAAAACAACTTCAGCGTGCATAACTATTCACCCCCCCAAAGTCAATACTTTGTAGAGCCACCGTTTGCAGCAATTATAGCTGCAAGTCTCTTGGGGTATGTCTCTATAAGCTTGGCACATCTAGCCACTGGGATTTTTGCCCATTCTTCAAGGCAAAACTGCTCCAGCTCCTTCAAGTTGGATGGGTTCCGCTGGTGTACAGCAATCTTTAAGTCATACCACAGATTCTCAATTGGATTGAGGTCTGTGCTTTGACTAGGCCATTCCAAGACATTTCTATGTTTCCCCTTAAACCACTTGCGTGTTGCTTTAGCAGTATGCTTAGGATCATTGTCCTGCTGGAAGGTGAACCTCCGTCCCAGTCTCAAATCTCTGGAAGACTGAAACAGGTTTCCCTCAAGAATTTCCCTGTATTTAGCGCCATCCATCATTCCTTCAATTCTGACCAGTTTCCCATTCCCTGCCGATGAAAAATATCCCCACAGCATGATGCTGCCACCACCATGCTTTACTGTGGGGATGGTGTCCTCGGGGTGATGAGAGGTGTTGGGTTTGCGCCAGACATAGCGTTTTCCTTGATGACCAAAAAGCTCAATTTTAGTCTCATCTGACCAGACTACCTTCTTCCATATGTTTGGGGAGTCTCCCGCATGCCTTTTGGCGAACACCAAAACATTTTTCTTTAAGCAATGGCTTTTTTCTGGCCACTCTTCCGTAATGCCCAGCTCTGTGGAGTGTACGGCTTAAAGTGGTCCTATGGACAGATACTCCAATCTCCGCTGTGGAGCTTTGCAGCTCCTTCAGGGTTATCTTTGGTCTCTTTGTTACCTCTGATTAATGCCCTCCTTGCCTGGTCCATGTGTTTTGGTGGGCGGCCCTCTCTTGGCAGGTTTATTGTGGTGCCATATTCGTTCCATTTTATAATGGATTGAATGGTGCTCCGTGGGATGTTCAAAGTTTCTGATATTTTTTTATAACCCAACCCTGATCTGTACTTCTCCACAACTTTGTCCCTGGCCTGTTTGGAGAGCTCCTTGGTCTTCATGGTGCCGCTTGCTTGGTGGTGCCCCTTGCTTAGTGGTGTTGCAGACTCTGGGGCCTTTCAGAACAGGTGTGTATATATACTGAGATCTTGTGACAGATCATGTGACACTTAGATTGCACACAGATGGACTTTATTTAACTAATTATGTGACTTCTGAAGGTAATTGGTTGCACCAGATCTTATTTAGGGGCTTCATAGCAAAGGGGGTGAATACATGTGCATGCACTACTTGTTTTTGAAACAAGTAATTTTTTTCATTTCACTTCACCAATTTGGACTATTTTGTGTATGTCCATTACATGACATCCAAATAAGAATCCATTTAAATTACAGGTTGTAGTGCACCAAAATAGGAAAAACACCAAGGGGGTTGAATACTTTTGCAAGGCACTGTACATCACGACCAGCATTATTAAGCATTATCCATGACCTCTCAACTAAACTTTCTCAACTCTCAGGACCAGACTAGGCCGATCGGACCTGTGCTCAACCATGGTTTGACCATGTGATCCAGTTGATGACATCAGAGGGGACATAATGTACCAGATTTTAACCCAAGGAAACAGTCCTCTGGAGATATTGAACATCTCGTTGTGTGAAAGATATTGGTGTCTCTAATACATGGCGCAGAATCATCCAAAGCATGCTGTTAAACCCACCACTTTGTCCTTGAGCTAAGAGCTCTGTCTGCTACAATCATCAGATAATGCCTCAAAGAAAGATGGGCCTCACAGAGATTTGAACCCAGGCCCAGGCAAGCATCTGCAGCCTGGGCAACAGGCAGGCAGACAGGGAGGGAGGGATTGGACATGGAGGAGGAGAGAAGAGCATGCATTCTTGCTCTGTTCTGGTTGCATGTGAAGCTGAAGGCTACATAGTGTTACTGTGTGTCTGTGTGCTGTGGTGAGTCAGGCCTGTTTCCCAACAGCACCACATACACAGCCGGACCAGACCACACAGACACCAGGACCCAGCTGGGAGACTCTGCCCACCTCTCACAGAACCTCTCTTTCACTCTCACGTCACTGCTCTATCCCTAACACACACACTCTCCTCTCTCTCTCGCTCGCTCGCTCATGCACTCTTCCACTCTATCCATGCCTCCTCTCTCTCCCCCCTCTGTCTCACGTACTTCTCTGCCTACCTCTCTCTCTCTCCTCTGTGTATTGCTCCCACTGGACTGCTTCCTCTGTCATTCTATGTCCTCAGTTCCTCATGTTTTTCTTTCCACCGTCTTTTTATCTAAATGTTGAAGATTTTTTGTCAGTATGCGGAAGAGGACGCGAAAGATTATATTAGAAACTAAGTAGGAGTCCGCAGCTGAATGCACAGTGATCCAAAAATAGTCTGAGTATTGTTAACATAGGGGTAGATTTATTTGACTGGTTGTAAGGGTTGTGTACAGGCCAATATTAAACAAGATGGAAGCCTAATTAAAGCAGGAGATAGGGAGGTTGACTTGGTTCCAGCCCAGAGAAGGAATTCCTCAAAGGGGAGTCATCACATGTAGATTTTTTTTTTATGTTGCATTTTACAAGTGGATTGTAACAGAGCTCGTTGCAGGATACAGTGAAGGGAATGCAAAATAAGACCCCCCCCCCCCCCCCCCATCACTAATTTGTTTGATGAAAATAAAGTTAATATACATAGTAACACATATAGCAACAATCCAGCTGTAATTCCAGCTGAGCAATATTCCATTCCTACACTCTAAGGGTTCCAAAACAGTTATTTGACTGTCCCCATAGGAGAACCCTTTTTGGTTCCTGGTAGAACTATTTTGGGTTCCATATCGAACCCTCTGTGTAAAGGGTTCTATATGGATCTCAAAAGGGTTCTACCTGGAACCAAAAAGGGTTCTACCTGGAACCAAAAAGGGTTCTTCAAAGGGTTCTCCTATGGGGACAGCCAAAGAACCCTTTTAGGTTCTGGATAGCACCTTTTTCTAAGAGTGTATGGGTTCTGGTCCACAGACTCCCCAGTCTGACTGAGATCAGTATCCATCCTTAGTGGCTTTCTCCTTCTACACTCATATAACTGTGGCCTGTGGCATCACGTCAACATCCAGCTAGAGGGATATATATTCCACACCATGTACTCTAACAGACAGATCTACATTATCATGAAATCTAGATTCAGAAAGTAATATTTTCAGATTACATCCCCAACACTCAGATTCATAGATTAAGTAATATTTCAAATACTGTACATTCTCCATCAACCACACAGTTGCATGGTTCCAATACATGGAGTCTAGACTTAGTGCCTCCTCTCTCCTGAGTTGGATAGCAGCGTTAGATTTAAGGCTTAGCAGAGGGGCTGGTAAACAAAACAGAGGAGGGGAGAGGACACATAGCAATCACTGCATACATCACACACCCACATCTGGAGGTGTTTCTGTGTGTGTGTGTGTGTGTGTGTGTGTGTGTGTGTGTGTGTGTGTGTGTGTGTGTTTCGGTTTGTGTGTGTACATGTTACATACCCACTCCACTAGTGGGACCTCACCCATGTATTTAGTCATTTTAATGATAAACACATTCACTGTGTTTGCCGTGCTGCTCTGCCGACAGTGACGCACAGCATTGTTTTATTTTTCCAGAATGAAATTCTTCTGCCTTGAATAGCCTTCATAACTTGCAGCCAATTTATCAACTCATATTACAGTAATGAATGTGAAGGGCTTAGACTGTTCTTATTAATGTAACTCTTTAGTTTGATCCACAAGACTGCAGACGAATTAGTCAAACTGACCCAGTCAACAGTTTACTAACAATTAGCTAATCATCCCATCAGTTCTCCACAGTGTGATACAGGCAGCTCCACAAGAGACATGTTGATCCATGTCCCCCTGGTTCACCTTTCCCCCTGGAGAGGAAATTGAATAAGCAGGGTGAAATCCATCCCCTTGTGTGTGCAGTCAGACTGGGGACAGACTACTGCCTGTTGTGGCCCAGCAGCAGAGGCTAAACAGGGAGTACTGGGGAAGCTACTCTTATCAGAATATATGATTAGTGTGTGTGTGTGTGTGTACATTCCTAGCAGTGAAACGTGACGTTGGTATACAGTAGGACAAACAGCAGGGCTAAACATCTCTTACCTTTATCATTGTTGCTTTCTATATCATTGTTTGCAGTTGAGGCATAGTGCATAGTTTGTTTTCCATGTGGATGTCATTGTTTTTGCTCTTTAAAAGTATTTTTGCATCGGTATTTTGCCTCCTGATAAAGTGTTTCCTGCCATTGTCTTTAGTAGTCTGCCTCTGGCCTCCTCCGAGCAGTGCAGGTCACTCCTACCTTAACCCCCCTCCCCCACCTCCGCTCTCTCACACACTCACACCACTACACACCACTACACACACACACACACACACACACACACACACACACACACACACACACACACACACCACTACACGCACACACACACCACTACACGCACACACACCACTACACGCACACACACACCACTACACACACACTCTAATCCTCTCTTTCTCTTTCTCTTCCTCCACTCTCCGCTTCAGCTTCTGAGGCAACTCTGACATAAGCTGCCCCAGAGTCAGTGATAGGGGGGGCCAACTGCGTACAGGCTGTGCGTACGTGTGACTGTTTGTGTGAGAGAGAGAGGGAGAGTCCACCAGTCAGCTCAGAGTGGTTAATCTCCTTCTCCCACTTCCTCACTCTCTCCCTCTGTGCCTTATGTTCCCGCCCCTCACTTTCTCCCTGCTAGCCTGGATAGAGGGAGCTGACACTGCCTGCCTGCTGTGGACTGGATATGGCCGTAGAGACACCCTGACGCTACCCTAACTGGATGTTCACCCTACGAACTGGTAAGACCCTGCTTCAGCGCTACTTTAACTTTTCAGTGTGTTTTTATGTCTGTGATAGTATGCACTAGAAAAAAAGGGTTATTCGGCTGTCCCCATAGGATCATCCTTTTTGGTTCCAGGTAGAACTCTCTGTGGAAAGGGTTCTACATGGAACCCAAAAGGGTTCTACCTGGAACCAAAAGGGTTCTACCTGCAACCAAAAAAAGGTTATTCAAAGGGTTCTCCTATGGGGACAGCCGAAGAACCCTTTAAGGTTCTAGATATAACTTATTTTTCTAAGATTGTGGAAGGAGAAAGTCTCTATGTAGAAATGTCTTATTTTGTGTTTGAGAACTGGCTGTTAATGCAACAAGTCACTGGTGTATTAACTTTATGTTCTATGTAAACTTTTTTTATTTTTTTTTAAGTCTGTGCTTTAGATATTAAGTTTGTACCCAGTAAACGTGCTCTCTCACTCTATTATTCTCGCCCTTTCCCTGGCTCCTCTCCCTCTTTTCTCTTCTCCCCCGGCTCATTATGCAGCCCCCTGCTCATGTTACCGGCTTCCTCCTGTGGTTTTCAGCACAGGTTTCTCCTCTGCTCCGAGTGTGCTCCCACGCTCCCTCAAAGAAAGGAAGGAAAACAATGATAACCATTTGTGGAGCCACAAGATGGAGCTGCTTTAGTTTGGCCTGTGTCTTTAATAGAGTGGAACATTTAAGTGTGGCTTTTTTTTGTTGCTTGTTTTGTTGTTTTGGGAAGAACGTTTTCTCTTTGGGGCAGAAGGGTGAGAAAATTGGAAACAGACCCACCCACACTTTAGTGAGTCAGCCCGCATTTGTGGTGTGTTAACTTTAAGAGGACAGACAAATTGTCAAAGAGAGGACCTGCTAAAGGCAGAGGGAATTTGTTTTTGGCTATTCTGTTGTTGTCACTAAATCCCTTTAGTTTACATGTGCTTAGGAACCGGAGAGGAGAGGAGGGTGCTCTGGCCTCTGCCATGGGCTGTTTTGAAAGGGAGGGAGTGGCTTGTGTCCATCTGGGACAATCCCAAGTGCTGAGTGCTGAGACCTTCCCCACCCTGCTCTCAAACTCTCTGTTACCCTTTGCATACACAACTGTTGGAGGGGTAGCAGAGTTAACTTGACTCTGTGCGTAGGCTGGGGGAAGTCTGCATAGCCGCTGACGGTGTCCTGCATTTTATCATGATAACACCAGGGGTTTGTTATGGCGATACATACAGTATTTAACCACCTTGTGACAGTCATCCACCTTGTGACTACAAACTCAAAATTGATCACTCTCCACAATTAACCACATGCGGATTTGTTTAACGTTCATATACAAACAGACAATCTCAAAGAATGCTTTCTATCTAATCTTAGGGGTGTGTGTGTGTGTTTTTGTCACCGACCGTAACAGATACCTTAATCAGGCTGATAATGTGGCATGCGCCTCACTTTACAGTAGCCTATCATTGCAGTTGCCTATCATTACAGTAGCCTATCATTGCAGTAGCCTATCATTACAGTAGCCTATCATTGCAGTAGCCTATCATTGCAGTAGAATATCATTGCAGTAGCCTATCATTACAGTAGCCTATCATTCCCTGTCCACATCCCTTACGTTCCACTCTTTTGATCCTATCAATTTATCTAACTTTCTATCCATGTAGCCTTTGTCTTCTCCCTCAATCTGACTGTCACTGTCTGTCACTAATCCATCTCTCTCCCCAGCCCTCTTCCTCCCTGCTGGCAGGGCAGCCTGTGTAGTAAGTGATAAGGGGCAACAGCAGTAGCCCTTCCTGTCCTGGCAGGAAGTGTTGATTTCCACTCCAGTCTCTGGGCAACCCTGTGCTGTGTCCGCTGGGAACCTCCTTCCACTCTCAGCACGTGAACAGCTTGCAACAAACACACATGGATACAAATGAACACACACCCGCACACAATTATTTTGATCAGAGTGGCTGTGATTTAATGCCCTACTGAGTAACACCTCATTCAGACTGGAGGTAGCATAGTGGTGTGGAGGGTGCACAGTGGCTGTGTGTGCTGGGTCTGAGCTGTGGCTATGGCTGTAGGTCAGGAAGGGTTAAAGGGTCACATGGAGCCCAGGAGCAGGAGTTCAGGGCAGGATATCCTGTCAGGATATGGTTCTCTCTCCCCTCTATTCCCAGGCATGGAGGGCTGTGTTGGAGCTTGGAGTCAAAGCTGAGAGTGAAGGTGGGGGGCAGGGTGGGTATTGGTCTGGTGTAAAATGTCACTCACATCTCAAAACACATGGAGTGACACAATGTTTGCATGTTGCCATCCAAGGGTTGTGTATCTATGGCACACTTGTTTGGCGTATTTGATGTTGGACAATAGACAATGGTAGGCCTGATTGTGCCTAGTGAATAAAAATATGGAAGTTGGGAAATTATAGCCTACGCGTTGTTTTGTTTTGTTTGGTATTCCAGAGATGTTCTTATCCCTGTGGAATCCAGATGAAGTCTTTAAGTGAAGAGGTGATTCAGATGAAGGGGTTGAGAGACCAGGGTTGAGATTAATGAGGTGGAGTTAGAGGGGTCATGGAGAAGATGAAGCTACAGGGCAGCAGATGGTTCAGAGGAGATAGATAAAACACTGGAGTGGTTTACTACCTTACTGCCCGCCCTCCTCTGGTGATACAGTGTAACTACAGATGCTGAAGTTCTGCTAAAAAACCTCAGGCCTGATAACATGCGCATGTCCTAAAAGGATTTGAACAAAGTTGATTGTTACAATCAGAAAGTCTTTTAACTTAGTACTTGTGTGACATTTTATATAAATCTAGGTACATACAGTTCAAGGACTAGATAGGCAGATAGGCAACAGTTTCCTTGGCATCATAAAAGTAACCGATGCAAAGAGAGACAAAGGAAAGACCGCAAGAGGGATCGAGAATGACAGGCTATTTTTGGATCTCCATTTCCAACACCCACCTCGTTTGACTTGTTATTGTTGAGAATGGCGTGAGTTGAGATGTGAAATCTCATTCTGAATGTTGATACAGTTATTGAGGTGCCCCTCTGGGATTCCCACTGGGCTATTTTATTATCTCGTACCATTTTGATATGTCTAGAAAATAATTCATGAAATCAGTGTCAAGTTCCATTTGAGAAGGAGATTTACTTTGCATTGAGCTATGACTGGAACTTGCTACATTTGGTATCTGTATTAATCAATATAAGAAATTGCAAAAGATATACCATCAAATATATACTCATAGTCCTTTCCTATAGTATTCATATATATGAGGTATGTACTCATGTTAAACTCATCAGACATACCACCTAATGTTGAATTTAATAGATTATCCCTGTCTCTATCTTTAGTTTCATTTCATGACAACAGTTGAGGTTGATGACTATACTAGAGAGACCCCCGAGTGGGCTGTTTTCCTTTGTTTTGGAAAGTGACTCTATGAGCCTGGTGGTGTACTGAGAGTGTGAACAGAGCTGCTGATAATGTCGAGGATGAGCTGCTCTAACCAAGACTTTCCAGTTAGGCCTCTGACACGGCTAGCTGTATGTTTCAGACGCTCGCTCTCACACCCACCCACCACCTTAGTGAATGAATGGACACTAAAAACCCATGTAAAATGTGTTATGAGTGTCCCTGTGTCTATGTGTTTTTTAAGTATCTGTGTATGAACTAGATGATGTACGTGCAGTTCAGGGGGTGTGTGACCGATAAGCGAGGGCCAACTGACATATGCTGATCATCATGCTCCTAATTGGTGTCCACTACAGTTAGTAATGTACCAGTCAAAAGTTTGGACACACCTACTAATTCAAGGGTTTTTCTATACTTCGACTATTTTCTACATTGTAGAATAATAGTGAAGACATCAAAACTATGAAATAACACATATGAAATCATGTAGTAGCCAAAAAAGTGTTAAACAAATCAAAATATATTTTATATTTGAGATTCTTCAAATAGCCACCCTTTGCCTTGATGACAGCTTTGCACACTCTTGGTATTCTTTCAACCAGCTTCACCTGGAATGAATTTCAATTAACAGGTGTGCCTTCTTAAAAGTTAATTTGTGGAATTTATTTCCTTCTTATTGCGTTTGAGCCAATCAGTTGTGTTGTGACAAGGTAGGGGTGGTATACAGAAGATAGCCCTATTTGGTAAAATACCAAGTCCATATTATGGCAAGAACAGCTCAAATAAGCAAAGAGAAAAGACAGTCCATCATTACTTTAAGACATGAAGGTCAGTCAATCCGGAAAATGTCAAGAACTTTTAAAGTTTCTTCAAGTGCAGTCGCAAAAACCATCAAGTGCTATGATTAAACTGATACTCATGAGGACCGCTACAGGAAAGGAAGACCCAGAGTTACCTCTGCTGCAGAGGATAAGTTCATTAGAGTTACCAGCCTCAGAAATTGCAGCCCAAATAAATGCTTCACAGAGTTCAAGTAACAGACACATCTCAACATCAACTGTTCAGAGAAGACTGTGTGAATCAGGCCTTCATGGTCGAATTGCTGCAAAGATACCACTACCAAAGCACACCAATAAGAAGAAGACACTTGCTTGGGCCAAAAAACACGAGCAATAGACATTAGACCAGTGGAAATCTGTCCTTTGGTCTGATGAGTCCAAATGTGCGACTTTTGATTCCAACCGCCGTGTCTTTGTGAAACGCAGAGTAGGTGAACGGATGATCTCCGTATATGTGGTTCTCACCGTGAAGCATGGAGGTGTGATGGTGTGGGGGTACTTTGCTGGTGACTCTGTCTGTGATTTATTTAGAATTCAAGGCACACTTAACCAGAATGGCTACTACAGCATTCTGCAGCGATACGCCATCCCACCTGGTTTGCGCTTAGTGGGACTATTATTTGTTTTTCAACAGGACAATGACCCAACACACCTCAGGCTGTGTAAGGGCTATTTGACCAAGAAGGAGATTGATGTAGTGCTGCATCAAATGACCTGGCCTCCACAATCACCCGACCTCAACCCAATTGAGATGGTTTGGGATGAGTTGGACCACAGAGTGAAGGAAAAGCAGCCAACAAGCGCTCAGCATACAGTTGAAGTCGGAAGTTTACATACACTTAGGTTGGAGTCATTAAAACTTGTTTTTCAACCACTCCACAAATTTCTTGTTAAAAAACTATAGTTTTGGCAAGTCGGTTAGGACATCTACTTTGTGCATGACACAAGTAATTATTCCAACAATTGTTTACAAACAGATTATTTCACTTATAATTCACTGTATCACAATTCTAGTGGGTCAGAAGTTTACATACACTAAGTTGACTGAAGCACGGGGGTGGCAGCATCATGCTGTGGGGGTGCTTTGCTGCAGGAGGGACTGGTGCACTTCACAAAATAGATGACATCATGAGGAAGGAAAATGATGTGGATATATTGAAGCAACATCTCAAGACATCAGTCAGGAAGTTCAAGCTTGGTCGCAAATGGGTCTACCAAATGGACAATGACCCCAAGCATACTTCCAAAGTTGTGGCAAAATGACTTAAGGACAACAAAGTCAAGGTATTGGAGTGGCCATCACAAAGACCTGACCTCAATCCTATAGAAAATGTGTGGGCAGAACTGAAAAAGTGTGTGCTAGCAAGGAGGCCTACAAACCTGATTCAGTTACACCAGCTCTGTCAGGAGGAATGGGCCAAAATTCACCCAACTTATTGTGGGAAGCTTGTGGAAGGCTACCCAAAACGTTTGACCCAAGTTAAACAATTTAAAGGCAATACTACCAAATACTAATTGAATGTATGTAAACTTCTGACCCACTGGGAATGTGATGAAAGAAATAAAAGCTGAAAAAATTAATCTCTCTACTATTATTCTGACATTTCATGTTCTTAAAATAAAGTGGTGATCCTAACTTTTACTAGGATTAAATGTCAGGAATTGTGAAAAACTGAGTTTAAATGTATTTGGCTAAGGTGTATGTAAACTTCCGACTTTAACTCTATGTGGGAACTCCTTCAAGACTGTTGGAAAAGCATTCCAGGTGAAGCTGGTTGAGAGAATGCCAAGAGTGTGCAAAGCTGTCATCAAGGCAAAGGGTGGCTACTTTGAAGAATCTCAAATATATTTTAATTTGTTTAACACTTTTTTGGTTACTACATGATTCCATGTGTGTTATTTCATAGATTTGATGTCTTCACTATTATTCTACAATGTAGAACATAGTAAAAATATAGAAAAACCCTTGAATGAGTAGGTGTGTGTTCAGACTTTTGACTCATACTGTATGTGTACCAGAGATGTTTTGGTTTCTGTACTGTAAGATGAAGGGATACTACTGTAAATAAACCTGATGGAACTTTGCCTCAGTGACAGGGTTTTACTGAACTGGTTCCGGTTCCACTGTTTCTTCATGTAGCCATGTAACAGAGATTTGATTGCATAGTTTTACAACAAACAGGGTGCACAGTAGTTTTACAATATTGTGCAGATCCACACACAGGGTTAGGAGGAGAGTATTGTATTTGTTTTATCATGTTTATCATAAAACCAAAGAAGACCCCTGAAAAATGTCACGTTCTTAACCATCTTTTCTCATTTAAAACTTGTAACATGGGATTTCCACCAAAGTGCTGAGTGCTTGTCAGAGAGTTCAGATTCTTGCAGTAGCATTGGAATATTGGCTTGGTGTACATGTGGAATGAGTCAGAATCCTGTACTGTAAACCCTGACCACACCCTCCCTCACTGTTGCTCCCTGCTTTTATAAAGCTAGCACACCCTGTTATCCAATTTCTGTCAACCTCTTTCAAACACTCACACACAGTACACGCATATACACACACACAGGCGTGCGACTCCACCCTTCTCTAAACTTCCACTGATCCCATTTTAGTATTCATTCTCAATCTCCAAAAAACTGTCCTGCACAAAAGTCCCTTCTACCTATGTCATTCTCTATGCTCTCTCTCTCCCCCGCCATACTGTTAATGGTATAACTGTATGACTGCTGCTGCTGCTTCCATAACTCCTTATCCAATATTCTTCACATTCCTGTTGGCTTCTTAAAGAGAAGGACCATGATGGCCACTGGGACCCCACATCCTCACAGCAGACACATTGCTCACTCCTCCCTCCTTATCTCCCTTTCCATCTTAATTTTTTTTCTCTCACACTGCAGTAACAAAGTATAAGCCTATCAATTTACATACATACACTGAGTGTACAAAACATACTTAATGTTTTGTACACTCAGTGTATATTTCTCTGTTTCACTCTCCCACAGCCTGGTTTTTCTGTGCCAGGACATTTACCAGGAGGACTTCGGCTTATATTCACTACAGGACTGATACTATTCACACCATTGTGTATTGTGTTTCATATTGGTGAAATATGAGTCATACTTCACAGATCTAAAATGATCTCATTTATATACACACAAGTAAATGCACGGTACTGAATTTTCACAAGCAGACATGCATACTGTCCACATATGTAGCTAACATAAAGCCCAACAGTGCCTTGATCGAAACAGCCTCATGAAATTTGATTCAGTGGAAAGTCTCTTAACAGCTGGTCCACAGAACTCTAATGTAGTTATATCCGTTTCTATATTGAATTAAAATGCTCGTAATTACCAACTTGCTGCTTTAGGAGGGCTTAGTGCCTCGGTTCTCATTTAAGCACAGAATAGAAGTGATTCACGGCAGGAAAACATATTTCACACAAATATACACTACCGGTCAACTGTTTTAGAACACCTACTCATTCAAGGGTTTTTCTTTATTTTTACTATTTTCTACATTGTAGAATATCAAAATATATGTTATATTTGAGATTCTTCAAATAGCCACCCTTTGCCTTGATGACAGCTTTGCACACTCTTGGCATTCTCTCAACCAGCTTCACCTGGAATGCTTTTCCAACAGTCTTGAAGGAGTTCCCACATATGCTGAGCGCTTGTTGGCTGCTTTTCCTTCACTCCACGGTCCGACTCATCCCAAACCATCCAAATTTGGTTGAGGTCGGGTGATTGTGGAGGCCAGGTCATCTGATGCAGCACTCCATCACTCTCCTTCTTGGTAAAATAGCCCTTACACAGCCTGGAGGTGTGTTGGGTCATTGTCCTGTTGAAAAACAAATGATAGTCCCACTAAGCCCAAACCAGATGGTATGGCATATCGCTGCAGAATGCTGTGGTAGCCATGCTGATTAAGTGTGCCTTGAATTCTAAATAAATCACAGACAGTGTCACCAGCAAAGCACCCCCACACCATAACACCACCTCCTCCATGCTTTGCGGTGGGAAATACACATGCGGAGATAATCCGTTCACCCACATCGCGTCTCACAAAGACACGGTGGTTGGAACCAAAAATCTCCAATTTGGACTCCAGACCAAAGGACACATTTCCACCGGTCTAATGTCCATTGCTCGTGTTTCTTGGCCAAAGCAAGTCTCTTCTTCTTATTGGTGTCCTTTAGTAGTGGTATCTTTGCAGTAATTCGACCATGAAGGCCTGATTCACACAGTCCTCTGAACAGTTGACTTTGAGATGTCTGTTACTTGAACTCTGTGAAGCATTTATTTGGGCTGCAATTTCTGAGGCTGGTAACTCTAATGAACTTATCCTCTGCAGCAGAGGTAACTTTGGGTCTCACATTCCTGTGGTGGTCCTCATGAGAGCCAGTTTCATCATAGCGCTTGATGGTCTTTGCGACTGCACTTGAAGAAACTTTAAAAGTTCTTGAAATGTTCCGTATTGACTGACCGTCATGTCTTAAAGTAATGGACTGTCGCTTCTCTTTGCTTATTTGAGCTGTTCTTGCCATAATATGGACTTGGTCTTTTACCAAATAGGGCTATCTTCTGTTTAACACACACACACCTTGTCACAACACAACTGATTGGCTCAAATGCATTAAGAAAGAATGCATTCCAGGTGACTACCTCATGAAGCTGGTTGAGAGAATGCCAAGAGTGTGCAAAGCTGTCATCAAGGCAAAGGGTGGCTATTTGAAGAATCTCAATTATAAAATATATTTTGATTTGTTTAACACTTGTTTGGTTACTACATGATTCTATATGTGTTATTTTATAGTTTTGATGTCTTCACTATTATTCTACAATGTAGAAAATAATAAAAATAAAGACGAGCCCTTGAATGAGTGGGTGTTCTAAAACTTTTGACCGGTAGTGTATACGGTTTATAAATATAGCTGAAAATTCGCAAATTTAAATTCTAAAAAGCTCTATTCAGTAAGAAACACATTCACAACCATGTCTATATTTTGATACAGTGAGAATACAATATTTCTATTATTTCTTAAACTATAGACACTTAAGGTGCTGAATTAGTGTGGATATCTCTGAACTTTTATCTTGATAATTTGTTCAGTGGTAATGGAATAGACCTACAAGGCATAATTTATACAACAGCATGTTAAGTTGTGTGTGTAAAGATCAGTTGAGAGGCATGGTGTTACATGAGTTGTGGTGATCTGCAGGCTGTCTTCCTGACACTTTACACTCAACAACCACCACTGTTGGCAACCTCTGATCTCCCGGTAGCTGAATGCCACATCGAATTGGAATAAACTCCATAAATGGATGGCTTTATAGCTACGCTACCCCTTCCCCTGGTCATCTTGATCAGACATTATACTAGACATCGGAAAAATGAAAAGTCCCTAATTGTGAATGAGTGTGTGCGTGTTTCTGTGTGTTGGAGACGAGCGTAGAGTAGATGCATTGAGGCCAGGGCAGGCAGAGAGAGATGTAATCGGATATAGTTGTTTCATGACTGGGTTTGCAGGCTGGCAGGCATTCGGGGGCCAAGGTGTTTCACTAACGGTCACAATGACAAAGACGCACTGTGCTTGTGTTGTGTGTGCCTGACTGAACACTGACGTACACTTCTGTATACTGTATGTATACTGTATGTGTATGAAGGTATGTCGCAAGGTTGGGACTATAAGGTTCTATCTGCATTTTTGGCAACATTTAGTTATTGACATGGCCTTGTTCTGTTCAATGTTCTCTACCTGTATAGTACTCTAAATACCCCAATTCATGTTAAGTTCAAAATAATGCAATATAAAAATTGCTAAAACCATTCAAACCAATGAGGGTTCGGAACTTTAAAGCCAGTTATCTCAGAATCAACTTTGTGCAGATATAACCTTATATAGTTTAGATTCCAGTGCCATTGATTTCTGTGCAGTTGTTTTTGTTCAGTTTTAGCATGGTTTTCATCCCTTTCGAGTCACATGATTGACTTTGATTTAAATTATCACATCAGGCATGTCATTATCAGCAACTTAATTTCAGCAAAAATACATAGGCTAACAGTTGATTGCTCTGTTGCTGCCATTCTGTGAAGTAGGGCTGACAAAGACGATCTAATTAAATTGATAAATTTAGCTGAATCTAAATTTGACCTTGTATTTCATTGAGGGACATGATTTTACAGTGCGCGTGTGTGTGTCTGCCTGCCTGCCTGCTCAGAGACAATAACCAGTACTGAAGGTTTACGCTAGAGGCTGGGCTCAGTGTTTACTCTAACCCATGTGCCGCATGGTGCCACAGCATGGAGCATGGTGTCCCAGGGGGCCAGACAATGGCTGCCTTCATCCTGGCTTCCTTCTCCCTCCATCCCTGTCTGCTGCCCTGCCTCCATCCTCTCTGGACCACCTTGTGATCTGGGGCAGAGGTTGCCAGGTCTGGTCCTGAAAGGCCTAAAATAATATCTGTATCTATGTTATTGACTTGGACTGTACAGAAAAGTTGTAAACATCATGACTATTCTAATGTAATTAAGAGGTGTGCGAGGCTGTGGAACTTGGTTTGGGAAATGTATTTGACAGTACTCATCTTGCATCTTTTTGGAAGCTTTGACTTATTTTGCGTAGTGATCTGACATTTTAAAACTGTGTGTGTGTGAGAGAGAATCCTTGTCAGCTTGTGAAATTGTGCAGGTGGGAGGCAACTACGCACATATAGCACACAGCTGACCACATCCTGTACATATAGAACTAACACAGAGGCCTCTTCCTCTCAAATTAACTGAAATCTGAACTGTTAAGATTCTTTAAAACATAAATTTCAACATTTTCACTGGGTCCTCTCTGAGTCTAGCTTCTGTTTTGGACATTTTGGATCAATTTGAAATCCTAAGAGTGTGTTACAGTGGCTTTCAAAGATTGTGATTAAGAATCAGGCACTGCTTCATCTGGGGAAAGTAAAACAGTTTAGCATCAGTCTAGAGAAACAGATTGGCCGCTGCTGTCTTTTCCATTTGGGTGTTACATACAGCGTGGCTCACGTTGGTCAGTGCCTCACCCCCTGTGAGCCTAAACTTCTGCCTGTGTTTGTGATCATATGTGTGTGTGCAGTGGCGGTCGGTGCCGTTTAAGATGAGGGAGGATGATTTTCTTTATTTAGGAGCATGGCCTTATTTCTCCAGGAACAGGTTTCTCCAACCCTGTTCCTGGAGAGCTACACTCCTGTAGGGTTTCACTCCAACCCCAGTTGTAACTAACTGATTCAACTTATCAACAAGCTAATTATTAGAATCAGGTGTGCTAGATTGGGGTTGGAGCGAAACTCTACAGGACGGTAGCTCTCCAGGAACAGGGTTGGAGAGTCCTGGTTTAGGCTACTTCATGATACTTGATTTTTCCCTATACTCATCATGAGGTTGCTACAACCTAGCCTACGAATGAAAGTTTACAATGTAGGTGCACAGGTCGAGAGAATGTTTAGTCATTAAAGAGACAGACAGTGACTTTCAATACCGCCTTGCACACTCTTGCCTGCATCTAGCTGATCTACGGTGCAATCATTAGTCTAACAGTTGCAAACGAGTTTCTATTGGACAGATTCAGGTATGTTTATCCAAATTTTGCTTCCATTTAAGAAACAAAAAAAAGCCACACTTAAATTTTCCACTCTATTAAAGACACAGGCCAAACTAAAGCAGCTCCATCTTGTGGCTCCACAAATGGTTAGTAAATCCGCTACAACCATGCAGTACAGTGTACAGCAAGCAGTTTAGCAGTTACACCGGCAGGTCCCGGTAGCAGTACATTTATAAAACCAAAAGCTTGCCTAGACTTGGAAGAATTCTGGTGTTGGATAGCCATAGCCAGCTAGCTAACATAGCATCCCTCTCTGTTTGAGCTGGGTGTTTGAGTAGACTAAACTAGCTAGCTGCATTCGCTAGCTAAGAAAGTGAAAAATATACAACAAAATATAGCTATCTCTCTCACTCTTGCTTCTCCTTCATTTTTGAAGAAATAAATGTGTTCAGCTATTGTCTTTCTCTCTTTGAGTCAACTACTCACCACATTTTATGCACTGCAGTGCTAGCTAGCTGTAGCTTATGCTTTCAGTACTAGATTCATTCTCTGATCCTTTGATTGTGTGGACAACATGTCAGTTCATGCTACAAGAGCTCTGATAGGTTGGAGGACATCCTCCGGAAGTTGTCATAGTTACTGTGTAAGTCTATGGAAGGGGTGAGAACCATGAGCCTCCTAGGTTTTGTATTGTTGTCAATGTACCCAGAGGAGGACGGAAACTAGCTGTCCTCCGGCTACACCATAGCGCTACACCAGAGATTGCTGTTGAGGCTACTGTAGACCTTCATTGCAAAACAGTGTGTTTTAATTAATTATTTGGTGACATGAATATATGTATTATAGTTTTATCTAACCGTAACTTTTTCAATGTTTCACTATTTTTATTTTTATGAAATTCACTGACGAGAATGGTCCTCCCCTTCCTCCTCTGAGGAGCCTCCACTGGTGTGTGTGTGTGTGTGTGCGTGTGCCTCGCTGTGGGCTGCTAGACTGCTGTGCCGTTTTACTGTCGCACACACTGTGGTCTCGTTATTTTCAGCTCATACCGGATGTGATTCAGACTGGGGGATTGTGTAATTGACAAGACAAACCACACGCGCACACATTCATAAACACCCACACTTTGGGAGGATTTCTGGTAAGGGTGCTGGGCTCCCCCTGAGCTTACGCATTTAAAGGCGAGTATGGGCCAGAGCACAGCCTGCATTAGGTTTCGTTTTTGGTGTGCATGAACAGTTTGTTTTACTGTTGAGCTTGGAAACTGGATCACAGATGCTGAGTGGAAATAAAAGCAGTGCTCAAGCCGGGAAAACAGCCTTTGAAAGATAAACTAAACTCTTTCATCTCGTTGAGCACTTTGTCATTTCCTATCCTCAAAACACACACAGCCCATGCAGGTGATGCTCAACTCCCATCTCAAACCCTCACATTGTATTCTACGCTTCTCTGCAAACTATGCAGACAACTCTGTCATTTGAGTGTTTTAATCTAAACATCACTGTTTATATCGTTACTGTTTACAAAGCATCAGGGTCACAGGAAGAGGTAAAGGAATGTGTATGGGCTATCTTGTCTGAGAGATAGACAGAAAGCCCTTGTTAACTATTAATTCCTCTTCCAAGAAACATTAGTCTGTGTTGTGACTCATCTATAACATGAGGAGAAAGGTATTGGTCAAGGAGCACCATTTCCTAGTTCGCTATGCACTCACCCCGTGTAGCTCAGTTGGTAGAGCATGGCGTTTGCAACGCCAGGGTTGTGGGTTCGTTTCCCACGGGGGGCCAGTATGAAAATGTATGCACTAACTGTAAGTCGCTCTGGATAAGAGCGTCTGCTAAATGACAATAAAAAAAAAAAAACTTAAGACATTTTGTAGAATTCATCTGAGAAATTAAAGATGCCCAAATAAAGCTGACAAATATGACGTTTTCACTTTAGTATTATCTCAGTTTCATATTTATCTGCTATGCTGCCTGCTACATGAGCCAATAACTAAATGAGCACTTTTAAACACTCTTTATCATACTGTTGGGTTTACTTGATTGCTGTCATAAGTTTACAAATTAAGCTTTAACCATACATGAAAATGCTACTTTGAGAAACATTTTGGAACAGGGAATATGCGTTATTACACAAGTTGTAACATGTTTATAATAGTGTTGTCCAAAATGTGCAAGTAGAGGAATGCTGTAACATAGTTATTCTGTTGCAATAAACAGTGGTTGCCATGTCAGCAGGTGGAGCTGTAGAAGCCATCTGACAACATAAACTGTGAACAAAGTTTCAGACAGTGAAAAGTAGTGGTTCGGATTGGCTACAGTGTACCAATAGGAAGCTCCTATGCGGAAACAATGGTAGAGAGAAGTCGTGTGATGTCAACGCTATTTTTGATGCTACCCGCTTAGATTTCTATTTTCGTCTTCTTCAGGGGCTGGATTTGCCAAGTTGCTTGCGATAACTCATTCTTTCTCCCTCACTAGTAACCTACTGGCGAATCTCATCCTTGGCCCCTGGTCCCGTTCCCTGTATGTTACTAGACAGTCCTTTCACAAATAGGCTTCACAGGACGAGTAACAGACATCATTGGCTTTTTGGAGGAGGATTTAGAATTTGGATTTAGAACCTGTTGCATTGTTGTGACTTATTCTTACAAGGTAACACATTTTCTTTCATGTGCATAACTTGTGGAGCTCAGATAATTGTTCTGTGTTATACAGTATTGCAGCAGTAGGCTAATCTACCTGCGAGAATGTAGCCTGTTATTGGTGCGTGCGGTGCAGTCAGGTCTGTCATTCTAGAAATAGATAGCTAGGCTACATTTCGAAACACAAGTCAATTTCAATGGGGCTACAACCATCGTATCCTAGCGGGGCCGTCTTTTAAATGTTGCCCTCCCTTCTTGTTTCCATGGAGTCCTCTCTAAGCAGATGTTCAGGTCAGGGCAACAGCTTTTCTCGGAGTGAGAGATGAATTCCACTGCTGAATTGTTACAAATTAGTTCGTGAAGCAATACCTTTGTCGGAAAATGTCTCTTACACTTTTCTGAAAGCTGTGTAAAGTCCTTTGTTTTAGACAGCCTACACTTTTCATATACTTGAATTTAGCTGTCTGCAGATGGAATCACGGCGTCGGGACCTACGGTAGACAAAGACCGACGGGACAGCTTTTTTTCAAGAGTGTCAGGTAGGCCCCCTAAACTTGTCACTTGAACCGTGCAATAACAAATATGTAACATCTCATTGCCACATATCACCTCTGTCTTCAGAATAATAGACTTACCATTATTATTATTTTTTCCTCCAGAATGAGCCATAAATTTAGAATGACTACATCTGTTTGCAAATTAGTAATCCACAACCAATTATTCAAGGTTGTTTGAACAGGTCTCAAAAGTTATGCATTTGTCAGAAACTTTCAGACCTAGTTTATTTTGTAGGTAGATAACAATCTATGCACTGACAAATATGGAACAATTGTGTTGGGTTCTATGCTGCTAATGAACATGTTTTTATTTTCTTCATGATTTGTCGCTAGCATGATTCTCTAGATAGATTTACTTTTAGAGCAACACACAGACACGCGCGAGCGCATCAAGACTACAATAGGGTGACATTGGCTAGGGGATCCTATGTTCTTATGTTCTCACACCACAAAGTACTCCCAGAATAACATATGAATAAGTAATACATGTACAGCGTATGTTTTTTTTGTTGATAAAGAATAACATGCCTATTATGTGTGTGGAATAGTTGGCACTGAGAGCTAAAATCGGAGTGTGCATTAGATCGGAGTGATAGCCCTAGCTCTTGCTGTGCCAGGCTTATGTTCCATCCATGCAAAGGAGTCCATCTTCCTGGAAAAACACAGTGAGGTCATGGCCAAAGCTGCAGTGTCCCATTTCATGTGTCAGTCCGGGCCAATTTACACGGCCCTTCTCTTTTGTGTCCCTCTAATCTGTCTAGGGTTGCAAAAGGAGGGTATATTAGTTTACCAGTAAACAAACAGAATTTGGGCATCTTTCATGGATTTTATGTAATCTATCACAAGACATCTAGTAGCCCTTTTGGTACTTCAGATGATCACAGGTGTCTGTTATAATGCCTGGCCCTCTGTGTGGTCTTGTAAAATACAGTAGTTTAAATAATTAAATAAGATTATTTAAAAAATAGAATAACAAAGCTGTAAAACATCATCCTCCAACTTAGTGAATACCATTGGGGTTTAATATGGTGTATTTATTTGACTATGTCAATATGTATTTGTTGTCAATGTTTTTGGTGTCAAACTGGTGGCAGTTGTGAAGAAAGTCAATAGTTGGAAGAGTTGCAGAGTTAATTAAAATGGTTGATTAGATACTTTTTTCATTAATTAGGCTATTTTCTCTTGAACCATATGGGTTATCTACTAGAAACTCATGGACATTATGGACACAGGTAAAATAAATGAATACTATATATGAGTCATAATAAATAAAACAAGTTATTCAAGTATAAAGTACCAACGTTACTATGGATTGCCATAGATTTTCTGTTAATTACCAAAATTACTGAAGATTTCGTTAACTTTGGTAAATTACCGGTAGCTTTGCAACCCTCTAATCTGTCCCTGTTCATCAGAAGACACTGCCTCTCATTCTCCTGTAGCTGTTGCTGCTGCTCCGATGTGAGACAACAAACCCCCTTAACGAAGTTAAGTCAATGAGGTTATTAAAGCTAGGCTCTGGTCAGTCAGCACCTTGTTGTGGTTGTTACTCAGCTCCTCCTGTTGTGATTCTACTGCCACAATGGGTTTTTGTAGAGGGAAGATAATGTGTCTGTGGTGGGTTATGTGCCCAGGTAATGGTAGTGTATCGTTCCATAGCATGAAGCTCAGTATCAGTTAAATATATTTTCTAGTCATTTGGATTTGGTTCATGCCAGCCTATTTATAGTCTGGAATCGAGAATGTGTCTGTGGTTTGGTCTTTGTCTGGATGAGGTATCTGTTGCTTGTGAAACCACGTAGTGAAGGGTTGTGATACCAAGAGTGAAGAGGATGAGAACACGCAAACCTTCTAAAAAGATAGTCTTAAATTTCCCTTAACATACCAGGAGAGGAGGAAAATGTAGAGAGATAACAATAGCAATATTGTTTTGAAGGGAGCTGCAGTAAAGATCAAGTTTCCTGTTTCTGGTTGAAACCAGGGTCAGCTGACTCCCTCCTTCCCCCCACGCCGCCGCTGCTGTCTTGAGAGAAAAAGCCCAGAGGGTTTGCCTTAGATCCATGAAATAATTTGATATGGTTAGTCTCATAGTCCTTGTGTGGACGGACCTTGTGATCTCTGGAACCAAACTTTGTTGAATGTTAAATGTGAGTCTGGATCCCTGAGGTAACACAGGCCTGTAAATTCTGCCGTGTCAAATCAATTAGCCAAGGTTAAACCTGGTGACTTGTCCCTATTTAAGTTGTCCAGGAATTGCTTTAGTAACGGCAGCATATACATATAGCATTTACCTCTGAGGCCAGTTGGACATGCTAGAAAGTTAAACTTCCAGCTCTGCACCAGGAGCTCTGTGTCTGTCACTTTGCTCAGGTAGTGGTGGTCTGGGCGGTGGTCTATTGGCAGTCAGACTCAAAGGCCCATGACAGTGGGAGACTTGTACTGGTCTAGGATCAGATTGCCTGTTGTTGCCAGGCAGGTAATGCGATCCCCCTTCGTCTCCGCCGTCTGGCCTGTGTAATGTAGACCACTAGAAAAGAGCAGAGGCCACGGAGAGCTGCTTTCACAGGATGTATTATGGCTCTCCTCTCTACCATTCTCTGGTAGTCAGCTCACATAGATCAGTTAGTGTGAGAGGCTGTTTCTATAACGACAAGCAGGGAATCATAGTCTCACCTGTCTCTCCATCCTCCACATCACCCCTTCTCTCTCTTTTTCTCTTGCTTAAAGTTTATGGTTGAAAGTCAGATACCGCAATGTCTCCAATAGACAAAATCCCCTTTGCTTTAATAGAACATGGCTGTTCACAGAGCACCACTAGTCTATAAAATGGCCTTCCTGTGGTAACTTTAAATGCCAGGAACCAAGAAAATAAATCTACTTATAGATCTGAGGCTTGTTTACTGGATTTGGAGATTGATGCGTTGCTGGTCTCTGATAACGACTGAGGGTTTGCAGTTATGTATTCAGTGTGTGTGTGTGTGTGTGTGTGTGTGTGTGTGCATGTGTGTGTTACCAAGACTTTTAATGTCCTCTTCTGTTTTTGTTCATTCAGTTAGAAAAGTGTGACTGCATATTCATGAGGCGTGTTCCCTTCAAAGGTTTTCCCAGAACAGTTGTTAAAGTTTAAAGTCTCAGAGTTGGAGAGGGGGAGAGAGATAAAGAGGGAGAGAAAAACAACTTGATAACTGCAGAGGGACTCAGGGCTCAAACTTGGTTAAGAGAAAAAAGAAAAGTGAGCGACAGAGCGAGAAGAGAGCAGGCAGATGTACGGATGTCAGAAAGATGTCATTATCTGCATTTTTGTGTGTGCTCGTGCAGTTTAACTTAACCACTGAATTATACTGTAGCCTCTCCTGCTCAGGAAGCAGTAAACGTAGCAGAAACTCTCCTTTATGACTGTGTCTCTGCCAAGCTGGCCTGGCCTGTGCTGTTCTGTTTTCACAGTACCTTAGGGTTAGCCACCCAGGGGCTTTCCTCTCCTCTCCTCCATCTCTCCCCACCCAGGGGCTTTCCTCTCCTCTCCTCCATCTCTCCCCACCCAGGGGCTTTCCTCTCCTCTCCTCCATCTCTCCCCACCCAGGGGCTTTCCTCTCCTCTCCTCCATCTCTCCCCACCCAGGGGCTTTCCTCTCCTCTCCTCCATCTCTCCCCACCCAGGGGCTTTCCTCTCCTCTCCTCCATCTCTCCCCACCCAGGGGCTTTCCTCTCCTCTCCTCCATCTCTCCCCACCCAGGGGCTTTCCTCTCCTCTCCTCCATCTCTCCCCACCCAGGGGCTTTCCTCTCCTCTCCTCCATCTCTCCCCACCCAGGGGCTTTCCTCTCCTCTCCTCCATCTCTCCCCACCCAGGGGCTTTCCTCTCCTCTCCTCCATCTCTCCCCACCCAGGGGCTTTCCTCTCCTCTCCTCCATCTCTCCCCACCCAGGGGCTTTCCTCTCCTCTCCTCCATCTCTCCCCACCCAGGGGCTTTCCTCTCCTCTCCTCCATCTCTCCCCACCCAGGGGCTTTCCTCTCCTCTCCTCCATCTCTCCCCACCCAGGGGCTTTCCTCTCCTCTCCTCCATCTCTCCCCACCCAGGGGCTTTCCTCTCCTCTCCTCCATCTCTCCCCACCCAGGGGCTTTCCTCTCCTCTCCTCCATCTCTCCCCACCCATGAGCCAGACCACGACTCAATACACACAACACTCCCATAATGCTGACCTCTGAGTTAAGTGGCAGAACTGTTGTTTACCTGTCTGTTCCGCTCTCAGGGTGATTTAGGAAGGGAGGGTAAACAGGGAGGAAGACGCTTCAGGGAAGAACAGTACCCCAACAGTGGAACTGGACTTGTAACATCCATGTAACTGCTATGTTTTATTTGTAATGACAAATTCCACATAAAGTTTGACTTTAATGAAAGCCTCTAACATAGTGTTTCTCTTTGTAGTCATGGTTACATAGTAAAGGTTGCTCCTCCATGGTTCAGTGCAACAGGCTTATGATACACCCCCCCTGGGATGAGAGAATGCTGTGGAGTCCTTTACTGGGTGCATCCTCTAAACAACATGAACTAGAATGAAACAGCAGTAATTGATGCATGCAAGACAAGTGAAACCTTCCATATCGCACCACTTAGTCTGCGGCGCAGCACTTGATGCGACTCGTCTGTCAGTAACAATGTTTTTTTTCTTTTCTCGCTAAGAGATAGGGTGGTGATACGGTGGTGGAATGGCTGAAACAGGTGTGTGTTGTTGTGTGGTTTGTCGATGTGGGTGTGTTGACGTGTGTTGGGCCTGGGTGATGAGGGGGCCATGCTAATTCCTTTCCTTTGAGAGAGCTGCTGTGTTGAGTGTCTTATCTCACTGGGGCTTTGTGGGGAATGTGTTTGATATCGGAGGTGGGTGAAGGAGACACAAGAATGGGCGTAGGGTAGGTGAGCAGACCTGGAGGTCTGGAGGGTGTAGGGTAGGACTGATATTGGTGTGTCACTGAGAGATAAAGATGTCATCATCTGTCACATCTTAGCTACAGCACACCTGGCTACAGCTCACTGCCAGGGAACCATGTCATCTATTGTTCATCATTTCCTGTGTGTTTGTGTGTGTTAGTGCTGAGCGATTAACCGGAATTTCGGTTATTTGTTGTTTTTTAAACAACAAATTCACCACTGTTCAATTATTTGAATTCAATTGAGTATTTTTCTTTCTTCTGTGAGCTCAATGGCAGTTTTTCTAGAGATAAATAAGATCAAGTCTGAACTATGTGATGTAGTAGGGAGTTGTAGTTTCCAACAGGCCAATATTCTACATAGTATAGCGCAGAAAATTGGTAATTAACTACAATGACCATAATCCATTGCGCGCCTACTTGTATTGTCTGTGTTTCTTACCTGGTACATAAAAGAGACAGAAGAAGGCGTGATTGAGGGATAGAAAGCAGTTGCTTCACCAGGTATCTCTACCTAAAAAACATACATGATCTAAGTGATTGATAGTTGGTATTCAGCAGTCATAAAAAGTATGCCTTATTTACTTTGAATAACTACTAAAATAGTGATTATGTCAGACAGCATAGGCAGCAGCTCTATAGAGATGATATGATGACTTAGAATAAAATAAAACAAATGTAATATACACAACTGAAATATTTTATTAAAGTAATGTAATGTGAATAAATGATGGTTAATAAGCGATAAGCAGTGATGGGCAGTCACTACCATCATGGGACTTTTAATAATAGTTTATTCTGTGTTACAGCATTCAACCAACATAATGCATAGTGCATTTAATGTTTTAAAAAAACAGGATTCGTTTTTAATCTAACTGATTATTTTTTTATCTAACCGAAACAGAACCAACCTCAAAAAGCACTAATCGTTCAGCAGTGTGTATGTGTGACCAGGGTCAAAGCTTTAGGGTAATTTCGACACAGAGGGAAGGAGATGACTGGAATGTTTATGTAGTGAATGTGACTGGGTCTGACTTCAGTAGGGCCTAGTATAGCTTTGACGTGCGTGCCGTGCATTGAACGCCTTGTAAATATGATTCTAAAAACACCTGTCAAGACAAATGCAATGATTTAAATATTGTTTTTATGACTGCTCAGAATCAATTCAGCTTTTTAAAGTCACTTTACACCTGCATAAAAGTCTTTAAGCTTTATTTTGGAATCCTGCGATTCAATTGGAATAAATGACACACAGAGATTAGCGTAGGTTGCAAGCACCACTAAGACAAACACTATGGCAAGACACACTATCTTATGCACTTGAAGACTAAGGTATGGACAAACCGCAAACAGAGAAACACTCTAAATACTCTGAGACAGACAAGCAGGCATCCACACACACACACACACACACACACACACACACAAACACACACTGGCTTTAAAGGGATAATCCGCCCCAAACCACTAATTCCTATGACAACATGTGAAAATTGTTGTGGAAATCTGTTGCAGCTCAAGTCGACTACAAAACCCTCAATGCAATGCTCTCTCTGGGCATTAATCCACTCAGTTGAATGGGTAGCAGCTCCCCTTCACCCATTTACTGGCAGGGCTACTGGCTGCATGAAGCTGGGGTGGCGGGAGAGGAGAGTCCTGCTGGCCCCTAGTCTTTCAGCTCAAATTCCATGTGAGGAAGAAAGTCTTTTTTCATCCTCTACAGGAATAGCTTGGTCTTGACAATACTGAACTAGCAACACATTCATTTGGCTAAGCCTGTCTGAATAGTTGTAGAGTTATATCTCTACACTCATGGTTTATTTGTAGAAACATCTGGTGTACATTCTGTTTACTACTGTTAATTTCAGAACAGCGTCACTTGGTTATTTAACAACAGTAGTAAAGTGGACATTAGCATATGTTCTATGTTTGCGTCTGGAGTGTGTATTTGTGTTCATTTGGGCACTGTGAGCTTGGCTTTGGTTATAGCTTTACAAAAATACCTTCTCACCAGAAGTTACTGGCTGGGAGGAAACCAAACCGAGGCTAAACTCTGCAAACAGGAAGTGTCTCTTTCTCTCTCATTGTTGTGTTTTTATAGACTGTGCTTCCTTTTGCCTGCTGTGGTTACCATGGTTACAGCAGCCCCCTGATCTCTGGTGTTGTTTATGGGATGGCCCAGAGCAAAGCAGAGCTAGGCCCTGTCTGTCTGTCTGAATAACGCCAGTAAGAACGAGAGAAGAAGAGGAGGATGTGGTCTGTCCAAAGATGAGTAGAGATGGGGGTAGCACCTCTAATTATAGCTCACAGAAAGCAGAGGCAGAAGTGCTGCTGTGTGTGTTTTCATCTCGTGCTATTTTGGACCTGTCCTTGTCTCTGTCCCTTTGTCCCGGTCCCTGTCTCCCTGTATGTGGCTGAAACATGAGTTGTAATCACTAAGACGTCCTTGCCTGAGCAGGAAACCAAACAATAGACTACTATCAAAAATGATCTCAGGGGGGCAGTTGGTGGGGAGGGCTGTGTTTGTGTGTGTATGGCTAATTAAAAAGGCTGAGAGCTTTTCTGGTGTTGATTAAAGGTCTTGCTGCATTCTCCCTGCTCTCTGGAACTCGTATTTGCGCTGCTCCTTTTTCGTAAAGGGAGGGAGGGAGGGAGGGCTGGCTGGCTGGCTGGCTGGCTGGCTGGCTGGCTGAGAGAGAGAGAGAGAGAGAGAGAGAGAGAGAGAGAGAGCACTGACCAATCTCATCCAATTAATACCAGTAGTATTCTAATCACCCATGTTACGGTAATGGAATCTTTATAATGTTCCATAGTAACACATGCTGTATGGAGAGACACTGAAGCCCTGGTAATAAATGGCCGATCGTGTGGTTTTATCTCTGCACATCCTGAACCCACAAAAGGAAACCTGAGGTGTTTTGGAAACTCGGGTCAGGACAGAGGAAACTTTAGACAGAATGCATAAACCTCTGCTCCACTGTCAAAGAAAGAGGTAGACACACACAAACGTGAGTACACACACAAACGTGAGTACACACACGTGCGCATGCACGCATACACATTGTGAGTTGACATTTGTTAGCTTCGACATTGTTTCCCTTGTCTACAGGTAGCTGTAGTCTATTCTGTCTTCAACAGTGTCAATATAATGAGATGTGCTTGTCTTAGCTGAGGAGTTACAGAGAGAAAGTCTCTGTTTTTATTCAGTAATTAAATTGGTCCCTGTATTTCCCTGGAGCAGTCAGCAACTGTTGACAGGTCCATTTCACTTCACTATGTATGTTATATAAGCTGCCCTTTGGGCAGAACCTTTCAATGCTGATGTCTCTCTCTCTCTCTCTCTCTCTCTCTCTCTCTGCTAGAGCTACTGCAATCAGATAACACACACACACACAGGTAGGTCTCAGGTGATTTACATAACGATGAGGGCTGGAAGCACACCTTCCATTGGTTGTCTATATATAGCTCTCTGGCAGCTCTGTCCTCCCACACAATCAAATGAGCTGGCCTGATAGGATCACATCGCACTATACCAGTCACACACACACACACACACACACACACACACACACACACACACACACACACACACACACACGCCAGCCTGAGAGAAACCATTCACAGAAAGGACCCCATACAATGGCTTTGTTATTCCACAGCTGGTTATTTTGGGCTTGTTTTTATCTTCTTCCTATGGGAAAGTTGAAGCAATTGTATTTCACAGGTCATATTTATCTCTGGTGCTTTATCAAGCTGGAGTTGTTTCTCATGATTTTATCTCTAACCAATCCCAAAAGTCAACTTCATTTTGACCCCAGTGTTTGTTGTGTGTTTGTGCAAGTGTGCATGTGTACGTATGTGTGCGTATGGCTAATTAAAAAGGCCGAGAGCTCTTCTGGTGTTGATTAAAGCTCTTGCTGCCATGAAAACAGAACACATGGCTTTATATTAGCAACATTCTATTCAACAATACTTTTCTGATGTCCCTATTTTGTGTGCTCTTCTTTTTTGGGTATGTTCTAAAAGTTTGTAATAACAGGAGGTCGATGGACACAGTGGGCCATGATTAACATTCCTGCTGTAATTCCAGACATACTTACCCAGCAGAGAAAGTCTACGAACTGCTGCTCTCTCTGCTGATCTGCTCTCTGTCAACCCCTCTTTTATCTGACCTGGCTGTCTGTCTATCCTACTGCTACAGCTCCGAGAGATGGGAGGGGAAGAGAGGAGAGGATAGGAGAGGAGAGAGAGGGGAGAGGAGAGGACAGGGAGGAGAGGATAAGAGAATAGAGGAGAAGGGAGGGGAGAGGACAGGAAGAAGAGGAGAGGATAAGAGAATAGAGGAGAGGACATGGAGGAGAAGATAAGAGGAGAAGGGAGGGGAGAGGACAGGAAGGAGAGGAGAGGATAAGAGAATAGAGGAGGAGAGAGGAGAGGACAGGGAGGAGAGGAGAAGAGAAGAGAGTGGAGAGGAGTGGACAGGAAGGAGGGGAGGGGAAGGGAAAGGTCCTGTTGAAAGGTTCAAACCAATTAAGCCCTTCATCCTCTAGCAGTGGACTGGAACATAGTTTAGCACTCCCAGTAGGATCCAGGCCAACCAACACAGCAACACATACCTCACTAGTGACTACCTACCCTGACTGACCCACAGCCAGACGGATAGGCCTCACTAGTGACTACCTACCCTGACTGACCCACAGCCAGACGGATAGGCCTCACTAGTGACTACCTACCCTGACTGACCCACAGCCAGACGGATAGGCCTCACTAGTGACTACCTACCCTGACTGACCCACAGCCAGACGGATAGGCCTCACTAGTGACTACCTACCCTGACTGACCCACAGCCAGACGGATAGGCCTCACTAGTGACTACCTACCCTGACTGACCAAGTGACAGCCAGATGCATAGGCTTCTGTTGTCAACAACTGCATTACAATTATAAAGAATGCCGCTATATTGTATACATATTTTGCATGCATTCAGTCCTAGGGCTGTAACGGTAATTGAATAACCGTGTAACTGACAGTTATGGATGAAGACTGCCATGAAAGTAAAATAACCATCAAAACTGTTTAAATAGGCCTACATTCATAAAAAAAAATCTATAAAACAAAATGTAACTTTCTTTTCATGTAGATACACTTTACCTAATAGCAGGAGTGTTTACTAATGTTTTGTTAACTTAAATAATAATAATAATAATATGCCATTTAGCAGACGCTTTTATCCAAAGCGACTTACAGTCGTGCGTGCATACATTTTTGTGTATGGGTGGTCCCGGGGATCGAACCCACTACCTTGGCGTTACAAGCGCCGTGCTCTACCAGCTGAGCTACAGAGGACCACTGTCTACATCTCTCCTCCTCTTTCCAACTGTCATTTGATGCTCGAGCAGCTGATCCACTAGATGCACGAGGGTGTAGGAGCACTAGCCTATAGGCATTGGCACTTCAGTAAAGAAATTGTTTGTGTGGACGTTCTTTTGTACAATGCACGTTTTCAAGGTTGTTCTGGCTCTGAGGTCTATAATGCGCTAATGTTGTGTCAAATGGACAATGCGCCAATCCTCTCCAACCTGGTATAATTTGATACAGATCTTTTTTTAATTTATAGTCTACTCAACACTGATAAATAGGCTATGGACATGCTGTGTGTTTTTTTCTATTTAAATGATTGTCAATTTCATCTTCATACTATCACATAGCTGTCTCTCCCCTTCATACTTTCCTTGTCAATTTATTATCTTATAGCCTACTTTCGGAAAACCTAATGTAGGCCTAGGTTTTTTTATGGAAAGGAAAGGAAACATATTTGCTCTTGTGTCTGACATACGCTGGTGGCTTTGATTGACGGGTCCTTTTACGGGGGTGTTTGTGTGTGAGTTCGCTGATTCTCTCTATAGGCCTGTGAGGTTGACCATACGGTTGGATTGGAACAGTGAGGAGGCAATTCGAGGAAGATGTGCTTTTTCTTGTCAATGTGAGGATTTTATTAGCTAACATGAAGATAATAAGCCGGCGACTGTACAAGTATTTACAAAAACAAATAAACAGGACAGTGAACAGAAAGGGAGGCCTAATAAACTGAACTGAATAACATAGAGCTCTAACAAGAGAAAACCATGTCTGTAAACCCGGCAGCATGCCGATCTTATCATCTCTGTCTTGTCCAGAATGAGGCTCTAGATTAGGGGACGGTCGTCACAAGGCCTATATGTCCATTCAGAAAGTTTACTAAAGTAGCCTGTCTGGACTCCATCTCAGGGGTGTCAGGTTGTCATAACAATCCCCTGCTCTGACCTCTCTCTCCTCTCCTCTCATTTGTTCTCTTTTTAGTTATGTCTCTGGATGTTCAAAGGGAATACTTTGAGCTCCTGGCGGCCTTGCAGAGTCAGAGTGTAGTTAAGGAGCTGAACCTGAATGACTAGGATATTGCTCCTAGAGTGCAGCACAATCAATCAATCAATCAAATGTATTTATGAAGCCCTTTTTACATCAGCAGATGTCACAAAGTGCTTATACAGAAACCCAGCCTAAAACCCCAAAGAGAAAGCAATGCAGATGTAGAAGCACGGTGGTTAGGAAAAACTCCCTACAAAGGCAGGAACCTAAGAAGAAACCTGGAGAGGAACCAGGCTCTGAGGGGTGGCCAGTCCTCTTCTGGTTGTGCCGAGTGGAGATTATAAGAGTACATGGCCATTAAGGCCATATTTTTCTTCAAGATATTAAACCTTCATAGATGACCAGCAGGGTCAAATAATAATCACAGTGTGCGCTGAACTGAACCCTTCTACTGAGGAACTTGACTTGTGTTTTCAGCTTGGGCAAGTATAGTGTTTTGTAGTGCGTCGTAGTGGAGTAAATTCCGTATTAAAAAGGGCAATTTTGGAAAAGAAACTGTCAGATAATTGATACATTAGCAAACACTGGAATGTAGACCAGAGGATACAGTGGTGATAGCGAGTGTGGGAGACGATGGTTGTATCCCTGGCTGTCACCACTGACACAGTTCTGTAGACTCATCAATACTTTAGTGTGTGCAGAGTGACAAGACTTATCTACAAACCCTAAGGAACTGTTCACACTCAGTCACACACACTCGGGGACACAGTGACACACACACCTTTGCATTAAATGGGCAATCTGCTGTTGCTACATCAAGTTTTGGACTTATAAATGAATGATATGTCCCCATTGATTCTTGAAGAATATAACTCATTAATGAGTGTGGTGCTGTAAAGGGCAAACCGTCTTACCACGCCCTTCCAGAACCCCAGCTGGGCTCTATTAGCCACCTAACTGGGAAGGTTCTGGAAGGGCGTGGTAAGACGGTTTGCCCTTTACAGCACCACAATGCCTCATGAGTTAGTTCAACTGTCATACTCCATCAGAACCCAAAATATACGTTTGTTTTACTCCAATGTTGTAAACAAAGTAAATGTAAACAAACACTGTATAGCCTCAAAACATGGTTAAAAACAGTCTTTTTTTGTATTGCTTTTTACAGTAACAGTAGTTCGCTTTGTTATCATTTCAACTGCGAATTGGCCCTTTAACAACTACATTCATATTTTCAGCAAGGTTACTTTAAGAAAACTGAATACACATGCTCAGACATATTCAAGCCTTTTTTCCTTGAAGGATGTTGTTTGTGCTACATATCCTCTGGGCCGATGGATCAGGACCTCTGATGAGGAGGACAAACAAAAGTCACCATTGAAATTAGCAGCAGAGCCTGAAAAAAAGTTCCTCCCACCCCAAAATAGATGTGGAATACATGCCAATTAGAGACTCCATTCCAGTCAGCATCAACAAGAGGAGGAGGGAGGGAAGGAGGAAGGGAGGAGGGGGGGTGGAGGGAGGGAAGGACGGACGGAGGGGGAGGTGTCTGACCCAAGTGGAGCAGATGTCACTTGGTCAACACTTCCTGTTTTGTTGGCCTTTTTTATTTTGAGATGGCTAATTTGGAGGGCCAGCCAGTCGCTGAGTCTCCTGTCTCTTTGGCTTTATGTGTGGAGCTGGGCCTGAGATTTACACTGACACTTTGGTTTTATGTGTGGAGCTGGGCCTGAGATTTACACTGACACTTTGGTTTTATGTGTGGAGCTGGGCCTGAGATTTACACTGACACTTTGGTTTTATGTGTGGAGCTGGGCCTGAGATTTACACTGACACTTTGGTTTTATGTGTGGAGCTGGGCCTGAGATTTACACTGACACTTTGGTTTTATGTGTGGAGCTGGGCCTGAGATTTACACTGACACTTTGGTTTTATGTGTGGAGCTGGGCCTGAGATTTACACTGACACTTTGGTTTTATGTGTGGAGCTGGGCCTGAGATTTACACTGACACTTTGGTTTTATGTGTGGAGCTGGGCCTGAGATTTACACTGACACTTTGGTTTTATGTGTGGAGCTGGGCCTGAGATTTACACTGACACTTTGGTTTTATGTGTGGAGCTGGGCCTGAGATTTACACTGACACTTTGGCTTTATGTGTGGAGCTGGGCCTGAGATTTACACTGACACTTTGGTTTTATGTGTGGAGCTGGGCCTGAGTTTTACACGGACACTTTGGCGCCCATTGTTCCCGTTTCCCTTTTCTCCTAGCAGACCCGACCACAGACGACATCACTCAGCTTCAGCTCAGTGTGTCTCTTTCTGCCTGCCTCCATCACCACAGACTTGCCACAACTATCTTTTTACCAGGCTTTACTTGTTTTGTAACCCCAAAATAAGGACACAAATCAGCAGTTCACATCTCAAAGTGGTAGTTTTTTTGGGGGGGGGATGTGTGTACTTACTCCAGATTCGTACTACAGTTATGATAGTGTACAAATAACTTATTAATGCAGAATGAACATGTGAACTCATGAGTAGTGATAGAGTTTATAAGAGGTCAAGTGTGTCAAGTTACAGAAAGACTCTCGGTTTCATACTTTCTCAATCAGTCATTCTGTGTTCTGCGTAATAATCTGGAGGAGGGACCAGAGGGATAGAGGTTCCCGTACACACTGGCCATACTGGTAGAACCGATCCAGAGGGGAGAACGATACAGTTCTGGGAAGGAGATGAGGAGGAGGAGAGACTGACTGTCTGTTCAGTGTTCAGTGGGACTCATCAAAACTCCTAGCCCTGAACCAGGCTTCAACAGACACATCTTCATCATCACATCACACCATGACTTCATGATTCTGAGAAACAGTTTGTCCATCAGCCAGTTTCATATTTCAGACACTCATTGTCAGACGTACAGTTGACCTGTGAGTAGAGCTGTTGCGGTGACCGTATTACCGCCACACCGCCATTCGTGTCATGACCACAGTCAAATTCCACAAGACCGTTGAGTCAAGGTAATCTCCTGTTATGCACTCTGGACATGCGTTAGTAGTACCCAACTTGCTAACTACCATCAGGTCCTAATGGCCTGGTACTCAGGGCTCTATTGCCTCTCTAACCACTCTGACATCAATGCAAATGCAATCGAAAATCACATCAAACACATAATCAGAACAGTATGTGCTTTTAAATCTCACCTCACTGTGACTGAACAATTTGAAGAAAGAAGTTAAACAGCAGGTTGAAACTGAGTGGAAAACATGGTCATTGTGGATGTTGTTTCAAAGCCTGACACAATGAAATGGACAGCGCTTTCTAATTAAAAACACCCATATGCATAGCATAGGCCTATATATGAGTCCCAAAAAAATCCTGAATTTAAAAAATGATTGTGCCGTTATACAATACATAGCCTACCGTATATTACACATGGCAGAACAATAAAACAAAAATTCTGATTTAAGATATCTTTGGCACATAATTGGTCTAGCCTAAATTAAACAAATTCAAAGTTAGCCCACAATTATAATGAATTTGTAAATTATTTAGATTTTATATTTGTATAACTAATAGGCTGACACATTACCTTTAGCTACTGAATATCTCACTACCATGTGTTTTCATCTCCTCCCCTCTCTCCTTCAATCCTTTCTCCAGCGCGGAGAGAGAGGGGCTGTCAACAGATTAGTGAAATATGTTTCATTATGAAAACATGTTACTATCGATGTTCCCGAACAGATTTCACTTGGTTTCCCAAATTAAGCACTGGGTAGCTGCAGGAACAGTGTGGAGAGCCCATGGCATACAGAGTTTGGGTGGAATATCACCTCTCGCGTGAAATAACCTGACATGAGTGAAACGAACCAGCGGGAATGTGGCCACCATTCGCTATTGGAGTGCATACGGATGACATGTCTTTTTTCCCTGCCCCTGTTCCTAAATCGAAACTCATTTGACATATTAGTAAAGACAAGATTAAATTGAGAATAGTCTGATGGGTGCAAATATGATCACTTGGTGAGAGAACAGCGTGTGCAGCCTGAGACAAGGAACAGAGCGCAAGCTTTTTTTGTGACTTTCTCAAACCGTCAAAAGCCTATAGTCGCATCATGCAGCCCATATACAGTGCCTTCGGAAAGTATTCAGACCCCTTGACTTCTTCCACATTTTGTTACAGCCTTATTCTAAAATGGATTACATTTTTTACAAATCTTCAGCAATCTACACACAATACCCCATAATGACAAAGCGAAAACAGGTTTTTAGATTTTTTTGCAGATGTATTAAAAATTAAAAACAGAAATACCTTATTTACATAAGTATTCAGGCCCTTTGCTATGAGACTCGAAATTGAGCTCAGATGCATCCTGTTTCCATTGATTGGAGTCCACCTGTGGTAAATTCAATTGATTGGACATGATTTGGAAAGGTACACACCTGTCTATATAAGGTCTCACAGTTGACAGTGCATGTCAGAGCAAAAACCAAGCCATGAGGTCGAAGGAATTGTCCGTAGAGCTCCGAGACAGGATTGTGTCGAGGCACAAATCTGGGGAAGGGTACCAAAACATGTCTGCAGCATTGAAGGTCCCCAAGAACACAGTGGCCTCATCATTCTTAAATGGAAGAAGTTTGGAACCACCAAGACTCTTCCTAGAGCTGGCCGCCCGGCCAAACTGCGCGATCGGGGGAGAAGGGCCTTGGTCAGGGAGGTGACCAAGAACCCGATGGTCACTCTGACAGAGCTCTAGAGTTCCTCTTTGGAGATGGGAGAACTTTCCAGAAGGGTAACCATCTCTGCAAGACTCCACCAATCAGGCATTTATGGTAGAGTGGCCAGATGGAAGCCACTCCTCAGTTAAAGGCACATGACAGCCCACTTGGAGTTTGCCAAAAGGCACCTAAAGACTCTCAGACCATGAGAAACAAGATTGAACTCTTTGGCCTGAATGCCAAGCGTCACGTCTGGAGGAAAGCTGGCACCATCCCTACAGTGAAGCACGGTGGTGGCAGCATAATGCTGTGGGAATGTTTTTCAGCGGCAGGGGCATGGAGACTAGTCAGGATCGAGGGAAAGATGAACGGAGCAAAGTACAGAGCGATCCTTGATGAAAACCTGCTCCAGAGCGCTCACGACCTCAGACTGGGGCGAAGGTTCACCTTCCAACAGGACAACGACCCTAAACACACAGCCAAGACAACGCAAAAGTGGCTTCGGGACAAGTCTCATTGTCCTTTAGTGGCCAAGCCAGAACCTGGACTTGAACCCGATCTAACATCTCTGGAGAGACCTGAAAATAGCTGTGCAGCAACGCTCCCCATCCAACCTGACCGAGCTTGAGAGGATCTGCAGAGAAGAAACTTCCCAAATACAGGTGTGCCAAGCTTGTAGCGTCATACCCAAGAAGACTCGATGCTGTAATCACTGCCAAAGGTGCTTCAACAAAATACTGAGTAAAGGGTCTGAATACTTATGTAAATGTGATATTTCTGTTTTTTATTTTTAATACATTATTAAACATTTCTAAAAACCAGTTTTTGCTTTGTCATTATGGGGTATTCAATTTTAGAATAAGGCTGTAACGTAACAAAATGTGGAAAAAGTCAAGGGGCCTGAATACTTTCCGAAGGCACTGTATCTCTTGATTTCCAAGGCATTCTAAGGTTTGTATCATTCACAACAAATGATCACTTTTACGCTCAACATAGTCACTTCATATGCACACTCTTGCTCCGGAATGGGAAAAATATCATTTCTATTTTATTCAGCTAAATTCAATTATATTCTTCTCACTATAAAATCATATAATATAAAATAATGGCACGGGACATATAAGCATATTTTGTCAGCTAAATGAACAGGCCTACAGCCTATGGCATGGAGCATAGCCAGATAACATACAGTAGGCCAACTCTTATTCTGTTCTTCTGAAAAACATTTTCTTCATATCATAATGTTTCTTTAGATCTGCCTAAAATAAATAATAGGTTTATTGTGATGGTGTATATTAAATTGATTTATTAGACTTTGAAATGTAGATGTTGCAAAGGCGCGCATCAGTGGTTTGTATGCAGCTTGTATGTGTGGAGGCCTGGAGATACTAAACGTGTTTATGTTAATTAACGGTCAATTTCCATGAGAGTGGCATGCTTTTGCATTGCAATAACCGGATGACAAAATGTAATGACTGCCACAGACCTACCTGTGAGAGGGTCAGACAAACAGGGTCACTTTCTCACAGCACACACACACACACACACACACACACACACACACACACACACACACACACACACACACACATTCATCCCCTTTCTCAGTAGGATCCATTACTGTGGAAACTAAAGGTGAGTCTTAAGTGTCTTTCTGGTGAGAATCTAAATAGTTTGTGTAGGTAAATGTGGTCCCTCTCTCTGTGTGTTCTAAATATAGCTGGTAGTGGGAGTGAGAAGGAAACGGTAAAGAGACTGCTGTTTTCTGCTGATCAGTGGCCCCCTTTGTTTCCTTGTATGAGTCGCTGCTGTTACGTTCCTGGAATAATCCACGTGTTCTTCGACTCCCAAATGTCACACTATTCGCACTACTTTTGACTAGGTCCCATTGGGCTCTGGTCAAAAGTAGTGCACTAGATAGGGAATAGGGTGCCATTTGGGGCACACCACCGAGCCTGGTGACTCCTCATCAAGAAGAATTTAAGTCATTCCAAACATTGATGGCATTCATGCAGCCTCTGCCAAGTCTTTCTCCTTCCTCCACTCCAGCCTCCTAATATGGACGCCCTAAACCGAGGGCTGTGTCAAAACATGTTAGGGCACAGGTGTTACAGCTGCATTTACACACAAACAACAACTGGACTTTGACAGACAAACATGTCCATCAGAACGTTTCCCCTCACCACATTCTTACACAGAAGCACACACTACAGCGTGCGCACACACACAAAGACACACACACACCAACCTCATCAGCTCATTTTTATTCGTACAATAGGGTTGTGAAAAGCTAATCTTTCATTCTGTTGATAAACACACCATTTTTTTGTTTTGTTAGTTCTCTCTCATTAGCAGTGGGGAGTGATTGATGTAGTCAAACAGTAATAGTCTAGTGAACAATGGAGTGTTTGTTTAATGATACAGTATACATTGATGCTGTACGCGTCTGGCTGTGCACTGTGAAGGCCTGTAAACAGCCCTTTGATTTCCATGGGCGTCCAAACTAAAGCATGAATTACATCATCCGTTTTTCCCATTCGGGGTTTGAGAGTAAACAGCTGGCTTTATCAGTGTGTATAAAGGAGGCTTTTCTCCTCAAACACAGTACACACCACACTGAACACTATGGCTGAGAATTGCCAGGGACCTCACAATATAATATCACAATACTTAGGTGCCGATACAATATGTATTACGATTCTAAATGTATTGCGATTCTTTACTGTGATTTTATTGCGATTCGATGTTCCAAACATATTGCTCACCATATGTCTGCTGCAGAGGGACGAGAGCCATGAGAACAAGTTCTGATCAGTCATGGAAATAAAAGTGCTGAAAACAAATTGGCTCCCTATTTAAAAAGAAGATGGAGAACAAGCTATGAAGGAAAAATACTGGCGTTTTAGTGCAGGTACAGCAAACTAGCACAAAAATAATATTGCGATATTGTCACTAGACAGAAACACTCAGTCTCTAGCTTGCTCTCTCTGTCTTCATTTAGATTCTTTCCCCCTTTCACCCTTTTTGACTGGTGCTGCTTGGAATTTGGAAGCAGGCCAAGTCAACGTTCATGAATGACATTTACATAATTTCCCTCAGACACTTGAGACTTGGCATGTAGTTATAAACTTTCTACCCAATACTGGCTGGGAAATTATGTCATGTGAAGTCTTTATTTTTTCTTCTATTATTTTTTTTTTTGTGAGTCTATATCCGTATGCGGGTGAGAACGATTGCGCGCGTGTCAGTACGGTGTAGTAGGACCTGCATCTCTTTCCCAAACCCTTCCTGGATCCTGTTGTAGAACGTGGTGAGGCAATCTTTCCCACTGACTCCCCCATGCAATGCAAATGTCCCAGAGCAGCATGCAAAGCCATAAGAATCTGCCATTTATGTCACTGAAGAATGTAGAGTTAGGAGTAGAGTACAGGCCAGTGGAGGAAAATAGAGCCCTGGGAGTTAAGTGTTACTGCTGTACTGTAAGAAAACACTTGAACTGAAGTCCAGAGGTTGGTAGTAAGAAATTGATTTTCCGAAAAACTAAACTCCCTCCCTCCCCCTATCAGAGTCCTCGGTGTCGGCGCCCCTGGGGTCAGTCCCTATGGACCTGCGTGTGACGGAGCGTGTGATGCGGCCGGGTTCGGACACGGCCCTGCTGACGCCCCTGCACCCCCCGCTGCTCCTCAGCCCCTTCTCCCCCCAGCCCTGCACCCCCTTCTCGCAGCAGCAGCTGCACCAGCACATACGGGTACATACAGTACAGCTAGGCCCACTCTCAGCACACAGTCCCCAAACACTCACACTGATGCCACTGGAATCCATGCATTTAATTACATGTGCTGTATGTAATGTTAAATGCCTGTAATGTTTACATTTGTGCAAATCATATTAGTAATGACTTTCATGCCCGATTTACGCTCATTAGTCCAAGTCTTTCTGTCACCCATATGTCACACATTCCCAGGCCAGAGGGGCACTTTTTCCTGTTTCCACACATATTTTACTGAGTGTCTCATCGGATTTCAGTTCAACATGGAACAACGGAGACGTGAGCAGGAGCAGGAGAAACAGCAAGAGCTGCAGCAGCTGTGGCACAAGGACAAGAGCCAACAGAGTGAGTTTTACTGTGTCTGTGTCTGTGTGTGTGTGTTTAGTTTGACCATCCTTGTGGGGACCAAAGGCCTCACAAGGATAGTTAGTAAAACAAGGAAAATTCAGACAAGTGGGGACATTTCGGTGGTCCCCATAAGGTAAAAGGCTATTTTAGGCTTAGGAATTAGGGTTAGGGTTACAATTAGGGTTAGAGGTTAGGTTTAGGGTTAGGAAAATAATGGATTTTGAATGGGAATCAATTGTTTGGTCCCCACAAGGATAGTAAAACATACGTGTGTGTGTGTTTGTACACTGTAGTATTGTTTCCTGATTGAAAATGTTCTGCACAATCTGGTGTAAAGAGAGATAGATCCATCAATGTCACTTTCACAAGATAAACATCCTGCACACACACACAAACATAAACACAGATAAACACACACACACACACACACACAAACATGAACACAGATAAACGCACACACAGACACACACACTCTGCAAATGTAAATTTTCACACCAACCAAACAAAGAATGCCTTGTGCAAAAACCAACATGTACACCCATTTGAGAGGCATTTTCCTCTGCCTATTTCCAGCAGACTGAGTCATCATAAATTGCACCTATACAAAAATAATACCAAATCTCTTCTCTTACAACAAGCAGATGAAAACAGTAATTTTGTGCTCTGTGTTTGTATGTCCATAAATACATCTGTGTGGTCTCTGAGCATTCCTTCAGTCAGAACAGTATCTGGTAGGGCCCAGAAGGAGAGGAGAGGATGAGCTGAGTGCTGTTGTTTTGACCTCTGCCCTGTGGGTCCCAAACCTGGTTCTCTGTGAGTGGCTGTCAAAGAACCACTGTGGCTCTGAGCTGCACATCTCTGTGTGTTGTGGGCTGAGGCTGAGGCATGCTGGGAGGGCTGTGGTAGTAGACATCACGTGTTGCTTCCTCCTCACACAGAGCCCACTGTTCCCGTTGCCTTGCACACACACACACACACACACACACACACACACACACACACTGGGACGGTCAGGTCCATCTGTGGATAGAGGGAAAGACTAATAGAGGGCCATTCCCAATGTGATGCTCTGTGGTATAACAGGAGGAGTGTCATACTGTATATAGTCTATCTTCTTACTTACCATTTTCTCTTTTTTATCTTCAGTTACCAGACCCTGCAGAGTGATTTGTCTGATGGTCTCTATATCTGTGTTGATTGACAGGTGCCGTGGCCAGTTCCCTGGTGAAGCAGAAGCTCCAGGAGGTGATTCTGAAGAAGCAAAAACAACAAGCCCTGGAAAGGACCAGCTCCAACCCTCTCAGTGGTCCCCCAGTGGGCTACAGGTCAGAACACCTTACACCTTCAGTAGCATGCTTTCTTTTTTTAGCATTACATTGTTTCACTATGTGTGTTGTGCTCTGTCATTTCACCTTGATTTCAGTTTCCAATTGATTGTCCGACTGACTGTGTTGGGTGCCTGCGTTTTGTTTCTGTAGGGAGCTGGCTCCAGACCCCAGTGGGCCACCCCAGCCTCTGGTGTCCTCCCCCCCACAGGGTTCCAGCGAGGGCTCAGATGAGACCCCTCTACGCAGGGCAGGTGAGACCCCCACACACTAAGCCAGGTTTTTGCCATGCAAGTGTATAGTTCTCACTGCCGTGCCTCAGGGCCTGATGCTATGAGGCTACACTCTACAATTAGCCCATTACATACGATCCTTGTTACAGAGCTGTCAGCTGAAGCACGGTTCACGGCACTACACACAGCCCAGAGAGGTGACTGACTGACAGAGTACTCATTCTAACACCGTTTTGACACGCAGTTAATAAGCCACGTGGCTGCACACTACTTCATCACTGTCATCCTGTTCATAATACCTGTTTGGAATCGGATCTAGGCTTCACAATGTCTGTAGAACATGTTTTAGAGAAGCTCATGGTAAATCAAAAATGTTTCCTACCTAGTACATTATGTACATCAGCAGAATTAACCTGCTGAAAATGTATGAATGGAGAGGAAATTGTATCTTTCAAAGGGATTGATCCTGATTTCTACATTGTACTCAGCTACTAACTTTATTTTGGTTTGGATAGTTTTCGGAGACAGTGAATTTATACAAATTATATTATCTCTGTCATTGAGCAGCCTCAGAGCCCAACCTGAAACACAAGCTGAAGAAACACCTGAACACTCGTAAGAGTCCTCTGACCCGCAAGGAGAGTGCCCCGCCCACCATCAAACACCGGGTGCCTGACACTCTGGGTAAGTTCCTCACTCCCCCAAACACTGCTGCCCACTAGGCTCTGTGGTACCAGGGCTAATATAATGACTGGGAAATGTTGTGTTATGAACTCTCTCTCTCTCTCTCTCTCTCTCTCTCTCTCTCTCTCTCTCTCTCTCTCTCTCTCCT